>NC_022034.1:11486230-11540074 GCF_000317375.1 Microtus ochrogaster
GTGTGTGCAGGGAAGAGAGGACCAGAGCCTCCATCAGCCAGTGTGTGCAGGGAATGTAGCCAGGAGGACCCAGTTAGCCAGAACCATGGGCTGCTGGCCCAGAAACAGGCTGGCTCTAGGGGTACCTGGAGCCCTGATCCTGGCAAGGCATCTGTTCCAGGGATACCTTGCTCTTCCTGCCTGGCCCCTTACCTGGCATTGACAATATTTCCCGCACTCAGCTCCACCATCTCTTCAAACCCCACGGCAAATATGTCAGCGGGGCTGCCGTCACCTGGGGAGCAAGGCAAGAGAGCAAAGGAATCAGAACTGCCAGACCTTGTGTTCCTGTTTCATGGAGTCCTTTTCCTTCTGCATACCCGTGCCTGCTCATTGCTGGAACCCACCGTACCTGACCACTCACAGGGGTCCAGGCACCGGAGCCTGTCCCCACTTCCCTCCTGTGCTGATTGCTCATCTCTGCCCTTCCCTGTATTCGGCCTGGAGCAGCCTGTGAACCTCTCTGGCTGCTCCTCTACAAAGGGGCAACTGTCGTGTCACCAGGTAAGGTAGCATTTAATTGGAGTGAAACACTTGGTTCACTCTGGTCCCTCAAAAGAACAGCACCCTCTCACCCTTCCTGGTGACATGTCTCTCTGGCCAGACCCTAAGTGAGCAGGAACAACAACATTCCTATTTATTTTGTGGCTCCCCGGTGTTTTTCAGGTTGATCTGGGGGTAGCTGCTTGTGGTCACAGGAGACACTGCCCAGGAGAGGCCTGGCCACAGAGCACAGTGAGCCTGGAGCTGCCCCTCCTTTCTACAAAGGAGGCCACTGCTTCACAGAATTCCTGCAGCGCTTTATTGGACCTCCCAGGCACTTCTTCAGACACACGTGTGCCTGAGCCATCAAGAGCAGTGTTCCAAATGCAGGAGGTGATATGGCTCCTGCCAGGGAGGAAGGAGCCTCTGCGGCAAAAATCCAGCCAGCTCTCCGTGTTCTACTCTGCTGGGCGCATGGCACCATAGCTGAATGGGCCAAAAGCATAGAGCTGCCTTTTCTGCTCTTTAAATGAGATACCAGCTTCTCTGTCTGAGCTAGTTGGCAACAGTCAAATGCACGTTTATCCTGAGCCTGGTGGGTTTCCAGGGAGCTTACGGCCATCTTCCCCGTAATATCGCTGCCAGACTGCCATTGGGGTCTAGCTTAACCACACCCTATTATCCAGGCAGAAGGAGGGGCCATTATGGCATTAGGAAACTCACCTGGGTTCCCTTGGCAGTACTGGGCTAGTTCTGGTGTCATTCAGAAGACTATGCTAACACAAACCACCACAGATATGGTGAGCCTGAACTGTAGACCCTGACCCCTTCCTTCCTTTCCTGAGGTGAGGGTTACATGGGTATGTGACAAGAGAGGCCACCTGTAGTAAACCACGAGTCACTTATCACTCACTTATCACCCAGGTGTGAACCTGTTCTTTGTTTTGGAATTCAGGAAGCAGCCGGGCCTCCATGAACTCTGCTGCTGCAAGCTAAGTAATGTTGCCAAATGCTTAGGACAGAGGAGTTTTAGATTCTGGATTTAGAACTATCTGCACACAGGCAATGAGATATCTTGGGGAAGACACCCAATTCTATACAAGGAATTCATCTGTGTCATGTACACCGTCACACACACACACACACACACGCGCACACACAGTTCTACACATCTTCAGTTTGCTGTGCTCTGACTGTGACTCATCAGAGCAGATCAGCAGTGGAACACTCTCCCCTGTGACACCGTGTCCCCGCCCCCATGTGACGTCACAGCAGTACTGAAAAATTTCAGCCGCCCTAGCATATGGGAGTGCAGAGTTCCAGACTGGGACTGTCTGTGCCGGCGTGGGCTTGGAGAACAAGGGCTGCAGCAATGCCCAACACCCTCCGCATGCCTTGCTCTAGCCGGTGGGCTTGGAGAACAAGGGCTGCAGCAATGCCCAACACCCTCCGCATGCCTTGCTCTAGCCGGTGGGCTTGGAGAACAAGGGCTGCAGCAATGCCCAACACCCTCCGCATGCCTTGCTCTAGCCGGTTCCTGATGGCAGCACGGTCTAGAGGCCACAGCTACAGATGACAACTATCCTGCCGGTTAACCCTGGACCACAAAATCTCTGCATGTTTAGAGAAAGGCGGAAGACTCCCCACAAACCCCTCCAAGTACTTGGAAAAGAAAAGGTGTCTTGAAGTTAACATAATACCGCCAGTCAGCATTCTAGAAGGTGAGACCATGGTGCTTTTAAACATGTGGATAAAGGAAAATGCAAATATCAGTACCAAACTTTACACGGCAATGCGTGCAAAGCCAAGCTGCGGTGACAGGTTGTGGGGAGCCCTGCTTGGCCTTTCCCGAGTTACCATTCTCACCCTGAGAGTCCACTGCTCCTGAGAGCCGGGGGGCATCCAGAAGCCAGTCCGTGAGCTCCGCTGTGCCCAGGAGATTGGTACGGAATTGCTTCCCTCCGTTCACATTCCAGGTCCCCACAGCAATTTGGACCCGCTTGAAATTCGTGAATTCTGACTGGCGTTCTGTCATGGCCTTCAGGATCCTGGGTGTCACTGTTAGGAAGCATAAAAGACATGTTCTTTTTGCAGCCCAGACTGCAGGGACCCTCTAATGCTGTCCAAGGGTGGTCTGTTGGAGGTGCCACTCATGAGCCTTGCCGTCCCTTCAAGGCTGTGGACAGCCCAGGCAAGGGTGGGCATGCATTACCCAGAAGGGCCGTGTTGTCCAGAAGCATCCTTCCTTTGTCTGTGGACTCTTCATTGTAGACATCCCCAACCAGCAGGAGCTTGATGGCCTCTTGCTTCACCCCGTCAAAGAAGCTGGACTGGATGGTACGAGACATGGATCGGGCCCCATCCTTCAGTTTCCCCACCTGCGTGGGCACAAACACTCGGTGAGAGGGATCTAAGGGGCTTTCATTCCTGCTCCCCCAATCTGCCCTCCCTTGGCCTCCCACCACCCCTGGCCCGCCCCTACCTTGGCCTCCCACCACCCCTGGCACGCCCTACCTTGGCCTCCCACCACCCCTGCCGCGCCCTACCTTGGCCTCCCACCACCCCTGGCCCGCCCCTACCTTGGCCTTTCCTTCCAGGGCCCTGCTCCCTGTGAACACCTTGCTCAGGCTGTGCCCATTCAGAGACCACATGGCTTTGAAGGACTCCACAAAGCGGTCAATGATGGGCTTTGAATTCAGCCCCAGGCTCTCAAGCTGCAGATGAAGGACCTGGGAGAGAAACCAACCATGGTTATCACTAGGAACCCTTCCAGTGCCTCTGAGTGAGCACCTTGCTCATCAGACTGCCCATGAGGAACATCAGCTGCAGAGAAGCACTCCTCCCCGACCCCGACTACAGCTTGGCTTAGACCATCTTCCCAGCCCCTCTTTGACTGCTTGGTGCCATTACTGTTGGGAGGGAGAGAGGGGACAATAGGTGGCACAGACGGAACTGTAAGAGGCCAGCCAGGCAGGTAGGGCCACAGTGGCACACAGGTAGCCCCTCCCCAGGCTTTGGGACCAGTCTTCTCAGCTAGTCTCATACTGCCTTGGCTCTGGAGGATAGTCAGGGCTATCTCTTTATAGAATATCAGTTTCTTTTTTTTCTTTTTCTTTTTTTTTTTTGGTTTTTCAAGACAGGGTTTCTCTGTGGTTTTGGAGCCTGTCCTGGAACTAGCTCTTGTAGACCAGGCTGGCCTCGAACTCCCAGAGATCCGCCTGCCTCTGCCTCCCGAGTGCTGGGATTAAAGGCGTGCGCCAGCACCGCCCGGCAGAATATCAGTTTCTTAAGGGTGCCTGGAACCCTTGGGCCACACCCAGTGTCTGGGATGCATCTCAGCATGCATACAAATAAGAGAAAGGTCTATAATGGAACATGCAGGAAGCCACCGAGGAAACCACTCTGAATGCTCCCCCTCCACATCCCCGTCACCTGACTTATCACTGCAAAGTCAGCCCAGTAAAGCCACTCCTGCCCCACCCACAGCCCAAGACTTGATAGAAAAGACCCAAGGAACTCACCTCCAGGGCAATGAAGCACTGTACAGTGTTGGTTCTGTCCAGGCAGTCGAGACAGTTCATCCGCAGAGTGCCTTCCTGGAAACTTAGGGCCAGGAGACATGGAAGGATCACACATGGCCTCGGTCTCTCTACTCCACAAGAGGGCCCCTTGCCTCCTCCCTGGCAGCTCAGCACAGCCCAGTACCCATCCCCAGAGATCCTGGACTGCAGGATTGACAGGCAGACCGGAGCTCTCAGCAGCCCACACCCCCACATCATCGTAAGCACAGCTGGGTCCTGCTATCTACAACGATGACATCCTACAGGCCTTACGGATAGTCCATAGCAGAGACTCCTGGGAGAAGCTGAGACCTGAGTCTCTGGCACTGCACCAGCTGCTCAATAAGGACCTTGCTTTGCATGCTTTTGTTTAAACACACACTGGTAATATACACAGGCAGGCAAACTTGCGATGGTGCAACTCAACCTTTCGTTTTGCAGTTTTATGGGGGTTTCACACAGAATGCTTTTTTCCAGACTGTGACACCACTGTAACTCAAGTGGCACCTGCATGCCGCTGTCTCACTAAGGTGACCCTCCGCCACCGCACTGCAACTCTTGTCTGAAGGTACCCAGTGTTTCCTCTGCAGGGAATAGCCTTGCTGTCTTGCATTTGTAAAGCCGGGCATTGCCTTGGCATTGAGGTTAAACAGGGACATCACTCAAGAGAAGCCCAAAGATGTGGAAATCATAGCAATAAATAAATAGGTACCTTTTACAGTAAGAACCGAGACAAGGCGGCAGAACATGGCCTTGTTCAGCCCATTGGGTGGCAAAGTTCTCACTGCTCCGCATGTGTCTGTGAGTGACAGTGACCGTGTCTGCAGTGAGGGGACTAGGGAGTTTCCGTGAGGAAGTGATTTCAGACACCTGAGATCTCCTGATGATGGACTGTGGCTTGAGGAAGCTGGACCTCCTTTGCATTTGACTCAGAACAGGGTGACTCACAGCCCAGTGACGTGGCACCGTGGCTTTGCACCCGCTTACCTCATAGGTCCTGTCCCAATGTGGCTAAGTCATGTCATGTCATCTGAGCTCGGGGAGGGAGGGGGAGTGTGCTTGCCCGGTTGGTTGGGTTTGTGGCTGCTTGTTTTTGTTTCTGAGACAGAGTCTCAGGTAGCCCAGGATAGCCTAGAACTCACTGTGCATGATCTCAGACTTCTAACCCTTCTAGGTCTACTTCCCAAGCCTGGAGTGACAGGTGTGCACCATCACACTCAGTACTGCCAGATGCTGGGACTGAACCCAGGGATCCATGCATGCTAGGCAGGCACTCTACCCACTGAGCTACATCACCAGTTTTGACTTCAAGGCTGGAATACAGCCCTTTATGTTCAGAAACGTCTTTTCCCAGAAAACCAGGCATTGCCTTCTCACTAAATTCAGAAGCATGTGTCTGTCTACAGAGGAAGGAGGAGAGAAGATCGGGGCCTCAGAACCCCAACATCACAGAGCTTATGATTCGGGAAACAACAGTGGAGCCGGTCAGTCAGGGAGGAAGATGATTCCTGCTGAGGTGCATGAGCTAAGGGGTCCCCCAGCCTCCGCAGCCCCCACTGAGACTCACCGTGGACTTACATTCTCGCCCTTCGCAAACACGCCAAAGTCATCCCAGTGTAACTTTAACTGAGGCCTCAACAGGTTCTCCAATTTCTCTAGCTTCCCGCCTTTGGCAAACTGATGGAAGTCAAAATTTATCATAGGCGTGTCGCCTGCGTGGCAAGAAGCCCAGAGCAACTTCTGTAAAGGGAAAGGGGAGGGTGTGAGCCTGCTGACAGAAGGAGCAGGAAACAAAGGCAAGGTGGGGCTGGTGGTGTCCTCTGGTGGCTTGGGTGCTTTGGTCACCAACTGCAGCCCATGAGAGCGAATACATCGGCTGGTAGACTGGCCCTGACCTTGAAAAGGAAACAAAGACAAAAGCCTGGGGGGCGGGGTTGAAGGGCACAGAGGACACAAAGAACATCTTGCCTGCAGAAGAGCAAAAGGTCCCCCTTTGGCAAAAGAGCCCACAGCAGGGGTGTCTCTCTGGGGGACATCCCACTCTTCCTGGGGCCCAGGTGAGGGAAGCTTAGAGCTGTTCTTCAGGTGGCCCAAGTGCCCAGCCCTCAAGAACAGCGACACGTGGCAGACCATGTAGCTCATAATCTAGTTCCTGTTGCCCTGGTAACCAGCCCCATCCAGACAGGCACCAGCCCGAGGAGGATGGGCTCAGCAATAGTTGAGTCTCCAGACTAAGATGACTGGCAGGATGTGCAGAGCGGTACAGCCTAAGATGGAGAAGATGCTGCCCCTCCTGACCCCGAGTAAAGGTGGGGGACACGGAGGGATGTGTCAACCAGGAGGAAAGTGGGGGCACAGAGAGAGACTTATCAGGGCTATGGGTGGGTCAGGACACGCCTCACAGAGGTGAGGCCTCCTTTCCCCACACGGCCTCCCTAGCCTGGCAAACTTCCTCAGCCTGCTCACCAAAGCACCCTGGAGTAGGAGACAGGCTGCCTGCCTTCTTCAGCCTCCTGTATCTGGACCTCACTATATTAACCCAACACCTGCCCATCCAGAGGTTCTGAGAGCTCCAAAGAACTAGGAGGACCCTGGATCGCTCCAGCCAGCCAGAATGCAACTGGATACATTCTGCCACCTTCAAGAAAGTCTTGTTGGGGAAAATGAAGCCTATGCAACTAAAACAATTTGGTGGCCTTGCCCAGCTGTGGAATGATAACGGCTGGGGCCCAGGCTGCCTGCTAGGCTCTGGCTTCTCTCCGGTAAGGGAAGCTCAGGAGAGAGAGTCATGGCCTGTCTCAAGTAGTGTTAGTTCTACCTGTTCAGGAAGCATCAGTAACTCCTGGGACATCTCTGTCCTCTGGGGATAAAGGAGGCCTTCCCTCCAGTGACAGGGCATTGCCACCAGCTGGGGGAGGGGCTGGCCTGTCTTTTCTATAGCATGAAAGATTTGCATTTTTTTTGTTGGAGAGAGATACTGAGGTTGATTTTCTCTGTTGCCCCTTTCCCCTCACCTTCCTTAAAATAAGCAGTCGGCATTGCTGCCAAGAGAAGTGGGAGGAGATATTTCTTGAGCTCGTTGCTCATAGCAACAAACTAAACAGGAAAAGCAAGTCTGGCCAAAGACAACTGGAAGCCAGCGAACTCCTGCTCCCCGCATACAGTTTTTCTAAGTAGAGACAAATGGCACTCCGGCTGGATGTGACTTCCTGTAGATGAGGGTTAGGGGGGCAGTGGAAGTCACAAAGGTCACATCTCTACCAAGGTGAACTTAGGGTGTCTCCACAAAGGACTCCTTTGAACTTAACACAACCAGAGAGCCTTTTCCTATGAGGCAGAGGCTGTGGAGTCTCTGCAGGGTGGAGGAGGCTGTCTCAGGTCACTGAGTCTTCGATAGAAGACCGTCAGCTCGTGGGTCCTGTGGCTGAGAGGCCGGAGTGGAGTCAGCAGCCCCCTCTGCTTCCTCACCCTATCAGGATCCACTCTGCTCTGAACTGGGCACCCAGGAATTGGAAGGAGCCTGCTAGGAGCTGGCACAAGGCCTCGCCTGGCAACCCAAACATGAGACTTGAAGGCCATCCAGGCAGAAGGAAGCCACACAGGGTCTGCTTTGAACCAAGAGATTCAGCAGCAACTCAGCACAATGCCATGGGTGCTGGCAGGTGGGGCTTCCAGGGTGCCGGGCCAGTGCTAGGCTGCCCTTCTGTTCTGGCCTGGGGAACACATCTTAGTGGGAGCATGGGAGGCCTCTCTGCCCACATGGAGCTCGGGGAAACAGTTCTGTTTAGACTGAACCCATTCTCCCACCCCTCGGCTCATAGAAAATAAACTGAAAGCATTAAGAGCCTAAGTCATCCAGCGCTAGGCTCTAAAAACCTACACAGGGTACTTACCTATCCTCAGTACTCCTGTGAGCAGGGCTGCCTGGGCGCTATACCATGTGAGTGGGCCCGGACTCTGCCCCTCCCCGCCCACTCCCGGCTGGGCAGGAAGGTGAGCGTTACCTTGAAGGCCCTGTTGAGCACCTCCTCACCACCTCTGCTTCCCAGCAGGTTCACGACCACCTGCTTGCCATATTGTTCCTTCAGAAGCACCATGTGCCTGCAACGGTATCAGGGGTGGCGGTAACTCCAAGGCACCCGAGGCCGGGCAACCTGTACCTCCATCTCAGCATTGCAGGTCTGGGACCAGCCATGCCCCTTACTCCCAAGCATACAGGGGAGGAAAACTCCTTCCTCCTGGCTACCAACACCGCTCATGTGAAACTCACTGGGTGTAAGTCAGTCCAGGCTGTTTGAATGGAGGTTTGGGGCAGTCATGTTTAGCATGTGAGACTTTAGATGAAGCTGTACTGGCCCTTGTATAAATGCTCCCCGTCTTTTGTGAACGGCCATAAGGGTTCACAGCACAGCCACCTCCAGAGTTAACCCAGAGCTGCTACTTTCTGTCCCTCCTTTTCCTAGTTAGAAACCATGGGGGATGAACTTCGACCTCTACCTCAGAGGCCAACCTCCTCCCAGGTGCTGCGTTTCACCTTGAAACCCAACTAGACGGTGTCACAAACCATGCAGTCCACATCTCAAACATCACAGAGGCTCCAGTTCTTAATCTTTATCCCAAGTTCGCTAAACGTAACTTTATTTTTCCTTGGGTTTAATATAGCCCAGGCGGGTCTCACTACACAGTTAAGGATGGCCTTGAGCACTTGATGTCCTAGCCTTCATTTCTCAAATGCTGGGATAACAGGCATGCGTTGACTTGCTTAACAAAAGGGCCTTAATAATTTTAATCTTAGCAATGTTTCAATGTTGTGGTTTTAAAAATAGGAAAATACAATGCAAAAATAAGACACATAAATAGAAGTTAATAGTGTAATTTTTCTATGTAAGTTTTTAATGTAAATTTAGAATATTTTTACATGTAAACATAGAAAAATGAATTTTTTAAAAAGATTTATTTATTATACAGTGTTTTGCCTGCATGTTCACCTTCACAACAGACCAGGGCGCCAGATCTCATTACAGGTGGTTGTGAGTCACCATGTAGTTGCTGGGAATTGAACTCAGGACCTCTGGAAGAGCAGCCAGTGCTCTTTTAATCACGGAGCCATCTCTCCCGCCCCAAAAAATGAAAATTTTTACATGTAAAAAAATATATATGGAAAGATATACACTGTGGTATTAAAAGTGTGAAGATGCTGGGCAGTGGTGGTGCACGCCTTTAATCCCAGCACTTGGGAGGCAGAGGCAGGCGGATCTCTGTGAGTTCGAGACCAGCCTGGTCTACAGAGCTAGTTCCAGGACAGGCTCCAAAGCCACAGAGAAACCCTGTCTCGAAAAACCAAAAAAATAAAAATAAAAATAAAATAAAAAATAAATAAATAAAAGTGGGAAGAATGTTAAATTTGGTTTTCTTCTTTTGACGTTTTTCTTTTTTTCTAAGTTTCTACAATTTACTTTCTGACATTTATTTTATAAATATAATTATTTTTAATTTCATAAAGAACTAATTTTAGCCTGAGAATAAAAAATATCCTTCTGCTTGTGTCGAGTGATATCACGTGATATAGAAAGATTTAAAAGTGGGTAGTTTTATCTAAGCTTGTCTGCGGACTAGTTAACCCAAGTGAGGGGTGAAATTCTCTCCAAGGCCACTGGTTCCACTGCAGGGAGGGTCTTGGCTGATCAAGGAAGGGACAAGAAGAGATGGACTTGGAGGTTCTGCTCTTAGGGATTTCCCAGAGAAGATGTATCAGTCTCTGTCTAAGGTCAGACACGTATGTCCTGTCTCCACTGAGGTACTCTGGGTAGCTGGTTGTACCTATCATCGGTGGTCAAGTCCCATGCTAGCCACATATCCAAGCCACACCCTGCCAGGCAGCTTCTCGGGAATAAGGCCCATAGGGGCCTGATCTCCCTGTCTGACCTCTGTGTCCCCTCTCAGAGGGTTCCAAATCCCAAGGTTGGAAGAGGGAGGACACAGCTCAGCTATTATCCTTTCGTGACACCAAAGCTGACTCTCTGGAGCAGATCCTGTGCTCTCTCTTTTGCAAAATTCAGCTCCCCATCCCTGAGCAGGGAAGTTGCAAGAATTAAAGAGGAACTAAAGGAGGCCAGAGCTTGGCACCTGGGAAGGGATTCCCCTTTGTTTCCCTTTAGTCTAAAAATAAGATGATATTTTTCATGTCCGTATGAGATGTGCCTTTTTGGCATAAGGGAGGCTCTGGTGGAACAAACCCAGCAGGACCGGCCCCTTGTTCGAATTTCAGTCTACACTCAAACATCCTGGGAACGTCTAGTCAATCAGGGTGACTGCGTGTGCCATGTTTACCACACCTGAGCGTGTCACACAGAAAGCCCGCCATTTATACATCTAACTAGGGAGTCCTTGGGGTGCTTACATTACCAGCATTAACGTGGATTTCAGAAAGTTTATAAACAAATGTGAAGCTCAATGAGGCTTTAGGAGGAATGGATACAGTACTCAGTTACTTTTGAGAATTTTTGTGAAATTTAAGATCTTAAAAATTAGTACTCAGATTAAAAACAAAATTTTTTTTCTGTCTTTTGCGGGAGGGGGGGGATTCCTGTCCTGGAACTAGCTCTTGCACACCAGGCTGGCTTTGAACTCACAGAGATCCGCCTGCTTCTGCTTCCCAAGTGCTGGGATTAAAGGCGTGCGCCACCACCGCTCAGCTTAAAAACAAAATCTTTTAAAGGAGCTATTAACTATCCAAGTACAGATTTTAAATGTCTCAAGCTGGCACTGCTTTTCCCTAAGCAGGGTGTAAAACGGTGTTATAGTCCAATTGTCTTTTTTCTTTTAAAATGAAATGTATATGCCAAAGCTTTTTGTCTAGGATACATAAAAAAATTGACAATGGGTAAAACTGAGAGGGACTTGGGAGTTTGCATATTCTTTTACTTTACACCTTTCTATACTTAAAAATCTTAATATGCTACTTTTAACCAGAAATAGTGCTGATATAATTCAGATTATCCCTTAATAATCAGGAGTAATAAGATAAAATAATTATAGTGTGCTGCCTACAAATTGATGAATTCATTTTTAAGAAGACTTGAGAACAAGCAAAAAAAATATCTCATTTTATAAACTCCTTTCTTGGGTAAAGGACCAAAGAAAGCAAGAGACAGATTTGATTTGGGATTGGGGTTCCCTTTTTACCATCCCGCCCCTTGCCCTGCCATCTAAATGGAGGATGGAAGGTCTTGGATGGTACCCTATGGTCCTTACCTTTCGAAAGCAGGGGCATTGGCCTCTAGGCCTCTGTGTAGTCTCAGATGATGGGAGCCAACCTGCAGAAAGGTAGAGCAGGATGACGATCAGGATGATGATGATGATGATGATGCTCACTGAGCCAAGACAATGACTTTCTAACTCTATAGTCATGCTGCATTTGGCACCTGCTGGGTCATCTCTGTGGCTCATTCCCTGCTCGGGCAGGCTAAGGCCAGGCTCCCTTGACTCTGCTAACAATGCTCCCAACCTTGCAAGGATTGGCATCCCCAGGTCTCTGCAACTGCAGGCCCCCTAACTTTAGCATGGACCATGCCATGCCAGCAAAATTCTCCCATTTCTATTCTTCCTAATGGAGGCTATTGTGACAGCTCCAGGTCTGCCTGTCTCCCTGAGTCCCAGCCTGAAGTCCCTTCTGTTAAGTAGGTGGCAGCTGAGGGTCCAGGCCCAGGCTCTAGAGCGCTCTGCTATAAACATCACCTAGGCCGTACGTTGCTTAGTTACTGACTGCTGACTCAACATGTCACTGAGTACCCAGTCAGGAACTCAGTGAGGAAACTGAGTCCCCGACCTAGGTGGTTCTCATCTAGCTCTGGTCACCGCAGAAAGACCTGGAAACGGTAAAAGGTTTCAGCAATTCTGCACAACTTGGCCTAATACGGTGGTGACTAGCAGCTCCACAGTGTGGCATGAGGATCTTCTCCATCTGTGCTCCTTCTGACACCGCAGGGGAAGACAGGCCGTGGGTAGAAAGCCAGAGCACAGCAAGAGAAAGCGCAGTCCAGCCCAGAGTGGAAAGGGATGGGCACAACTATCTCGATCATGTCACGACAGCTAATGTAACATCAGTGCTAACAAGGAACCCACTCTTGGGAACACAGGGAAATCAAGGACACCCTCCGAGACACACACAGGAATATCCAGGGTAGAAGATGGGTGGAAAGGAATGGAGTCTTGGCCAGAAGGTTCCCAAGTGTGGTCGCCTGGCGACAAGTTAGAAACGCTAAGTTGGCAGGTCCAGCTCAGATCTGCTGAGCCGTATTTCTGAGGGTGGAGTCAGGAATGTGTGTTCCAGCAGCCTCCAGCTGATTCCTAGATGCATAGCCCTTGTGGTTTGGCAGCACAGGTTTTGACTCATTTCCTGTCTCTTGCTAACCCCTTTTGCTCTGGTTACAAAAGTATGCGGGGGCACATCAGGGCAAGAGCAGCTTGGGGCTGAACCCACAGTGCAAGGCTGCAGGGAGCTCTGGGACTTCTGGCACCACGGCTACAGGGCAAAGCTCTCCATCTTCTAAAACGGCAAGAGCTCTGGATAGGAAGGGGAGAGGGTGAGAGCCAATAGTCTGCATTCCTCAGGCCCTGTGCCCTGACTCTGCCATCTCCAACTCGGCTAGTCTTCCCTCCACCTCCGGCCCACTCTAACACTGCACCACACAGTCTTTTCCGGCATCACCTACCCCCAGCCAAAGTATGTCGGCAGGAAGGAGCTGCAATCGGCAGGACAAACTCTCCGTTTGCCCTGTGTTGCTTTTCTTAGTTTCCCCCTCTTCTCCTTCACCTCAGCCTCTTCCTTCTGGCTAAAGGACTGATGATCCTCGCCTGAACCTAAAACTACTCATTTAATCCCATAGCTTACACAACTGAGTTACAGTCCAAACCCCGAGAACAGCTTCTGGGATCACAGCAGAGGTTCAGCTTGCACTCAGGAGCCCTGATGACCATGAGCAGCGGCATTTCCAGGCTCTGCAGTGCCCACCGCTTCCACCCAGAGGCTGGCACCATGCTTATCTCAGCAGCTCCCGTCAGGGTCTCCTTGGGAACACTTCTGGGGGTTCTCATTATGACCACGGTCTAGCATGTCCCAACCACTCTACTAGCTTACCAGTCAGCCGTGGTACCGCTCTTTCTGACTGGCCATGCTGCGGCCGTGCTGCGGCCATGCTGACAGAAGCAGACGAATGGCACAAATCAGATCTTCACCACCAGACCTCAAAAGTGACTCACACCTGGGATCCCAAACATGAAGCTAGTGCCATTCCCTAGATAAGAGCCTCAGGGTTCACAACTTGCCTCGTTTGTCCAAGTCGTTCTAGTCCCCAAGTCAACCTAGACAAAAATCCTGAAGGACCCCTTCTAGACCTCTGAGTGGTCTCTTTTCTACCTGCCTGGGCCAGGACAACACTTTCTTTCTCTGCTGCTCAGATCTCAACCTTCCTTGGTCACAGCTCTACTCGTGTGACACTGACACGTGCCTGTCCCTTGCTCCTTGAAGGCAAGGGCTACATCTGATCCCAAATGTCCAGTGTACACAGAAATGCTCCATCGGTGTGCCTAGGACTTCTGACTTCCTGTCAGTGTGAGGCACAGCAGAGAAACAGCCGAAGACATGCTCTTTGTGTCCCACGGCTACATCTGAGCCCTTCTGAAGGAGAAAGAACTCTTTCCAGCTCCAGGACACAGAGCCACACTTCTCCCAACATGACTGTACTAGTCTCCATTTGCTTCTACTATTATTAGCCACAGCTACCATTGTGAGCACTGTGAGTCTAAACACAATGCCAAATTCTAGGTGGATTGTTAATGTGGGATTCCCCTCTGTATGCTGTGAATATGTTTCATTGACATTGGTTAATAAAGAAGCTGCTTTCAGCGAATGGCTTAATAGAGTAAAGCCAGGCAGGAAATCAGAACAGAGGCAGAGAGAAAGAGAGAGAGGAGAGCGCTCACATGTGGAGTCAAAGAGAGATGCTGCGTAGTCACAGAAGGAGACAGATGCTGAATGGAACCTTACCAGTAGGCCACAGCCACATGGAAATACACAGAATAATAGAAATGGGTTAGTTTAAGATGTAAGGGCTAGCTTGAAATACGCTTAAGCTATTGGCCAAGCAGTGTTTAAATTAATGCAGTTTCTGTGTGATTATTTCATGTCTGGGCAGCTGGGAAATGAATGAGCAATCTCCACCTACATATTGTGATTTTTAATCTTCTCTATAACCCCATGAGGGCAGGTATTTCCCAATCTTACTTTATAGAACAGTAAGCTATGGCTTAGAAAGAAAATAATTTCTTCAAAACACAGTTGTTACCATGTGGGATGCCCAGGTCTCTCTAGCTTTACAGCTTACCCTCTGAATTCCTATGAGAGATGGATGGCCTGGCAACCTTGGTTGCTCCAGGGTTTGGGACAAACATGCAGCTGTTTTCTCTCGGGCTTACCAACCCACGGCACCCATTACATGGGCTAATTTGGCCTTGACTTTCGTTCATTTCAACTTGGAGGACTTCCACTTCACTCACTCACACCAGGACTTTCTGTGCCATATACTGTCTCGTTTCCCTAGCACACAAAGAGGCGCCTGCACCACCACATTCCCAAGAACCTGAGAAGCAGCCTTTGAGAGAGAAGAGATGGACGCGGACGAGATGCCCTAATCTACTCTGCATCTTTCCTCTGTTTGGTTCCATCACGTGAACTTCAAAGCAAAGACTGGACGCACATGTGGCAGACACATGTCTGAGTCAGTCCCAGGGATGGGAGATCCTGATGCTGCAACAGGAGTAATCTCCCCCAGATAAATAAAATTATGTATACATCCCATCATAGACTCTGCCAGAAGAGCTTGAGTTTTAAGGGTGAAGTTCTCACTGGGGTTATTATAAACTGCACAGCTCCAGGCATGGGGCAGACAAATTATTAAAAGTGCATGGTGCCGTGTAGACTAGAGATCTAGGAGTCGGTGCTGAGGGCATCATGCCCATGACTCTCTGCAGACGAAGCATCATGGCTCAGCCTTGCCGTTCCCAACTCTTCTCCTCATCCCTTGCAGGGCTCATATCCCTAGGACAGCTCCCTCCCCCCCCCACCAAGAAAGCACTGAATTGCAATTTAGAATACACACCCTTCCTCAGCACATCTGGGGATGTTTCATCCTACCTAAGAAGGAAGAAAGGGCAAAATTGGAAATGAAAAAAAGACTGGGGAAACTGTAATCACGATATATTGTATGAGAACAGAAAGTATTTTTAATAAAAGTGTGTGTAGAGGGGGAGACATCCAGAACCTATGTTAGCCTGATAGTTGCTACTGAATGTAGACCCCATGTAGAGCTGCCCCCACCTCTCTGGAGATGACATCATCTCTTTTTGATGATAGATGGCATTTAGAGTATAAATACAGGTATTAGGTCCCAAAGATAGCAAATCCCAAATAAGACTATGAATGCTAGCCTTTTAACCTGTGTCTAAGACACCATGAGGCTTTGCCAAAGGATGAGTGTCAGGAATCTAAAAGGGTAGGGGAGCTGCCTCAATCCTGCCCATGTCCATCTGAGACACAGCCATGGCTACACAGGCTGTGTCAGCAGCACTAAAGACCAAGTTCGTTATACAGATAGGAGATGTCTCGTGTTTTAGATGAAGGAGACCAGAACATTGAGAGGCCAAGCAATCAGACAAAAGACCCTCAAAAGAGCAGGAAGATGCTAGAGAGGACAGAACCCTAAACCACACAAGAGCTTCAAGAAAAGAGAGACGTGCTCCTCAGCATCCCTGAATGTCCTGGAGAGACAGGCAGATAGACAGTGGTCTGGTACAAGGAAGATTTTTTCTAATCATCAGGACCCCCATTGGACCTGGAACATAGCCTCTCTCTCAGAAGTCCAGGAGAAGGGATCCTTCTAGAGCTGGGAGGCTGAGACAAATTTCAAAGTCCTTTCGGTGTTCTAAGGCTTCCATGATCAATCTTTGGGTTTCTGATAAGTTTTGCATGAATATAATGCAGCCTCCCAGATTCCTCTGTATCCTGAGTTCACTTGATCTTTGTGATTCCTCACACAGAGCTCAAAGGAACCCACATCTAGAGAAAAACACATTTCAAGCACCTTCAGACATCCTGGGCTTTAAAAGGAGCTGTCCCAGGGAATGCAAGTTCTGGAGATAGATGGGATGGGACTGGAGGCAGGCAGGGCCTTCCACTTCAGTCCTGACTCCCAGATCTGACTCTATAGAGATGGGGCAGGCTGGGGGATCCCGTGGCCTGAGTTGGAGCTGGGAAGAGGGTGATGGCCGGTGGCATGAGTGTCTTAGCCATGGTGACACACTTCCAAGTTCGAGGCAGGGGTGTGGCTCAATGGTAGAGTTCCTGCCTAGTCTGCAGGAGGCCCTGGATTTGATTAGCACTAGAGAAAAACAAAACAAAACAGCTATTCTAAACAGAGATTACAGAGCTTGTTACATACTCTGTAAATGCTAAGATTCACTGGCCTGTATACTTTAAATATGGAGTTTCTGCAAGGAAAGGTATTTACCCAGAGAACTGTTTAAAACACAACAAAACCTCTAGGAGCTTGGGCATGGTGGTACAGGTCTGTAATCCTCACACTTGTTAGGCAGAGGCAGAAAGACTGCCACAAGTTCAAGGCTAGCCTAGGCTCCACGGTGAGACAAAAAGAGCAACAGCAGCAACGAAAGACCCTTGGAAGGCCTCCAGGGGAACTTTCCCCTCACAAGCAAACCCAAGCTCAAGTCTTCTTCTGCCTTTCAGTGTCACTGGGCATCTTCATTCACCTAGAAAACGGAATATCAACAAATCCTCACCCAGCCCCAGAACTCAGAACCTGAATGAGACGCTCCATCCATCCATCTTACTCTAAGGGCTGACAGCCATGTGACCAGTGCTGTCAGCACGACACAATGTATTGGCAGCCCTGGGAACAAGTCCAGGCTGGGCTAAGAAGCTGAGCCCAAGACCGGGCACTGTGAGCCCTGCTATGTCAATCATTCCTGAGAACCTGGCACATAGTGCTTTTGGCCTCTTGGGCTGCTGGCTGATCACCCAAACCTCATACCACAAGAGCCCTGGGTAAGAGAAGCCAAAGACTGAAGACCCAGGGAGACGCTTTCTCGGGCACTTTGGTCATGCAAGGCAGAACCAGACGGAGCAAGGAGGGGGAGGAACCTCAATTCCACTCTCCCCAGATGCACGGTGTCAGAACCCACTTGAGGGAGCAGCGTGCCTTTCAGTGACAACAGCTGTGTCCTTGGACCATGTTCCCAGTCCCTGAACTCTTCTCGGGACGCAGAAGCCGAATGCCCCTGGCACTGCCCAACGCTGTACTTTGCATGGCGGAAGGTATTTTTAGAAATCACGGGAAAGCTCAGCAATCCTCACGTGGCCCCACACAAGCACCGCAGAGCGCCAGACCCGTGATGTGGCCACCAAGGGTCCAGCAGACCCTCCAGAGCCTTTGAGAGGATTCCCAGCTGCCAGATATGTTATCAAAACGCTCAGCTTAGGGTCCTATTGAAGCCAACCCCACCCAAGCCCTCTCTGGTTCGCCTCCTCTGCAGATCACTCACTGAACAACGTAAACAGCTAATATATACACGGTCTTCAGATCACAGGCTACACCCAGGGTACCTGTGAAACTCTCTCTTTCTCTTCACAGGTTAGCGCAACACAGCTGGGCCGAGGAATGAGACCATAAACGGCACCAGGAAAGAAACGTTTAAAGAAACAAACTCCAGCTACTCAAAGAGACCAGCAGTGCACGGACACTGTGGAAAGTCTTCTGTGTAAATTACCTACCTGAAGCCCCGGCTGCTCCCAGAACAGCGGAACAGAGCCTCGGATCTGGACAAAGGACGATACTCCATCATCCATGTAAATCGTCTGTGGCACAAGGAGACAGAAAGAGAAAGGGACTCTTCAATGAAACTGAGTGTCCTGGGCTGTAACGGGATCCGGTGCCTGTGACCTGATACCAGCCTGGAGGATAGTCGGTGGACTTCGGTGCCCTCTGCTCTCTCACCTGGCAGGGCTGGAGCTGCTGCGACGTCACCCACCAGACAGTAAGGTATGGGGCTATCGCCTGGCCTCTGAAGAGGGGTCTGCGCTCTGACCCGCGTGTGCAGGAGTCCAGGACACACTCTTACCCAATGACCTAGCACACATTTCCTGCTTTACAACCAGAAGCAGCTGTGCTGGGAGTTTAGCTGAGACCTTTCCGGAGGGCTCTGCTTTGCCTGCTCGGTAACTAAGGCGCTATTGATAAAGGACTGACCCAAATAAATCGGCTCTACTGAAAGTCCTGCTGACTGCAGATGCCACTGGTGACCTTCACGGCACAGGCCAAGGCTCAAGAACTTGTCTGCGGCCCCAGCCCTGCGCCACTGTGTTTTCAAACATGCCACCAACTAAAACACACACACACACACACACACACACACACACACACACACACACACACACACACACACAAGCTTTTTACAATACACAGACCCCCTTCCCCCCGTAGAAGTAAATGCTGCTTAAATTCCTGGTAATAGCCCCTGCTGACGAGTTTTGTAGTAGCCTACCTGCTTCCAACGATAGAGGAGCCAATGCGAGTTTAAAGGACACAAACATACAGTCCCTAGCAGGCTCTGGAGGTGGCTGCAGTGGTTATCAGATGGTGGCCTTTATCTGTGCAACCCTACCCAGGCCTGGCAAGGCCACCATGGGCGCCGCCGTGAGTCCTTTCCATTGCTCTTACAGGGTAGCTTTCCACACAGGCTAGATCATGCTCAGATGGCATATGCATTAGTAATTCCTCAGGGGGAGGGGGCTGGACAGTGAGCCTTGAGGTTCTCTGGACGACAGGCATGCCATGAGCCTGGTATCTAGGCTATAAACGTAATTCTAGCCTTCGTCTCCAGAGGAAAATACACTAGGTTGTCTGTTTCTTGGTACGGGCTACCAGTGAATGTGTTACCTCTATTATTCTGTTTGCCCCTGCAGGAAAGCTTGCCCTCCTGAGATCAAAGACACAAGACTGACTGTCCCTGACAAAGAAACTGAGTTAGCTAACATGAAGACAACCATTTACAAGGCCAGAATCTGACCTAGCTCAGCGCTTTTCTCTGATGATCTTGGACTTTATACACTACATTCTGCCTTGGCCTGAGTCCCTCTGAGCTCAGTGCTGGAGACAGTGCCTGGGACCTCTTCTCCATGGGCAACAGTTCTCTCTTTCTCCCCATAAAAATCATCTGTATGTGTCTCCTGCCCCATCACCCCATCATCCAGTGTATAGCCCAGTAGCCAGCACAATGTTGTTCTACAGGGCTTCTATGCTGGTGAGAGAATAGCCTCAACGCCCACAGGGCTACCTCCTCTCACAGGTGCCATTTCCACAGGGTCCCTGGAGAGGCCCAATGTGCCCAGCAGTGTAGCCTAGGCACATTATTGAAATGACTTTATCCTGCCTCCCTCTCTAAATGGATTAAATGTCACTTGGTATCCTGAGAGTAAGTTTAGGTACGTTCTCTCCCAGCCTGGAGTGGTCACTTAGAAAACGTCACTGCTGTGTGTGGATGAGGCCACTCAGAGCCAGGAAGGCTGAGCAGGGATAGGTATCAGGGCAGGGAGGGCCAGGCTACAGGAACGGGGGGGGGGAGGCAAGAATGGACAAGATAAGGAAGGATCTTAGGCAGAGTTAGAGCCCTAGAAGACGAACAGGAACCCCAGTGCCGATGCCATGGGGGGCCTGGTACTGTGTAGCCAGGAGGGCCACCCCAAGCAACTTCTTTTGTGGAAGGCTGAGAATGGAGAGCTTCACGTGAAGGGCTCTTCCAGGATTCTTCTTCCAGATGCAGTATTTACAAACCCATGCCTCCCCACTGGCACCCTCAGGAGAACACACACAGTCACCCTAAGCTCCCTTCATTAGGTGACGGCCTGCTTGTCAAGAGCCAAATATTTATCATGTACCCTTTGCTGACAGGCTGAGGGACTGAGCTTTGTTTTTCTGCAAAGTTGAGTCACTGTTGCAGAGGAGCCAACTGGGTATGACTCACAGCTGAGCTGGAAAAAAGAGAAAAACCCAGACTTCCTCCCAAGAAGCCAGAAAAGGCATCTACCACATGGACACACAGTGTGTATGCATCTACATGTATATACATGCCATATAAACATACATACATATATACTCACAAGTATACAGCATACATAATAAATACACTATGCACAAACATGAATATACAAACATCACAGAAGCACACACTGTATGGGACTTAAAACATACAACATATATAACATATGGACACACACACCACACAGATGCATGAACACAGAATGTATGTATAGACATGTGCATGTGGACACAAACTTGTATACACACACACACACACACACACACACACACACACACACAAACTGTTTACAAGAACTCCACTTATTCCTCAGGAAAATGTTAAAGCAAGGCAAAAGTAGAAATCCTACAAGCAGGGCTCACTCTCCTGCTCCGTGTGTGTGTGTGTGTGTGTGTGTGTGTGTGTGTGTGTGCGCGCGCATGCATGCATACTCTCAAGTGTACGTGAAGATGTCAGAGGACAACTTGCAGGAATCATTTCTCACCTTCTACCACAGCGGTTCTCAACCTTCCAAATGCTGTAAACTTTTAACACAGTTTATGTTGTAGTGACCCCCAACTATACAATTATTTTTGCTGCTAGTTCATCTCTGTAATTTTACCATTATTATGAGTTGTAATATAAATATTTGTGCTTCCTGATGGCCTTAGGTGAACCCTGTGAAAAGCTCAGTCCTTTTACTCCCCAAAGGGGTCATGACCACTGGCTGAGAAGCCCTGTTCTACCATATGGGTTCTGGGGCTTGAACTCAGGTTGTCAGGCTTGGTGGCAAGTATCTTTTACCTACTGAGCCGTCTATCTGGCTTGTCACTTTTCTCTCTGTGGTTCCCCTATTAGTTTGACGAATGATGCCTGTGTCAAGCATCTGAGTAACAGCTGCAGGACTTCACGTAAGACCGTAGCTTTGCTATGTTCTAGCAGGGTTCAGACCAACAGTCAACAGGGCACCAGTACCAGATTCGCACTATCCCATTAAGCTCCCTTGCCTGCTGGGGCATGGTACTGACGTCATCAATTGCTGCTTACACCGTTGGTGAGTGACCAAATGCACAGCCTACCACTTCTTTACTGACAGGCGAAAGAGCCAGTAACACATATCCTGGCTGGAGACAGACCCACTTTGAACTGTTTTGACATTAAGGCCTCCGAACACAGTGTATTATCTGTCATATTTTACCAAAAGTAGTGCTACAGGGCTCAGACTTCAGGGCACATTTTGAGCTGCCCCATCTAACCAGGCTCCTGTGGAATCACCACAGTCTTCAGTGGGTAAACCTCTCCCAGGCCATAATGCAGGTTCTATTGCTCATGGCCCACTGCACCTTTTACTTCTCCTGGGCTCAGCAGATGTTGCAGGCCACAGCTGTGGTACCCTCAGCCTGGCTCCAGTCTCCTGTGGTCATCAGAAGCACCTCCATCAGCGGTGACCACGAGGAGCCTTTGCCAGGGAAGCACCTCCAGGAGGGAGGAGGCCTTCCTGTTTTACTTCTGTTGTGTACACACACACACACACACACACACACACACACACACACACACACACACACACCTGCATGCCAGGGCAGGGGCAGGAGGTATCCTGTTACTGTAGGCCTGAACCCCACTTGGGCATGGTAAAACGATGGGAAGAAGAGGTCCTACAACGGGCACTCAGGGGCTAAGAGGCCCACAAGCAGACCCTGCTGAAAAGCCAATAGCTCGTTTCTCAATTGCCATTGGCTCATCCCAGAGGTCATTTCCCAGTTTCATGCAGTTAGATTGCCCTGGGGTTCTGGCAGCTTGAGACAGCCTGGGTTCCTGTGCCCCAGGTGGCCTGTGTGCCAGAAGCAGCTTCAAATGCACATGTTCAGCCAAGCCTTGCTCTGGGTTTAAGATCATAGCCCTCGCATTGGTTATGTCTAGTGAGAACGTTCTTGTGGGGTTGAGTTACACCCTCTCAGCTGCCAGTTGTTCTGGCCGGACAGCAGATGGTAGTGTCTGTCCATGAACAGCCCCTGCTACAGGGAGCGAGGTCAAGTGAGTTTATACAGATGCCAGCGTGGCCCAGAGGAGGAAAGGGAATTGAAACACAACACAACACACACACTGGGAAGACCACAAAGGCTTCTAGGAGCCAAGAAATCCCTCCTCCTACCCCAGGAAATCAGGAAGCAGCAAGCCCCTATGGCTCGACCCTCTTAAAAGCATATTAAAACTTAATCCCCATCATCAAATGGTGATTAGCACTCTGCCTTCACGGATTGATTAATCCACTCCTTCAATTAATGGGTTACCGAGTTATTTTAGGAATTGGTTTTCACATAAAGACCATGTTGGCTAGGTTTCCTGTGTGCTGCTTGTCACCCATCAGGACGCTCCAGCAAAGTCCACACCAGATGTGGGCCCTCGACCTTAGACCAGAACTGCGAACCTAAACAAATCTCTTTTCTTTATAGCATACCGAGGATGTGGTATTGTGTTACAACGGCAGTAAACGGACTGAGACCGGCTCTACATATCCCTGGGAGTATGGCTAGGCCGTTCTCATCTCTACGGCCCAGTTGGGTGGGGCTGCCCCAAGGTGGAGACCTAGGAGATACACGGCAGGCTCCTCTATCTTGAGTAGTAACAAGTAACATGTGATAATGGGACAGATGAGTCACCAGGTGCCCTAAACGGCATAACCAGAGCAAAAGCCCCAGCCAGAGCCTGTGGAAATGCTGGCTTTACTTAGTGAGAAAAGCAAAGATCACGGAATTTCCCCTGCAATCAAAGCACTACCCTTAAGAGGGGGTTTATGCCCCAGTGTTTATGGGTTCAGCTGTGCCCCTTCCAGAAACAGTATGCCACATGTTAAAGTCCTAGGCTCCAGTACTTCCAGCTGTGACCTTGTTTGGATAGAGGACCTCTGTGAATAAAACTGGATAAGTGAGACCACCCCGGGGGTGGCTGAGCCCTTTGAGCCAGTGTGACTGTGACTGGATGATGCTTCTGGGAACCACTTACACGGGACCACAGAAGCTGGAAGAGTCAAAAATGGATCCTCCCAAGGGATTTTCAAGAGACTATGGACCTACCTGACCTTGATTTTAGCCAGCCAGCCTCCAGAACTGTGAGAACAAATGCCTGTTGCCTCAACCACCAAGTGTGTGGCACTTCATTACCCAGGAAACTCACTGGGTGCCCTCTCCAGTGTTCTATTTTATAGGACATGGGCAGTTGGTCCCCTGCCCTCTCTAATGTCCTATCTTAAAGGGCAGGGCAGTTGGTCCCCTAAAGATGTATTTTATAAGATACAGTAAGAAGCCACAGTGTTTCTAAGCTGGCTGAAAGCTAAACATTTGGGGACTTCCACCACCAGGACCAAATAAGTGGCCCATCTTCCCTCTGAGTGGGTGGGGAAAAAAATGCTGGGCTCAGGATGTCCTCTCGACCAAAGATGATCTCTGATCAGTTCTGGTACCAAGTTCAAACCCTGTGCATGCCAATCCTTAACAACACCGCTTTCTACCTGGTATGATATCATGACCAGCAAAATGAAACAACAACAACAACAAAAAACAAAAACAAAACCCCCAGAACTCTGTCTGAGAACAGAATGGATATTTTTATCTGGATACCAGATACAAATAAAGGGGATGAGGCAAAGAAGGTGGACACAAGAACCTTGGGGGTCATTGTCACTGAGAAGACATGAACAGTAAAAAAGGAAATGGCTCCCACGGTGGAGCATGTATTCTCTTTCTTCCACGGTGGAGCAGGTATTCTCTCTTTCTCCAACCAATCATTATTTAATAGCCTTGTCACATTCAGAGGGGCAAGAAACCCTTTCCAAGATAGTAATTATACCCACAGATCTTTTGAGGGCTCCTGCTCCAACTTCCCTCTGATTCCACCAGGGGCCTTCACCTTTGGTGACAGTGTTTCTGCAAACTGGACCCCCACACTGGTTTGAGCCATCACTGAAGGTCGGAGCGCGCAGAGGTTCACGTGCGGTGGACGGTAACGTGCACATCTGTGCTGAATTAAACTGGTGCCCTCACAGGGTGCACACCTCAGCGAGAACTGCAAAGCTGCAGGGACACACAGGGGGCCTGCAGCCCAGAGTGGAATCACACCTGGGCCTCCTGGGCTTTCCCTTCCTGCAGCTGATCCCACCGCTCTTCTGCAAGGTGGCACTCAGGGAGCAAGTAAGAATAACGACAACAACAAAATAAATAAAATAAAAATAAAAAAAACAAGGTGCAAGACAGCATCTTGGGGAGTGAGAACAGAAGCTAGGAAAAGAAACTAAGGAGGTATTACAGATGGCTCTCCTCCATGGGCACTGACAGCAACTGCTCCAACACACCATCACACTCCCAGGCTCTAACAGGCTTTCAGAATAAAGTTCCTGCTGATACAGAATTTAAAAAAAAAAAGTGTCTTCCTCCATTACTCTATTGCATTCTTTATTTACCCTAAAAAGACTCCCAACTCATATTGGTTTGTCAACTGCTCCTGGAGTAAGTGCTCCTCTCTATGGCTATGGCCCCCGTTCTTGAGCCCTTCTGCTTAAAATACATTGGAAGGAGTGGGAGATGAGAAAGCGTTTGCCACATAAGTCGAAAGACCTGAGTTCAATCCTGGGAATCTATATAAAAGCCAGATCCATTGGCGCATGCTGGTAATCACAGCTCTCAGTAGGCAGAGTCAGGAACATCTCTAGGACTTGACGAACAGTCATTATAGCCAAATTGGTGAGCTCTAAGTTCAGTTTTAGGTTCTCAGGCGCGCGCGCGCGCGCGCACACACACACACACACACACACACACACACACACACACACACCCCGTAAGCAAATACTATCTTTTCAGAATGAGCTGTGAATCAAAAAGACAGACCAGCCAAGTCAGAGGCAAGTTTCAAATAATGCTCCAATTACACACATACATACACACACAGGAAGAAGCCATGGTCAGAAACCTGCTCACATGCATCAGGGTCTCTTCCACTCACAATAGAAAGCACGCATGCGTGGGAGGCATTGACTCTGCCATGGACGGGCCTGGGTACTCACCTGCTCTGTCTCCACGAAGTTGGACACGTGGCCATCGTCGTTCACACCGCGGGTGAGGAAGCGAGTCCCTGCTCGTTCACAACTGATGCGAGAGATGAGGCAGGCCTTGGCCTGCTTGTGGGAGGCATACACTGTGCGGATGGTCACCAACCCACAGATGACTTTCAGCAACCAATCACAACAGCTCACCTGGTGCTGCCTCAGGGGCACATGCAAGAGCTGGTTCCTGTAAAACAGACCCACCTTTGGGTCACCCTACCAGATGCTACAAATGCTGCACCCAGAGCCAAGTACTAAGGAGCTTCCCGTAGGCCCCATTGCTCCACTAGGCTGTTACATGCAATTTCATCCAAACGGAAACATTCTGTCCTGGAGGGAAACTCACTAAGCCTCAGAAGTTCTAAAGGGAGGCTCTTTAAAATTCAGAAAGTTCTAAACAGAAATTCCTTAAGCTAAGGAAGTAAACAATTCACAAGTCTCAAGAAGTCCCCGAAACTTAACAGATTTATAAAGGCCTTTCCCATCTTCAGGTTATATAACCAGCAAGGACGGCTAAGGAGAGGAGACACTGACCTGTGACCTGCCTGCAAGTGTTCAGAGATGCACATGGTTCTAGCTTTCGTAAGTTCTCTCTCACACTGGAGTAGGTGTCCTGTAATGCAGCTGCCTGTGAGTTGTCCAGGCTTCTTTAAGTAAACTCTAACCCACACTCCTGCAAGTATCCTATGTGAGCTCAGTGGTTCACTGGGTTGTTCTTTGGTGGTGTTATTATTCCGGGCTACTGTGAGTTCCTTAGGTAAGGTGGAGGGACATTTTGTCATGTCCCTGAGGAAGAATTATCACCCAACAGAGGCCAACAATGACTGCTCTCCAGTGGGTCCTACAGTTGGAACATATAGATTCGCAAAGTTCTGTGCTTCTGAGACTCCAGATGGCAAGGCCAGTGTGATATGCACAGGAGGAAGCGGCCAGAAGTCCTTTCCTTATGCTACGACCAGGTGACAGTAAGGACCAGAGGGAACACAACTGGAAAGAAAGCCACCCATTCAGGGACCTTAAGAAGAGCTTGTTTAGAACTATGTCTGCCATGTTCTTTATTAGAATAAAGTATTTAGTCATGGGTCTGAGACCTGGCGCAGTAGTTAGGAGCTTGTGCTGCTCTTGCAGAGGATCCTAGTATGGTTCCCAGCACCCACATCGGAAAGCTCACAACCCCTGTAATTCCAGCTTCAGGGGACCCAACTCCCTCCCCCTCTGACCTCTGTGGGCAGCTGTACTCATGTGCATACATACTCACATAACTAAAATCACTCTTTACAAAATCACTCATGTTTTAGCCAGCAGTAGTGGCACCTGCCTTTAATCCCAGCATTCGGGAGGTAGAGGCAGATGGATCTCTGAGTTCAAGGCCAGCCTGGTCTATAGAGCGAGTTCTAGGACAGAGCTACACAGAAAAAAAAAATCCCTGTCTCAAAAAACAGTAAAAGAACATTACTCATGTTTTGATTAAGTAATAACACTAGGCAAAGATAAGATGACATAAGACTGTATTTAATATGCATGCATGTATACACATTACACATATGCACACATACAGCGCGGGGTGAATATGATGAGGGCACTGTGAGGAAATCCAGAATAAGTAAATAGGGATCAGATGAAAATAAAGGTTGGCCAAAGCTCCAGTATTTCTTTCCTCTCCACACCCTGCAGATTATTCTGGGTGCTGCAGTCTGTGGTGATTGTAATGGTTAAAACAGGACACATCCCCAACCTTGATATGAGGGTTTGTCCCTAGCTGTATTGCATCTTGTTATGCCGTGTTCAGCTGATATCACCAGGAGACCTGCTTTTTTCTGAAGGGAAATGGAGGAGCAGTGGATCTGGGGTGAGTGGGTGAGGCTGGGAGGAGGAGAGGGAGGGGAGGCTGAAGTCAGGGTGTATTGTATGAGAGAAAAATAAACAAGCAAATAAAAAAGCAAAAAAGCAAACAAGCACCACCAACAAACACAGGACACATGCTAGAGTCCACAAAGTGGCATTCCAAAATTATTGGCGTGGACTGGTCTAGTCCATCCGTGCGTGGCCCCACGTGGAAGGCATTATTATCAGAAATCCCATATAATAAAACTGAGACATGAGAACTAAAATGCCTACCCAAGACCACAGAGTCGGCAAATGCAGTGTGGTATTCTAAAGCCAAGTCTGAGAGTTTGATTTTATTGACTGATTCATTGATTGGTTGACTGTAGCGAGACATAGAAGTCGGGACTTTATGCATGCTAGGTGAGTCCTCTGTCACTGCCTCACTCCAGCTGTCCCGGATGAAAGCCCTACAGTTGCACAGGTTGAGCTATCCTCCCATCCCCCACCCCACCATCAACCAGCCTCCCTCATACCCCGGAGGCCCGAACAGTGCCAGTCTGAGACTTGTCACTGGGGAACTTTCTCTTGCAGGGTCTGGAACAAATCTAGGTCACAATGGCCTATTTGTTTAAAAAAAGGAAGCCGGTTCCTGCCCTAGAGCTCAATTCCCTGGAGATGTGTGTGAGTGGGGGATCTCTGTGTTTCAAAGTCTTTGCCCTAAGGCCAGCTTCTGGGAATGTGACCACTGCCAGCCACTACCACCTGCACCCAGCCAGTCAGTCCTGAGAGCCCTGCCCACCATCTGGGTTCCCACAGGTGCAGGACTGCGGTGTGTGACGATGGCTGAGAACCAAGACCTCACGAAAACAGGCTGCTTTCAGAGCCACTCTCTGGGCTTCAGATAATAAGCTCCTTTAGTAACATACATTGAATGTATGTCCCCTGTCACCGGGGGCATGGGGAGGAGCCTCTGTCAACTGGACAGCTCTGGTCAATTACTTAAGTGGCTCTGGGGAGGACAGCTTAGAGAAGATCTGAATCTTCAGTGAGGGACAGCTTTGCACTTGCTGCCAGGCCTCGAGTGCATTAGGAAGTGACAACCATTAGGGCAGGATGACCCCACTGCTGTGCTCTTTCCCGTGCTCACCAGCTGTATCCTACATGGACTCCATCTGCCTCCTGCCGTGGCTTCCAGACCTCAGCACGATACAGTGGGGTCGGGTGATCTGGCTGCAGCCACTCTGCCTGCTGACTCTGATGTGATCAGCTTCAGGGGCCGGGGCGGTGGGTACCTACCTGTACCCACCTGTACCCACCCGGTGCATTCCACAGACAGTCCCTCCTCTGAAATCCAAATCTAGCCTGGAATCTGCTTTAAAAGGGGCACAACAGCACCTCCTCTCCTCCACGCCCTCTCTGCTCCACCTCTTTACCCGCCTGACTTTGTGCTGTCTCACGTCTGCTGCAGAGCGCTCAATGGGAAAGCAGGAACACAAGTGCTGGGGTAAGCCGGATGCCCAGGATCTCCTGTTTCCAAGGAATGCCACCGCCTCGTTTGTGTTCACAGATATCGCTGTTTCTGAACCTCTGCACAAGACCTTCCCAGCCTTGGGCCACAGTGCAAAGGAACATGCTGGCCCCCCAAGAATAACCAGATATCACAGAAGGGCCAGCAAGCACCTGGCATCTTCAACTAACTGCATGATCTGCAGCACACCTGGGCAGCTGGTTAGAAACGTGGACGGGGTCTCAGACTTGGTCCCCACCTAGATGCATGCACTAGAGCATGCATCACAACAAAACAGGCAGGATTTCATATGTGTTCCAAACCTGAGCACATAAACTGGCAAACTGGAGAGGACCTGGGAGGACGTAAAGGCAGGGTGCTAGGGGTGAGACAGGTTGACTTATCAAAATCAAAAAAGAGGTGAAGAATTCACGAGCAGGGAGCTGAAGCCCTATAGAAAGGACCCTTAGCCTACCACGGGAGCCTTTGCTGATTCCTGTGGGCAAAGCCAGGCAGGCACCAAGGAAGGGCAGGAACTGTGTCTAGCTTGGAGACTAGTGTGGCTCCAGAGGGGGCTTTGGGCTAAAGCATTAAAAGACAAGGTTTACAAGAAAACAAGCAGCAGATTCCCACCGCAATGCTTCTGCCCACTTCTCTTATCCTCAGCAAATGTGAGGAGAGCAGCGCTCTAGAGAAGGGGCGAGCACGGTCCCTGCCACCATTGCCCTCTCAGCTTCCACACAATGGCAGGTCCTTGATCCAAGGCTCTGGACCAGCTGAGGAGAGCATCAGTGCAGAGAAGGCCTGAGTAAGTAAAGCCCCAATATTCTACCCAGGGAACAGAGTTTCTTTTCTAGATCTACCTGGGACCACAGGAATACACGCCTAGAGCAAAGCCCGCAGGGTAGAGACGCTGGATTAGCTATCTTTTCTCACTGAAGAGAGCAAATGAGACTAAGTGCCACTCCAGAGCTGATCCGGCACCCCAGGCAGATGCACAATGGAAGACATTGGCTCTATGTTACCAGAATCTGCTCTCTGTGACCCAGTGCCTTACCAGAAGAACGAGGTCCCCCATTCAGAGCAGTCATCGCCCTGTTTCTGTGCCCTGATGGTCAGATCAAAACTGGAGCCGTCATTGGGCCATGCAAAATAAAACACCCCTGAGCTCAGGATTTTCTTCAAGGCGAGCAGGCGGTCGTCTTCTTTGGCCTCTTCCTGAAGGGGGCAAAACTCAGTGGCGGTGATTTTGTAGATCTCTGCATCTGGAATTCTGCCCACTGATATGCAGCCTGTCACCAACACCAGGAAGCTCAAGGGGACCCCACCTGGAAGGGACATAGAGAAGATGAAGGATTATGGATACTGAGCAGGCTGCATCCCAGCTCAAACGCCAATCCTAACTGGAGGGAATTTCTAACTCTTGTTCCCTAGGCCCTAAGGTAGTGCCCACCTACCCAGTCTGTACCCCAAGCAGTGCCACACCCATCAGAAATTTGTATTCCTCCTCAGCTCAGAAAAACAGCTTCTGCTCTAACAGACCCTAGGGCGAGTCTGACGTGAAGGCTTTTCCACAGCATGCTCACTAGCCTACCGTTCTACTCAGCTCTCAGCCTCAGCTCTCTCCACAGGACTGAAGGAGAGGCTTTGTCTCCCAGCCATCTACCCTCTAGACTAGCACACACACACCTTTTAGCATCCTCTCTTCCTGACCACAGCCCTCTTCCAAATCTGTGCCCACCACCTTCCAATTCACCCTCTTCAGCTCAACCCTTATTCCTTACCCGTGGCCTGGGTACCCTCCCAGCTAATGCAGGCATGGCCTTCTTAAACACAGCGGATAGCAGACTTCCAGACTTCCCCTGCTCAGATCCCTCTGTGGCTCCCACTGAACCCCACCCCAACGACAGAAATGCAAACCCCTCCCGAGGCCTCCTGTTCTGTATCCTGCCCCGTATCTCACCCCCACCCCATATGCGGACTGTTCCCAGGCAGCTGCTCCCCGGGGCTGTGCTCTGCTGTGTCTCCGTGCAGCACACATTCTTACAGTCAGTCTGTAGTTTGATGGGAGACATCCTCCCACTTGGAGAAAGGCTCCCTTGCCATCTGCCCAGCAAGGGACTCCTTCCAACCTCCCAGCTGACTTCCTGGCCTCAGCTCTCTCCTGACCGGGTAGAAGCATGCGTTTTTGGTCCCAGCCTTACACCTTCTGGTACCCCAGGAGCCTTTCTTCCCTCACTGGGTAAACCCCTGACCCTCCTTTGGGTCTATGGGCAGCACTTCCTCCGGGAAGCCGGACCTGCTCTCCAAAGACAGTAGGATGCCCCTCTTTGTATCAGAAGTTTCCCAGCAGTACTTGGGCACAGAAAGCCAGTAGCCTTCATTCCAGATGTGTCCCTCAGCAGCAGCGGTTCTCCCCAGGGGCAGGAACTCAGTGTACACTATCATCTGCCACAGCACATGTATGTGAACACTTCCTAAATAAGTTCCAGTACAGGAGACTGATACACGCTTCTCCAAGACCCTGCCACACTGTCCCTGGCTGCTCCTTTTCTATCCCACGTACCCTAATTCACAACAATACTACCCATGTCAAGGGGTGGTGGCCATACTGTGTGCCCTTCCAAAACACAGGGTCCAAGAGATACCCCCGGTGGGTGATGGGCCTGGATCTATCAAGAAGTTCTTCCCACCCAGTAAGGTTTACTCCACATGGCCAGCAGCCTCTCGCTGGCTGAAATGATGCTTTATGCCATTCTCATACCTCACCACGCTCTCATAAAAGACCACAAAGGCAGCAAACCCAACCACCCGCCGCCTCCAGCAGGCTGCCCTTCTTCTTCACTGGTGGAATGCGGCTCCGGAGGGGATGATTGGTTTTTATTAAAGAGTAAGTAGGTCACGGCTCACACTTGCTGACTGATGCACTGTGGGGAAGGAGGGTGCCCACGGGGCGAGGATATTGAATTGGCGTGTGCATCCTCAGGAAGCCACTCTGAAATAACGTAAGCATCAGAGTTCTGCTGGGCCATTAAAGCAGTTAAGGTTTTCCCAGCAGGGTAGGTGAATTTCAGTGAGGCTGAGGCGGTCCACAGCCTGGGCACCCGGCTCCCTAAACTGATGAGCTCGGTGCTAGGGGAAAACAGTATCGAGCAAAGTTCCCTTGCAGGGCCAAGACAGGGCCCCATGATCTGGGCTGGGGCTCAATGAAAGAGAAAGGGATGAGGACGGATTGTGTGGCAGGGGAAAGGGGACTCTTACAGAGAATGAGAAGAAATGGTGTCACCACGGGAAGGTGCCCTTCAGCTGGGGCAGCACCCCAGAAGGCACAGAGGCAAATCAGAGCCACTCGGTGTGCACAGCCGAGCCAAATGCCTCGATATAGCTGATACACAGGATGATGCTCCGCACACCAGGTCCTATACAGTGACTTAGTCATCCCAACAACCACCATTGTCAGCCCATTTTATAGAGAGGGGAAAGGAGGCAAGCAGAGGCTAAAAAGCCAGGGGTGACTGAGAAGGGGAACTGGGATCACCTGGATCACCTGAATCCACTTTCTGGCTATTCCACTTGGGCAAGTTACTCGGGCTAAGTCTTGCTCTCCAGCCGGCACTCGCCATGCTCCTGGTGGGTAGTAGTGACACTGGGCTGAACAACACTGCTGCGGAGAGCCAGCACTGCCATTTCACATGCAAAGTCCCCAGGGGAACTAATCAGGACCCAGGCACACTATTCCGGGCTGAAACCCCACTGCAACATGTTGTTTACTTTAAGCCTGAGGTCTGCCTGCCCCTGGCCTTCTGACACCTTAATCTTGAACTATAAGATAGGTACTTACAAATGTTTGTGAGCCACAGCTTTAGTCTCTGGAACTTTACTACAGCAACCAAATAATAATGATAATAATAATAATAATGCACACCCAAGTTTTCACCTGTATCTTAAAAGTAATATTGTGACAGTAGATGGAGATCAGCGCTCTCTTGGGCACTGGGCAGGTGCGAAGTACTGTTAAAAATCTTTTAAAATCATAATTAATGTTAATAAATCGTTTGAGTTTTTATTGTAAAGCTGGTATTCATTTTCCTATAAATAGGTAAGGGCAGTGGGGGGATGGGCAATCTGACTAATTGGCAGCTGTTGGACTCTTGTTGCTTTGAGCAAAGAGACATTCAAACAACTGGTAGATTACCTTGCACCAACGCCAGCTGTTTTGAAGACTTCGCAGATGCCTTGGAAAACACTTATAAGGACCACAGCTGTCCTGAGGGCACAGCCTCAGCCAGGACTGTGTGGAAGAGTTCATTCCAAACTTATTTTGCTATCAAGCATCATACAAGACATTGAAACCACTTCAACCAAGGCCTAAGAAGCACATTTTCCCAGCGGCCTAGCTGAGGGATTGTTGCAATTGGTGCAAAAGGGAAAACGCAATGATTAGTACAAACACACACTTTTATTTATATGCAAAGTGTGCTGATTGGTGCAAACACAAACCTTAATTTACATGTGAGGTATCACCTGATTGGTCTAAATACCCTTCTTGACTGTATAAACAAGTTGCTAAGACTCACTTAGTGAGTGGGCTGGGAGAGCCTGTGCTGCCAGGCCTGGGTGTAACAGCTCTAGCCCAATAAACGGCTTCCCTTAAGAGACAGGAAGAAACAGCGGCAAGCTGCAGCAGCTGCAGAGGAACAGGCAGCAGACCAAGCTGCAAAAGTGGCAAGACAACCTGCTGCCTAACAGAGACAGCCAGGGCAGGCATAGGGGAGATGGCAGTCAGTACCTAAGAGAATGGAAGGCTGGGAGCAAAGGAGGATAGAGCCTACATTTAAAGAATTAAGTCTCTGGGAGAGTTCCAGCTGCCAAGCCTCCAAGGCCAAGGGTCTCAGACACTCAGGGTCTGGGAGCAATAACACAGGCTACTGTCAAGGGCTGAAGAATCACGATGCCTGGCCTGCCCACAAGCTTCAATGCAAGGGTTAAGGAAGCTGGATGACTTCCTGCAGGCCTACAAAGTTTTAGACCTAAGGGTCCGATGCCAAGGGCCTGCAGGACAGGTGTGACACTGGAGGGCTCCACGTGCCCTGCTCCCCTCCTGCTCCCACCACTCAACACTGTCCAACACAGAAGACACAAAACCTCCAAAGACCAGCACTTGAAGAGCTTCTCCTTGCCCTCCTACGACCTCTATCTGGGTAGAAGAGAAGGCCGCTTTCAGTTGATTGGCAGCATTATATTTCGAAGCATATTCTAGGTGCTGACAGGTAAAAGAAAACTGCTAGACCCTTCCTTACCAGTGTCCAGCGGATGCTCATGACCGCCCGAGGATGCTCTTCCTGAACAGGTGGGTCCTCCAGACACACTCCCATCCTCTGTCCCTCAGACTCTCACCCTGTCACAGACCCTTCTGTGCTCTGAGTTCTCCACTGGTCAACCTCTTACTATTGGGCAGTTAACCAGTGTCCTAACCAGGCTCGGATTTATCATTGCAGTCAACTGTAGCACCACTCTGGGCAAACAGTATAAGCTGTACAATGCAAGCAAAACATTTGGGTAAATCCTCATTTAACATAAAATGTAAAATGTGTAGTGACAATATTTTATAACAAGATGGTAAGTATTACAGTAGACTGCACCATTTCTAATTATGATTTTCTTTTTTAATGTTTACTTTTCTGGTGTGTATTTGTGGGTGTGTGGGTGTGTGTGCACACATGCGTGTATGTCCATCCACAGAGACCAGAGGTGGTGGATCCCCTGAAGGCAGAATTCCGGGCAGTTGTGAGTCACAAATATGGGTGCTGGGAATTGAACCTGGGTCCTCTGAAAGAGCAGCACACACTCTTAACCACTGAGCCATCTCTCCTGTCCCTCTCAATAGAAAACTGCCCGTGTTGATGAATAGTTGGGAATAGAAAGATTACTTATAGAAATGTCACTCAATTCTTCAAGATCCTCAGTTGGTGCTAGAAAGGAATGGTAAGGAATTTATCAGCAAAATTACTATTAATGCTGACAGATTATATCAAATAAAGTTCTTCAGTTAGGAGAAAAGCAAACACACGGGCAGCCCCTGACTTACAAATGAATGGTACTGAGCATTGACACGGCTCTCTTCAATAGTACTGACAGCAATGTTTGGAAGCACACCTTTGTGTGGTACCCCAGAATTCATCACCTCCAGAGCGGGATGCCATGGCCATAGCCCAATTAGAGAAATGACATAAAAATGAAGGGTGGCTGCAGGTCAGACCAGGGGCACATTCCCAAACAGATCAGCTCCTAGAGAGAGCTGAGACCTGGGAGGTCTGTGTACTTCTGTGGCCAAAGAGGAGTATGGACCTGTGGAACCATACTGGGCCATGGCCTCTCTTGGCCTTGCTCAGCAGCCCTCACTTGTGCTCTATGTGCTGTAGATTTTAAGGGAAGGTTCAGAGTCGAACCCAGCTGTAAACTGGAGGTCACTGGCTCCTGCTCACAGGTCAGAGTTGTCTAGGCTGGCAATACTGCAGAGGTGTACAGTGTGGGTCAAGGCGAGTCCAGAAGGGTCCACCTGCCTCAGACGTATGAGGAAGCCTCTCCTGAGGCTCACACCCTGACTCTAGAACCTGGGTTTTGCTTTTGAGAAATAAGATCAATTTTCTTATTGATACCAAGAAGCAAAGAAGTTCAGCATCTAGGTTCAGCATGGTCTCAGGAGTGGTCGATGGAGGCCGAATTCAGGGGAAAACAGCGGGATCTTACAGTAAGGTTAAAGATCAAGCTTAGATGGCGTTGTGGAGTCTATGCTCCTCCTGTGGCTTTTGGGGCCTCAGACAAGTGGCTTACCTTCTCTGAGCCTCACAATAGGACACACCAGGGATTGAGGCGTGTCCCAATCTCTCCCCGCTAATAGATTCTGATTCAAATGATGTGTGTCTCCACGGTGTGGGCTCTAGCCCCTCTTCCCTTCTGTTTACAGAGCACAGAAGAGGTGCACTGACTACAACATGGTGGCTGGGCTCTCAGCCTGGGAGAGTACATGTATACGGTGCCACCCAACACTATAGAGGGAATTTACACCAAAGAAATCAGCAGGCACACTATATCAGAGTCCCTACTCCCATAGCTGGAGGCCAAGCACTTACCAACACACTCCTGGGAATAAGTATTAAAATAAAGTATTCAAAGACTGACAATGGCCAGTCCATTTCAAGACTTGCTGCAGGACATGGAACGCCCTTAGTCTCCAAAGGTTAGTGACTCAGACATCTCTCCAGAGAAATCCCCTTCTGAGCCGACCTCTGTGAGTCTGTACCCTGACTATTCCAGGAAACGGCCACTGAAGCCACCAGCCTCACCCGTGGTCTCCTCCAAGCCTCTTTCACTTTGCAGAACTTAGGATGTAGTGTGGACAGACACACGGACGGACACACACACACACACACACACACACACACACACACACACGTTCTCTCCCTTCGGTCTCCGGATGGCCACTGTGCCCATGTCATATCCTACCACATGACCAGCCTCCTTAGACCTTGAGGAGCACCCATACATTTCAAGGGTGTCATGTTCAGCCCCTCATAAAGAACTCTTAAAAACTCTGTGAGGGTGGGTGAGCTGGCTCAGTGGTAAAGGCACTTGCTGCCAAGCCTAGCGACCTGAGTTCAATTCCCAGGGTTCACATGCTGGAAGGGGAGCACCAATCCCTGCATGTTGTTTCTGGGCCCCACACTTATGCCATGACATGCATGTGCGTGTGTGTACATATGCTTTTTTTTTTTTTAAAGTTGCCAACTGTGTGGGAGGGGTGGCAAGATGGTTCGTCTAGCAGAGTTCTTGCCCTGATGCCTGGTGACCTGTCCTAGTTTGAGTTTTGTAGCCGTGTTAAATGCCATGGCCCAAATCAACCTGGAAATGGGCTGATTTCACTTAGCAGTTTGCGTGCCATCATTGAAGGGAGCCAAGAGCTGGAGATGGGAGCGGATGCAGAGACCACGGAGGAGTGCTGCATGCTGGCTTGCTGCCTCTGCTTTGTTTGGCTACTTTTCTCTTACAGTCCAGGGCCACCTGCCCAAGGACGGCACTGCCCACAGTGGACTGGACCCTCTTACATCAATCAGAAATCAAGAAAATGCCCCAAGGACATTCCCACAGGCCAATCTGATGGAGACAATTCCTTAATTGAAATTCCTTCTCCCCAGATATATCCACATTGTGTCAAGTTGATAAAAACCAACCAGCACATGATCTTAGCTCAGGTTCCTGCAGGATAGAAGGAGAGACTCAACTCCTGCGTGGTGTCCTTTGACCAAAACAGGAATGCTATGCATGCACATACACGCGGCCACACAGGCGTGCACACATGTGTGTGTGTGCACATAACACACCCACCCACACCAAACATTCCTGCATGATAGGAGAAAACCAATGACTGCATGTTGACCTTTGACCTTAACACAAATGCCATGCATGCACATGACCACACATGCACACAATGAACAAACAAATAAAAATATATAAATAAGTACAAACAATGCAAAAATTAAGTATTGGCTTTGTGGGAAAGAGAGGAGTCAGTTTCTGTTCATACAGAGGAACAGACCTAGAGAAAGCAACTGAGCACAGAAGGTCAGCTGTGAAGATGGAGCAGGGATCCAGGAGAATCTGGTGGGAAATTTCCAGGGCTATCGTGTGCCAGTTCCCAGGCTGTGCACTGCAGAGATCCAGGAGACATAATCCATTACAGACAGACTGGGGTTTGAATCATCCCTGCAGCTAGGGAAGAGGGAGGGAGGTCTTGATAGTCCAGGTCAAGAGAGAACCGAACCCCTGGGACTGTAGAGGTGGATTCTTCTTCCTGTGTATGCCTTTCTGTGCTTGTATTGTGTTTCAGGCAGCTCACCACTAATCACAGGCACTCTGAGCCCTTCCCGCCTGCGGGAGCTTGGGATGGGCTTTCATGCAACCGCGTGTTTCTCAATTTCTAACACAAATGCCTGTTCTTCTTTCAAATGACTGAACTTTAACTCTGTCTGAATTGAAAACCCAGGAGGAAACCATCAGAAGCCACACCCCACAGGGCACCATCCTCCAACGCCCCAAACACCCAAGGATGAGAAGCACAGAGGAAAACAGCCCAGGTCAAGGAGACACAAGGGTAAGTAACGCTGGGTTCAAGCCAGTGCTTTCTGAACATACCAAAGGGGGGCGGTTGGCAAGGCTTGGTTTTAATGTCCAATCCTCCCATCTTTCAGATACACCAACACACTTTCCAGAAGGTGCTAACAAGAGGCCAGACACACTTAAAGTCACACTTCCTCACCAGCTCCGGAAGGGACTCCTGAAGGCAGCTTTGGGGTCTGGGAGGACATCAGCAACCGTGCTGGTGTCTTCTCTGTACCCAAGCCTCTCGCTGATCAGGCACCCTGCTTGGCTGGCTGGTCTGACCTGGCCCAACAGGAGACTGTATCCACTTACTCCCTAGAGGGTGAGTGGGGGTACTAGCTGAGGAAAGAGGACACACAGGCCTGGCCAGCTTGGAGGGCAGGGCACTTGGCCACTCCACTCCCTGCAGCGGACCCCACAGAGACCGAGGCTCGCCCAGACAAGGATTCTTTATGGCTTGTTCCCCACCCTGCTCAGAACCAACGCCCAGTATCTGACCTCAGCTCACAGCTCAGGAAAACCCCTGTCCTATGAGAAAGTGAAGGCCATCACGTGTCACTCCTTCCTGTCGCTGGACACCAGCCCCCTAACAGAAAGATGCCACAGGGCACATGTGTAAAGTCTAGGTCCTACTTGAAAACAACCTGAGCTGGTGCCAGTTACCCTGCTTCCCTGGGTACGAGCCCCTGCCAGAGATAAATGTATCATCCATTTGTGTTTCAAAAAACTGCCAGCTATACCTTTAAGACCGGACTGTGAACCCTGCCAAGTGCCAGGGCGTTACACCAGAGATGACAAACAGGGGGAAAGGTGACTGCAGAAGGGTGCGAGAGGGGCAGCTTCCAGGCCTTCCCTTCTGCAGGTGAGCAGGATGCCAATCAAGCCTACCTCCCTGGGGAGCGGGGCTAAGGCTAACTGCAGGAGGAAGCACCATCCTTATGGTCCTTGCAGGGCAAGATCAGGACTCCAGGGGGGTCTATAACCTCAGAAAGATTCCAGAGACAAAGCCCAGCCCAAACCTCCGCTGCTCCCATTCTCATGAAAAAGTCAGTGTTTGGAGGCAGCTGTTGTAAATCCCAGCTGAACTCTTCACCCCAAGGTGAGTCAGGAAAAATCTCTGAACCTGATTCCTTTCTCCCATTCTGTAAACAGGGAGACGATGGTTATCTCATCAGCTGATGCTGAAGACTGAACATGTTAACTAGGTCTAATCTTTGGCAAAACACAAGCATCTAGCAAGTTCATTTCGTCGCATGAGTACCGCATGTTTTTTCCTAAACATTTCCGATTTGGAAGTGAGGAGTGTAATCATCATATCTAGCGGTGGTGGTGGGAAACACCCCACCACAGGAATGGCCCAGAAAAGTAGCGGCAAGCACATCACCGCTGTTTGGCCAGCCCTAAAACCCTGTCTGTGCAAACAGAGGCTGTGAGCTGCCAAGAACCTTCTTCACATGCTTGGCTCACAAAAACCCCCCAAAGCCTGAATTTGGAAGCCTCCCAGCCGATCTCATTAGGAATGTGACCTGCACCCTGGCCTTGGCTGGAAAGGCCACTGGACTCCACAGCCTAGTCTTTCATGATAGGTGAGACAGACTTCAAACAGGTTCTCCTCCCTGAGAGGCGGGAAAGAAGGGCTGCAGGACAGGCGCTGCAGAGGTGGCTGCCACCGGCTCGGGGCAAGCAGGGCTACCCACTTCTTCCTGTGGGTTCTCTCTCTTTCGTCAGACCCGTTTGGATGCAGTTTCCTTTCTCTCTCACTCCCACATAGAGCATCGCAGTTTTTCTCTCCTGCCCCCACCCCCCCTCGAACCCTTTCTCTCTCCAGATACACCCAGGATGTCCAGTGATGCTGTTTCAGGCGACCGTTTGAGCCGTGGTCCAAGCCTACCTACCAGACGCGCCTAAAAAGCCAGATGCATAACACGTACGAGAAAGGATGAGCAGAAGCCCGACCACCTTGCAAAAACTCAGAACCGGAAAACAAGGCAGGTAAACTTCCCTGGGCTGGAAACCATGCCCTCCAGACAGGCGACAATCAGCCTTCTGCCACCCCTCTCCCCCGCACTCCCCAAGAGGAGCAGGCTGAGAAACCTAAAGCAACATCTTCAGAAATGAAAGTGGTTAACCCAGAATATCTAACCAGACGGCCTCCCTGGCTAACACCAGGGGCTGCCCAAAGCTTGTTGGCCAGACTGCTGAGCCATGGGTACTCACCGGCTTTTAACCTCAGCTCCCCGAGGCAGCCATAGGCATCCGTCAGCTTGCCATACTGTCCTTTAATGACTCCCTTCTCTTCCGGAGCTGAGGGGTGGGGTGGGGGGGAGAGAAACAGATCAGAGAGACATCAGCAAGCAAGTGGCTCTGTTCACGCTCGTTCATTCACGCTGCGTTTGCCAATCTGGCTCTCACCCACGCGAAAAAGGAAACACAGACAATAGCACGTCCCACAGACGCCATGTGTACAGGTTTTAGGATCCGAGAATCAGAAATGCAAAGATTTAGACCTTCCCACGGAAGGCTTGTTCTTTGGAAATACTGGCAGTTTCCTGTGTGTTGGGGGTGGTGGTGAGGAAGGTGCAGGGAGCCCTTGGGTGGATGGTGGTGCGGGGCACCTTGGGTCTGGCTGCTACCTTAGTCTTCATTGCACAACACACGCTCAGAACAGGGTGAGGTCTCATAATCCATGTGCGATCCAGGCCTTTTTTTTCTTTTTTTTTTTAAGTGCCAGCCACAGGAACTTTATCTAGGAAATCCCCAAGACACCTGCTTCTAACGAGGCATCATCAGAGCACACAGGTCAGGGTGACTCAGGGCTGGGGCAAGTGAGCCCCAAGGCAAGCTGCAGCGTGCTAGTCACCTGCTGGGTAACTAGCAATGATGTCAGTACCCAAACAATGTCCCAGCCTGGTTTAGGAGCAAGAAGGAAGGTACACAGGGACAACCGCTGGGATGCCATAGACACGCGTCTTGGGATTCCAGGAGGGGGAGCAGGTCTACGGACCTTTCCTCAAAATGATGCTTCACCTGCTTTAAGAACAACACACAGACCCGAATCACTGTGACATCACTACACTCTGTGAGAGACGTGGTCACTAAGGACCTCACAGATAACCCGTGTGCATAAAACATCCACAGCAGGTGAACTGAGAGAGGCAGAGAGCAGACTCAGGGGTAGCAGGGGCTGAGTGTGTACAAAGGAGCATGCAGGTTTGTTAATGGGGTCTCTTTTAAAAGGGGACAAAAATACTCTAAAATTAGATTGTAGGGATGGTCAGATAACCCTATAAATACTAAAATACTTTAAAAAACCATGAACTATATACTTTCTGAAATCAGTTGTGTGGTATATGAATTACATTTCAATAAAGCTGGTATAAAAATTAACGACAAAGGAAGATGACAGAGGGCACTCGTTTTACTGGAATCTAGTTACTAAATATTGAAAAATAGATTTATTTCTTATTGTGTGCGTGTATCGTGTGCATATATGTATATGTATTTGCATCACATGCATGTCTGGCACAGGTAGAGGTCAGAAGAGAGCATTGGCTTCCCTGGAATTGAAGTTACAGATGGCTGTAACCACTACGTGAGTGCTGGAAACCAAACCCTGGTCCTCTGCAAAAGCAACAGGTGCTCTCAACTGCTGAGCCGTTTCTTCAGCCCATAGTTAGCAAAATATTTTACTGTCTGAAGTCCTTGCCTAGCACGTAGGGTTTTTGCCCTAGCAACACACACAAAAATTTGCTATAATGTAGCAATATATATTCCTTATGGACAGTATCTTTTTAAAATTACTTATTCTACATTTATTTGTGGGGGTGGCACACACCACATGACATATGTGGAAATCATAGGATAATCTGTGGGGAGTGGTTCTCCCCTTCCAACTTGTAGGATGGGAATTGAACCCAGGCAGTCAGGGTTAGTGGCACTGCCTTTACCCATTGAGCCATCTCATTGGCCCTATTAGCATCCTCTTAAATAACAAAATCTAAACTGGGAGTGGAGGCTCACATCTGTAATCCTAGCACTCAGGAGTTGAGGCAAGAGGACTCACAGAAGTCAGCCAGGCTTCAGAGTGTGTGGTGGGCTTTGAGTCTCATATATGCTCAAGCCACACCCAGTGTCTCAGACTACTTCCTGTTGCCTGCAAAGATGTAGGACACTTGGCTACTTATCCAGATCATGTCTGCTCGCATGCCACCACGTCACACCATGATGATAATATACTAAACCTCTGGACATGTAAGCCACCCCAATTAGATGTTCCCCTTTATAAGAATTTCCATGGTCATGGTGTCTCTTTACAGTAACAGAAACACCAAGACACAGTGGGAGGCTACCAGGTTCCTGATGTGGGAGTGTCATATATCAATCTGTTGATTTCATTGGTTAAGCAATAAAGAAACTGCTTGGCTGGCCCTCATAGGTCAAAACATGGGTGGGAGGAGTGAACAGAGCAGAATGCTGGTAGGAAGAGGAAGTGAGCTCAGACTGACAGCTCTGCTCTCTGGAGCAGAGACACCATGCCCTCTCCCAGGCAGACACACGCGATGAAGCTCCGACCCAGGATGGACGTAGGCTAGAATCTTCCCAGTAAGAAATCTTCCCAGTAAGACCCGTGCTCACAGATTATTAGAGATGGGTTGATCGGGATATCAGAATTAGCCAGTAAGGGCTAGAGCTAAAGGGCCAAGCAGTGTTTAAATGAATACAATTTGTGTGTTGTTATTTCGGGTAGAGCCTAGCCAGGCGGCCGGGGTGCTAGGGACCAGCCCCGCCGCTCTTATTACTACAGATTCCCCTTGGCAGAACCTGCGATACCTACTAAACAGGACACAAGGGTTTCAGGACTGGTGGCTGGTGGGATGCACACCTGGAGTAAGGTCAAAGACAGACCCTCCATCTCTGCAGACAGGATGGAGCCAGGAAGCCATCTGAAAAGGAAGGCTGAGCAGAGCAGTGGTGGTGCATGACTTTAATCCCAGCACTCGGGAGGCAGAGACAGGTGGATCTCTGTGAGTTCGAGGCCAGCCTGGTCTGCAGAGCAAGTTCCAGGACAGGCTCTATAGCTACAGAGAAACCCTGTCTCAAAAAACAAAACAAACAAACAAACAAAAAAGAAATTGAAGGCTGACCGTCACCATGACTGAGAAGCAGTAATAATATCCTATTGTACTTTGTTGTATCAGGTAGCAGGGAGACTCAGTCCAAAACAGCCAATAGCCTGAGTTCTCCCCTTAGGGACACCCACCCAGGTAAAGCCAGGGCCTTGACTATGCCTGAAGAAGAGACATTCAGAGTGAAGCAAAGTTAAAGAACTGATTAGGTGAAGACAAGGGCAAGTGGATGCTTCCATAAACATCGGCATTCAGAGAGAGAACTTCTTAGGAAAGGACAGAACACGCTCAACCAAGACAGGCTCAGGAGGAGAGCTGCACTTTGATATTATCTTCACGAAGGCTAGATAAATGATTTTGTAGCTTGTAAGTCATATGACTCAGACTGTAATTTACAAGGTTTGAAGATTAAGCCAAGTTTGATACTCATTTCTCATCTTAAAGAATTACCTTTTGTAGATAGCTCAGCCAGTCACAGACACTTGCCACCAAGCCCAATGACCCGAGTGTGATCTCTGGGACCCACACAGTAGAAGGAAAAACAATTTGTCTCAGACTCCCACATGTGTCGTGGCATATGGACACACTCACACACACATAGACGTACACATATGTACGCGCGCGCACACACGTGTGTATGTACACACATGCACAAAAGAATGTAACAACGTTTCTTTAAAAGGAATGATCTTTTGTAAGTTAAATTGTAATTTGTAAAATAAAGTGTGGATTTGTAAGGTGTTACTTGGATTTAGAGATGAGAGGAGGGTAAAACTGTAGTGGGGTGCCGCGCTAGGCCATCTCGTCAAATATTCCTCACTATACTCTGAGAACCACCTGGGGTAAACTGGTCTCTGGTCACGTAGCCATAAATTCCTCAAGCAAACTGGTCTGTGAAGCAGCGTCCTTGAGTCGAGGATGAGAATGGCCTGACCACTGTAAAGGCTCACCTGCTGCAGATGCCCACAGCGGCTTGTCTGTGTATGTCACAGTTGCGGTTCCTGCGTTTGAAAACAAACCAACTGGAGGTGGCGGTTGCTTCCCACTCCTGGCCTGGGACAGCCTTGCTGGCTGTGACTAAAGGCTTGTCTACTCCGACTTAGCCAGAACGCTCAGGTTTTTCCTGCAGGTATCCCATAGCAAAACTCAAGGCTACAAATATTCTGGCCCCGGTAAGTACAGTCTGTTGCTTTAACAACCTTGTTAGAGGTGCAGAAAAATAAACACCCTGTCTTCGGACAGCTTAGATCTTATCACAATAATCGAGTTACTGAGTCAGGACTGCTTTTCTGTACCCTTGTATCTGTTCCTCATCCCCAGCTCTTGTTATTTGTGGTTTTTCCCTTTAAGACGTCAGGATGGCTATAGTCAACCACTGTGGCTTTGCTGTCTGTTTTGTGGTTTTTCTGTTTAAAGACGCCTTATTGCATATGCATTATTGATCAAGCCACATTGAATGCATAGCCACCGGCACAAGAGGTCCAATCAGAATAAAGCTTATTATATACAAGTGATGTTCTCCAAGGGATAACACTGCCTCTCTGTACATAGAAATGCAAGGTGGTGCTACAGCACTGGGCTGAGAGCCACTTAAATCTATTTTTTTTTATTTTATAGGTACAGAAATTTTGCCTGCATGTGTGTCTGTGCATCACTTGTATGCCTGGTGACTGCGGAGGCTGGAAGGTGGCACTGGGTCCCCTGAAACTACAGTTACAGACAGTTGTCAGCTGCCATGGGGCTACTGGAAATCAAACCCAGGTTCTCCTAAGTGCTGAACCATTTCTCAAGTCCCCCGAGGGCCATTTGAAAATATATACTAAGGGGTCAGGAAGATATTCAGTGTTTAAAGGCACTTGCCACCAAACCTGACAACCTGAGTTCAATCCCAGGAAGCCACAAGTTGACCTTTGACCTTTGTGTGAGCACTTACACATGAATATATGAAATAAATGAATGAATAAATAAGCTGTAGAGATGGCTCAGAGGGTAAGAACATGTGCTGCTCTTCCAGAGGACACAGGCTTTATTCCACATGGCACCCACATGGCAACTCACAACTGCCCATAACTCTAGTTCTAGAGAACCAATGCCTCTTCTGGCCTCCATGGCTACTGCATGCATCTGGCACATGACATACACACAGGCAAAACCACCATACCCATAAAGATAATAAACAAAAATTTAAAAACAAGTGTCAAAACAAAAATGTGAAATTACCAACAAAATGTACAAACAGTGGCGTCAAATAAGTCTTCAAAGGGGCACTTGCTCCCAAAATCAGACAAGAAGCCAGCATTTCACCCTTCAGCATTATCTGGGAGTATGTGCAATAGGTAATTAAACCGTTGCCGCTCAGTCTGCCCCATGCACAAATGACCTCAAAAACGCCTAATCAATCTCCAAGTTACAACACAATTTAGACAGCTGGGTGTATCTGTAAGTGTAAAATGTACAAACAATGAGGAGCCATTGAATTAGGTTCCAGAGCTTGGCAAAGCCCTGGGGAAGCCTGGCAGGAAAACAGCCATCCGCCCTCAGTGTGAATTTATTACCGCCAGGCCTCCCAGCCTAGGATGGCAGAAGATGTCCCTGGCAGCCACAGAGACCTCGAGGGATAGCTCTGGGAAGCTATACAATCACTGAAATTGTACGTCGATTTTTATGGCTAGGAGCCACAGACTCTCAAGGAGATTGCGGACATCACAAAGATTAAGAATCAGCTCAATGAGTTAACTTCCGCCAAACTTGACTGGGCCTCGTTTTTTAGGGAGTGTGCAAAGTGACCTAAATTGTGACTAATGAAATCACTGGCCTCTCTGAGACTAGCTGGTGCTGGACCCTACACTAAGTAGACTCTGCTGGCATTTGAGGGGCTGCTTGCAGCAAGGCAGGCATTGTAAAATGAGGGTCTCAGTCGCTTAGAAGGGGATTGGGAACCACAGACACACCCTTTATACAACCTGACCCAGTCAACCCTGGCAGTCAGGAAATCCTACTCAGCAAGTGAAGGTATCCGAGAGAGAAACATGCTCTTCTCTTTGGCTGTCAGACTATGATCCCCTCAGAAATCCCAAGCAGTGGGAGGAGGGGAAGGATAGAACCTGGAGCCAGCCAGAGGAGGAATTACCTCTCAGGAAGAAATGTCACAGTTCTGACAACTGTAGCCAGGCCAGGAGACCATGTATAACTTGTAAAGTACAGGACCACACCTTGACCAGGATGGCATAGTTCTGCACATCTCTTGCTCTCTGTTTACATCTGAGGCTCATGGACTTGGGGGCCGCTGGGTCTCTTTGTCTTCTTCCCAACCCAGCTTCACTGAATGTATCTCCTGTTAGATCTCACGGGCAAGCCATATATCCAGAAATGAACTCAAGGTGGACTATAGAAAGATTTCTGGAAGCTAAGTAAAAGCTAGCAACTCCTCAGGAACTTGTGAAATGGGTTTTCTGTACCCCAAAAGGAGTAATTTCCCCTGCCTCTGGCAGAAGGGACATTCGAGTTACCCGTGGTGTCTATCTGTGTGCCGAAGAGCATGCTGGAGCTCAGGACCCTCAGCATTGCAAGCCTGTGCTATACATTTCAAAGTTTATACTAGCGTCCAGGCCCTTGCCTTCCTCCATCTATTCCTCCTTGTAAGCCACACGATTTGTCCACCCCATTCATTCAATCTCCTGTCTGCTTTAGTTGGGGTATTCATTGGCTGTGAAGAGACACCGTGGCCACAGCAGCTCTTACAAAGAAAACATTTCATTGGGGTGGCTCGCTTACAGGTTCAGAAGTTCAGCCCATGATCATCACGATGGGGAGCATGGCCGCATGCTGGCAGATACAGTGTTAGAGCTGAGGGTCCTACATCGTGAAGGAGACAAGGAAATCAACTGGAAGTCACACTGAGGGAAGCTTGAGTAAGAAACCTCAAAGCACACTTCCAGAGTGACACACTTCCTCCAGGAAGGCCACACCTCCTAACAGTGCCGCTCCATTTGGGGGCCATTTTCTTTCAAGCCACCACACCATCTACCTTCCTGCCTGCCCACCATCCATCACTACCCTCTTGCTCTCTCACTATCGCCACTATTCTGTCCCACTCCCCAGCTTCCCTGGACCTGGCCATTCGCAGACCACCTCTTTCTCTCTGCTCTGGACTCTTCCAGATGCCACTAGAATATGTTCTATCTCTTATTCACAATAAGAACCTTCCTGCTAACAATGAAGCCGTCATGTTGGCAGTTTATTCCCTGCCCCTGCCCTTGTGTACATCTGGATACTATTTTAAAAATGTTATATGTTGCTTCCATACAGAAGCTGGCTCTGGGGTTGGGTTTTGGCCTGCTCTCTCCAGACCCAAGCATGCTTGTTTAAAAGGTTTCCTCCAAAGTCTCTGTCCTGGGTCAGGTGGGCCACCTGGTTTCTGTGACAGGGAGAAAGAAAAAGGGAACCAGCCCAGAAAAAGCTCTATATGCTTCAAACAGTAAAACTATTTTTTTATGTTTTTTTTTACTAGCACCTTGTTTTTGTGAAAACTCTCCAGCCCCCCCCCCTTACCCTTAAATTACCCTGTTATGTAATACCCCACCAGGAATCTAAGCGAGGTTTGATGAAACAGCTGTCACTCCGAAGTACCACTCCAGTTTCTCTCTCTCTCTCTCATCTTCCACCTTACTCTAGAAATGCTGGACGTCAGATGGGCTCCAGAATTTTTCCAGATGAATCCAACTGCCACCCATATCTCAAATGGGAAGGGCTTTCCATAGTCTGCCTCCCGGCTGGTTTGAAGACCCCATCTATGATGTCTGGGCGGGCAAAACCAGTTTCTGATTAAGTAGATAGTAGGAAATGCTGGGCAGAGGAGTGCAGCAATGATAAGTTCTGAGAGCATGGCCTAGGGAAGTATCCATTTGTCTTCATAGAAAACATTGTCATCTTCAGGGTAAGCAAAACAGATGTCGTAGGCAGGGGGTGGAGTAGTGGGCTCCAATTTGGGGGCCACCCTCAAGCTTTGCAGATCGGGAGCAGTGGATGCAACTCGTGGGCCCCTAAGTCGAAGAGCTCCTCCAGGATTTCCTCTGCGAGACATTGTTCCGTCCGAGCCCACTCGTCTCTTCAGCCTTCCTGGGCTGGGCCTCTCTAGCTGGCTAGGCTGTGCCCCCTCAACTCCTGGGGCTATAACGACACCGCAGTAAGGGGGTGGTTGCTCCAACTCTTGGAGGTGGTGCTGTGTTTCTGAGTCCATCACTATGGCCTGTTCATAGGTTGGTACCTCAAAAGCCTCACTGACCCGTGCATTGCCTGAGGCCTCTGAATTCTCAGTCTGCCTTGAGCTCTGCCTAGATCGGAGGCTCCGTTCCACCACACAGGACAGGAGGCAGGCAAGAAAGCAGAAGCCAGCCAAGCAGAGGAAGAAATAAGCAAAAGGAGCAATGTTAGGCTGTATGACCAGTAAAGCCAGCCCCAGAAGGAGCGAGGCGCTGCTCAGGAAGAGAAATGACTGCTTCAGTTTCTCCCACAACTGCCTTGGCACCATGGCCCCTCCCAGGGCACCTCTCAGCCTGACTTTTGCTGTCTGCCACAGTTGAGTCAACCCATGCTCTGGATGGAGGAGAATGTGAACCAAGACACAACAAGGCCACAGGGACACCAACTACGTGAGAAAAAAAATCTTAGAAAGGCAACCTAAGGCAACCACCGGAAGTTCTAATAACTTTCCACACCCCAAGTAGTCCCGACCCAGGCCTCTTCCCTCAAGTCTTTAAGCTCTGATTTCAAGTTTCCTGTCAGCACAGAGGCTGGGCGGTGCGTGGGAAGGGGACACCTTTTCTCTGAGGAAACAGCAACAGTCAATCTCAAGACAGCTCCCACCGGCTAGACTCCCTGCCACTTTCCTGAGTTCGGTGTAGCAAGAAACAGTAAAACTATTAAAAAAAAAAAAAAACTAACAGCAAACCTATTAAAAAACTAATAGCAAACCTATTAAAAAAGTAAACTATTTCCAACAGGGATTACTGCTGCTAATCTCACTGACCCCTTCTAGGTTTTGTTTCCGATCTCCAAAAATAACCAAGTCTAATCACAGACGTTTAGCCTTCTGGATACCTCTCTCCCCACCCTCGTGTACATCTTCTTCATCCGGTTTTCCCTATAGCTTGTCTCTGCAATTGCTGTATTGAGGAAGGTGGCCCCATTTATCAGGGCTACCAGAACCCAGGCTTGGCTCTATTTAATCCCATTTGTCCTTGATGGCCTCCATTGCAGCTATAGCAAGTACACATGACAGCGGCTTAAAATGTCACAAACACACGGTCTTGCAAAGCTGAAGATCAGCACCCGGCAGTGGGACTTGCTACTCGAATGGAGGGATCTGCAGGACCTCTCTTTCCTGAAGCTTTTGGAGCCAGTTTTGGGGCTTTTCTTGCCTCTCAGCTTCTTCGTCTCACTTTCAATCCAGCACAACAGAGGCACCAACTTCCATTTCATCTTCCCAGCTCATTCTGTCTCCTCCTCTTCTGGCTGCTTCTTCCAGCTTTTTTTGTTTTAATTTATTTTTATTTTATGTTCACTGGTGTTTTGTCATGGGTGTCAGATCCCCTGGAACTCAAATTATAGACAGTTGTGAGCTGCCATGTGGGTGCAGGAATTGAACTCACGTCCTCTGGAAGAACAGGCAATGGTCTTAACCACTGAGCCATCTCTTCAGCCCCCTCTTCCAGCTTTTAAGAGCTACCCGGATGGCTGCCCACATCCACAAAGGTCCCCAGTCTGATCTGAACAGTCCTACAGAGTCATTGGCCTACAACCGCCACCAGTAAGGCATAGGATATCTCGCATGTACAGACTCAGGGTTAGCATGAGGATTTCTGCCATCCTGGTTGCTAGGGTCAGAGTCTGGGCCCTGACCGCTCTAACGACCTGTCCTCAAATGGCCAATTCAAGAAATAAGTAATAGTAAAAACTATTCAATGTGGCCACACTGGAAAGAAGAACAAAGAATCTAGGGACTCCTCAGATCCATGTTATGGATCCAACACAAGGTTTAAGGGTAAACAGAGCAGGAAGGTACGTACGACTCACTAGTTCTGATCAAAGTCTGGTCCCACGCTTCAGTGATCTATCACTGCCTGCTGCCAAGGGGCTGACATTTGTCAGAACTGTGTGAAATTTCTAAGAGACACCTTCCTCTGGTTGGCACCAGACTCCAACTTTTCCTTGTTCTAACATGACAATCCTCGGGAAATTCCAGTTTCTGAGGTCTATTGTTTCAATAGTCTGCTGGTTAAAGGGAGGCACAGGTCTCCTCTTTAGAACACCCTCATTTCAGACAGCAACAGTCACACTCCTTCAGGGCCTGCACAGGGACACAAACAGTGTGCTCCAGAATCTTCTTCCTGCCTCTGCTGCACCTTCACAAAAGGGGTGTGGTGGTGGAGGGCACACCCTTCATCCAGAGTGCTCCCTGGTAAAGAGTTGGTATTGTCATGAGTCTAAGGGGTCTCCAGGAAAGGCCTGGCCCCTGCTCTGGAGTTGTGGAACACAGTTGTGGGGGCCCGACCTGCAGTGCATAGTCCTGGCTACACCCACTGTCCTCCCAGGTTCCAGGTGTAGCCAGGACGGGGACAAGGAGGAGAAAGGAATGGCTCTCGCCAGAGAAGTGCAATGAAATAATCCTGCCACCAGCAACAAGGTGTTCAACTCCAGCAGCTTTACAGCCTCCAACACGGACCGAGTGTCATCCGGCCCTCACTTTGCTCACCATGAAACAAAGAAGCCTTTGTGCATTCATTCAGCTCCACAAATAAACCCAAGCAGATCGAACAAAGGGCAGGAAACTGCGAGACCAAGCAATAGGGTCCGGTCTATCCTTCAGGGGGTGGGAAGGTGACTCCAGGAGACCTGTGGCCCTGTGGACTCAGCATCAGACCCGGGCTGGGAAGGTGAGCCCAACAAGCATGCCTTGACACAGCCTTCTGCTAATAGTTTTTAAACTAACAAACAAAACTCAACAGGGCTGCCTTGTCCCATTCAACTCCTGTAAATTATTGACTCCCCACTCAAAACAGCTTAATCGCAGCCAACTTATCGCTGTGACAGCTCTGACCTCTGTGGATATGACCATTATATGTGAAGCCCCGACTTTCCCAGTAACAACAAACACATCCTCTCTCACGGGTGAGGGAACGAAAGTTAATTAAGCCAAGGTGAGTCTAGGGTCTTCCAGAAGAGCGTTCAGCTTCATCAGCTCCCAGTGGCTGCTGCCAACCGTCTTGGACGTTTCTGGGCTTTCACTACTCTCTGCCTCACCTGTCTTCTGACTACATGTCCCTGTCCTACTAAGTCACATGACTGCCGTTACATGCAGTTACACTGGACCACGGGCTCAACTCACTCCAACATGACCTCGTGTACACTGTGTCCACGGAGAGCTGCTGTGGTCTGTGTTGGTGCTTTAGTCTTGGAGACTAAAGCTGTTGGTGCTATCAGGAGGGAGGGGCTAAGTGGGACCCTGAGAAGGAGGAGTCTCATTGCTATCAAACTTGGAGATTGCAGCCTGAGCCTCAAGTCAGGCTTGGCCACCCATCATCAATAAACTGATAAAAAGAGTCATTTAAGAGTGGAAAGTAGAAAGCAGGTTTATTTAAAAACTATTTGGGGACAAAGAGATCTAGTGACCCCCATCCCCCCCAAAAATCCCACCTGAATCTCATTTTAGGGGTCCCAAAGTGAGAGTACAGTTTGAATAAGGGACTGGGGCTCTGCACATCTGAGCGGTCTTGGTCGAGGTGTGGTCCTGCCCAGCCCCAGCGCATCATTGTTGGGCTTCAGTCTCCTCCTGAAGAGCGCTCGGACAAGCTGTTAAGCCTGTGTGACATATCTTTCGGGGAGGCAAGCCCCTCCACACCCCACACCCCACATACACTCTTTTCTTCTCCCCGCGTGAGATTCCCACCCTTTGGAGTCCACTGTTTCAGTAACTGGACTGTCAGACTGAGAGGCGTAAGTGTCTATAGAACATCTTCATTGCTGCCAGGCCAGTTAGACTATGAGCTAAGCAGCTGGCTTCCACCACATGCTCCATCCATGATGTTCTGCCTGAGAGCAATGGAATGAAACCAGATGGGCTGAAACCCCTAAAGGTACGTGCCCAGGATAAACCATCCCTTCTTGCGCTGATTCTTTTGGGTATTTTGTCATGGTGGCACAAGGATGATTTACACAGGTCTCTTTGGGAAGTACTGGAGCCTAGGACTCCAACGTATCTTATAGGAGCCACTGCTCAGTCCCTATACTCGGTAACCTTCATCCTTGGGGAGCCGAGTCCTTTAAAGCTTAGATCCTCTCTTCCCAGAATGGCTCTCCATGAAGTCTTTCCTCCATGTTTCCACACTGCCTCCATGTATCCCACCTCCACAGTGCAACAGCCTCGCGGCCCTGGCTACCCAATGCCTGGACACAGAAGCCAGATCTCTCAGCACCTTGTCCACAATTCATTACATAGCCTTATTGTCACCAAGCCACTCCATTTTCCTAAGAGAGCTGATGAAAAACACAGCTTTTTCTCTAGAACATACAGACATTCCAAGTATCTACAAATACCAGATAGGTAATGAACGAACAGAGCTACTGAATGAGGCTGTATGTGGCAGAGACCAAGTCTCCCCTTGGTAAGGACAGATTGACAATTGCAGCCAGTGACCAACAGCTGGGTATATCAACCGGAGTCTGCAAAGATGAGAATTTCCCAGAGAAACAGGGCATTCCGAGTGTTCGGTGTTGGCGACCGACCTCCATTTATTTTAAGCAGCCATGGTTAAGTGCACACACCTGCAGGCTGCCCATCCACAACGTCCGCCTTTCCTTACCTAATGTCTCAAGAACAGACGGAATGCTCAGCTTTCCATGCCTTCTGTCAATTTCTCTATAGGTTTTCCCACATGGGAACACTTTGCTTCCCCGACCTGGCCACAAACAACCCGTCTGTTGAGGGTAACCTCTACTCTCTCAGCCCTCATCCTCTCACGCGAATACTCAATGAGCCCGCGCCGGAGAGCCAAATGACTGTGTCAGGTGGGTTCTAGGCGAAGGGGCAGTGAGCCAGCCGAAGATCATCTGCCCCAGAGTGAACCTGAGCCATGCATGTGTCGGTAGCCAAGAAGGAACCTGAGTGATGGATGGTGAGGGCGCACTTGGTAGAGAGGAAAGCCCGGGGGCTGTGGCATTGCACGGGCACAGCAGAAGGGGCGGAGACTACCCAGTGCCAACATGGACAGACTAAGCACAGGGTAGATCAGTGGTTCCCAACCTGTGGGGAGCGACCCCTTTGGGGGCTGAATGACCCCTTCAAAGGGGTCACCTAAGACCATTGGAAATATCAAATATTGACATTATGACGTATAACAGTATAATTACAGTTATGGAGTAGCAACAAAAATAACTTTAGGTTGGGGGTCAGCACAGCATGAGGAACTGAGTTCAAGGGTCGTGGCGATAGGAAGGTTGAGAGCCACTGCCCTAGATAAACACAAGGGGAGGTGGAAAATTAAACAGGAAGTGGGGAATGTAAGTGGGAAAGACATGAAACCTTAATTCGGCCTGAAATAATTTCACTGCGAAGGCAGCCTTTGAACACAGATCTGACGGGGTGGGGGAGGTGACCCAAGAGAGAAAATGGAGGAGCGCAACAGGCTAAGACAAGGATCTACAGCAGCCCTGAGGAGGAGCCATTCCCGACGTCCAGGACAGCAGGCAGGTCAGTGGAGAAAGCTCAGCAGAAACAAGGTGATGCACCACACAGCCATAGTGGGGAAAACTTCCCCTGATGGCTTCAGTGTTCTGGTGCAATGAGGAGCCAGGCCATCAGTGAGGGGTGAGGGGTGAGAGTGAGGGGTGAGGGGTGAG
>NC_022034.1:11540206-11546650 GCF_000317375.1 Microtus ochrogaster
GTGAGGGTGAGGGTGAGGGGTGAGGGTGAGGGGTGAGGGTAAGGGGTGTGTGGTGAGAGTGAGGGGGGCAAAGCAGAGAAGGTGATGGGAGGGTGAGTGGGGATCAGGGTCCTGGCTGAAGAGGCAACTGGACTCGGAGATTGTGAGCAGAACATGAGACCTACTGTCTTAGTTAGGGCTTCCATCGCTGTGAAGAGAGACTATGACCACGGTAATTCTTATAAAGGAAACCATTTAGTTGTGGTGACTGCTTACAGTTTAGTCCAGAGGTTTAATCCATTATTGTCAAGGTGGGAAGCGAGGCCGCACACAGGCAGACATGGTGCTAGAGAAGGAACATCTTGACTCAGAGGCAACAGGAAGTAGTATGAAACACTGAGCATGGCTTGAACATATACAAGACCTCAAAGCCCTCCTCCCCAGTGACACACTTCCTCCAACAAGGCCTCACCTATTCCAACAAAGCCACACCTCTTAATAGTGCCACTCCTTTGGGGACCATTTTCTTTCAAACCACCACACCCACTCAAATGGCAGAGTGGTATCTCAATAAACTTCCAACCTCAGAAACAGTTCAGTCATGGATGACAAGAGTTAATCAGGGACCAGGCTTGGCCAAGTGTGTGGGACCAGGAAGATGAGGCAGAGGAGGGCAGGGCATAGTGCAGGGCTGGTCTCTGCCCTCCTAAAGAAAGACAAGGTTGAGGCCCTAGAGTGGGAGACTGTGAAAGACAAAGGCTCAAGGAGTCTCCAACCAACCATCAGGGCCAAAAATGGCAGCAGATGGGCAACAGAGAGACAGACAATAACCAAGATGGAGCTGGGAAGGGCAGACTGTCTAACACAGATGACAGAGATGCCAGGAAGTGGTTGTGGGAATTAAAAAGCTAGGGCGGAGAGGGATCTTCTTAGTAGAGCAAGGTCCCAAGAAGGATCACCAACACAGAGAATGGAGACACCAAGCATGGAGACGGGACTCATTGAGAAAGGGGCACTGGGTAAGGTGGACCACAGCAGCAAAGCAGCTGAGGCTGGGTGTCCAGCCTCACGATGACTGCAGTTAACAGCTCTTTCTAAAATCACTTCTCACCAAAAAAAAAAAAAAAAAAAAAAAAAAAAAGCACTTCTCTGTGGGTTGACTTTTGGTCCTGTTTCCCTGGCAACTTAAGCGATGTTGTCTATGTCTCTCAGCATGGTTTATGCTAAACCTGGTCTCCATAGTTAAAAAGTTAAGAGAAAGTACCAGTGAGCTGCAAATGAGGGACAGGGCCACGAGGGCCACGTGCAGACCAGAGAAGGCCCTGGGAGCTCCATGCTTGCGCAATTCCAAGGGATCAAAGATTCATCCCCAAGCACAGTCAATGTGTATCCTCAGGATTCTGGTTGCCAGAATACAGCTCTGGGGCAAGAGCATCCTGAGGTAAGAGGTGGTTTGGTGGGATGGTCATCCCCTCAGCTATAGCCATCTTCTCATTGGAAGAACCAGGCCAGTCCAAGCACACTCTTAGGAAGAAGGCGGCCAAGCCAGGTCCAGAATCAAACTGCAGTTACTCTTTCTACAATCTTTTCCACAATTACATCCCAGAAGGAACCGCCAGCAAGCCCTTCCCACAGGTTAGAAAAATAAGCTGTCAACTGAATGCTGCTGGCAGCCCAAGATTGAAGGACCACTCAGACCACATGCCCAGGCTGATGTGACACCACTTTCTTGGGGTCTCAAGAGGACACATGAATCCCATGTGCGGACGCTGTTCAGTCGTAATGGCTCCTTCCTGGTTATCAGGCGCCGAAACCTCTCTTACAGTGGTCTCTCTGGGGCTCAGAAAGGCTGTGGGAAGAGTTGCTAAGCACAGTGGAAATCAAAACATCTGTTTGAAACAGAAGCTGAGGCCAAGACAAAAGCCAACCAGCCAGACAGTCAGCTGCTGAGACGCATTCCTATCTTCCCTACTGTCTTTCTCCAGGCCACAAAGAGCTCTGGAGAGAGGGGCATCAAAAGCAGCAAATGCTCAACCTCCACCAGCTGTGCGGCTGTCTCCGCCCAGAACGGGGAGAAAGCAGCATCTCCTACACTCACAGTTGGAACAGGCTCTGGATGGGGACCCCTCTTCCCACATTCTCCACTACTCTCCTTCCTCCTTCAACCTCACCCACCCCAGCCCTTTGAAGATCCATCAGCTTGGATGAGGTGGCCAGGTCAAGAGGGTTTAAACCAGTTCTGTACATGATAGCTGGAGCACAGAGCTAACCAGAGTCTGGGAATTGGGGGAGGCAATGTGTACCTTAAAAAAACAACCTGACCCAGGACTGGGCAAAAGTTCGCCCAAGGAGAAGAGAAGTCAGCCCTGAGCTGTTGATGCAGCTTCTTACACAGAGCAGTAGGGGCCAACAGGAACAAGGAAAACAAGCAGACACACCTTTCTCCGTGTGTGCACTGCCTCTAGAGACTTGGGGGATCTTCCTGAACTGTGTGTGATGACTGGGCCACCTACTCCTGGAACAGGGCTCCAATCAGCCCTTCTTTACACTAGATCCTTCCTTTGGGTCCCAAGTAGCTACTGACCCACTGGGTCCCCAGGCCTTGGCCTAGCAAATGGAGGCTTGGCTCCGACCCGCTCTTCCAGTTTGTCCATGTTTCTTCCTGAACAGACCAGCCAAACTGGTTCCTGGGTTCTTCCCCACCTCTTCCTTACTGGGGTTGTCCCCTGAAGTTCCCTCCCACCTTATGCCTGCACAGGAACATTCTCACTCACCCCCTGAGAAGCCCTGGGCTGTAATCCACACGGGTGTGGGTGTCCTTGTCCTGCACGAGACAGCAGCGGGGTGTAGGGAGCTTGAGTGGAGGGAGAGACCCGGTCCCTGATCACAGGAGGTTCACAAGCTCCTCCGTGCTGCCACGTGCCTGCGCTGGTGCTAACTAGACACTGCCAGAGGGAGACGGACAGTGAGGGAGGAGAATGAAGTGTTTGGAAGTCGAGCAAGGAAAGTGCTGGAAGAGCAGGGAAAGACTGCCCGGGAGATAAACCGAGGTGGAAGATTCCACAGGGGAGATGCCCCTGGGGCCCTGATGAAAGATTTCAGAGGTGTGGCAAGGGCAGTACCTTGGCTTGGTCTGCTTCAAGAGAGGAGGGAAGCCGGCACAGCACAGACAGATAACAACACAGAATCTCAGACAACACTTGTTGTAAACTGCTGGCCTGGGTGGTCAGATGGGCTCCTACCAGCAGCAATCCATCTCCTCCAAGACAGAAGACAATGGGCACAGACCAATGTCCATCAGCAATTCACTCCATCAAGTTTAAGCACTAACCACTGGGAAGAACTGCCTTTCATCTAGATGCTAAGGGCAAGGTAGGCTTGTCTTTTTACAGATTTCCTAACCCACAGGATCCTCTAAAGCCTGGCAGGCCCCGCTTCTAACAACAGAAGACAAATACAGTCCTGAAAGCCCCTGCCCTCCACGACCATGGAGGACTCTGAGGAGTGGCTCTAGGTAGCCAATCGAGTAAGTTCTCAGTCATTTTTAATCAATAACTTAAGTAAAAATTTTATCCTTTTCAAAGATCTCTGATGCAGTTTGACAGTTGAAAGGTTTTGTCATTTTAAAAAGGACAACCTCACCAGGATAACTTCTTACCATGTTCTAAATAAAAGATGTCTTAAGATATACAATTGCAAGTTATTAAGGTGTGAACTGCAAGTTATCCCATTTCTCTCTCTTGCTGCCATTCATAGTCTTAACATTATCAATAAAATGCTAATGAGCAATTAATCCAACCCTGGCAGAGCACCGCTGCTACCACCGCTGCAAGGTCAAGATTTTAAATTCTCTTTGGTTGTTTTCTAAAGATACTTTTCATTGTGCAAAAGCACTGGTCACAGTCATTCTGACATAAATTGCTGCTGTTTATACAACGTATGTATCTAAAACTTATGTTTTCACAAACTCAAAGAATTCTTGTGAGTTCCTGGGAGTTGAACCTAACAATCCTTAGAGAGGTCAGATACACCCCTCTCAATTCCCTAGTCCTGATTTTTTTCCTTCTAAACTTAACCTTGTCCTCTGCTCTGCCAACACCTGACAAGGTCTATGAGACACCGGATAGTTCCACACCACAAATCCTGGACAGGAGTAAAGTGACCAATTACCCCAGGATGTGACCAGTACCCAGCTTTCTCAGGCCTCCCAAGAAAGACTTTGACACCCACAAATAAGCAGAAAGCAGTCTTGAGAACCCGCTGTTCCAATTCCTCAACCTTCCATGCCTAATTCTCCACCTTTTTATTATAAGAGAAAGGCGGGAATGTTGTAATCTGCTGGCCTGCCGGGTCACCTGGGAACCCTGTCCCTTTAAGAGACAAGCCCCACCCACTCCCAATCTCCCTCTTCCGGCCTCAGAGGCAAGCAGATCTCCTATGGTCCCAGCCTTACTCTGGCCATCTGGAGGTTGTGACTAGAACCTAAAAAAGACAAGACCAGCCTGGGCTTGTCTAGAAGTCTTGAGGACCCACCCAGGGAGCCAGTACAATGTCCTGGGGAAGGTGGGGGTTAGGCTCTGGGGAGGGAGACAGGTGTGGAGGCACAGCTGCAGGCCCAGGTGAGCTTGGCGACTGGCAAAGTCGGCTGGCAGCCACCCTCCATGTGACTCACGTGAGAGCCAAAGATCAAGGAGGCCAGAGGCGAGAGACTCAGCCTGCAGCCCAGCAGCTATGATCACACTCAGATGGCCATGCCAGGCAGAGCTCACTGTGCCAGCACCATTGTTAGGGCTGTTTGAATGTCTCCTTTTGAGAATCAGCTATTTTCCTGCCAGTTCTCCCTGTTCATCTGTCCTGCGCTCTATAGGCCTTCTCCTATGCTGCAACGCTTGCTCTTTGGCCCTTTCTGAGTCTAAGGGCTGCAGATTCTTTCTGGCTATTGCTTATCTTCTAATTTAAGGCATCTTGTCATATAGCACAGTGTGAAATTTTCGTGCAGTCAAATCTATGAGCATGACCCAGGATGAGAGACAGACATGCTATACCCTCCCCAGGAAAATTCACAGACACATAGACACGGTGTTTGTCTATTTTTATATTTGTATATGTCAACAAAGTATTTCTCCGATCTTCCTAGCTTTCTGCTATGTTCTCTGAATTTTATACTTTACTTTAAAAGTCTTTCTGTACCATAAAACTGTAAAGGCATTGTCTAAATTTTCTTCTATGGCTTTGAAAGCTGGGTTTCTTAAAATATTTAATAAGCTCTTACCCATCTCTGTAATTTATTATTTTAATGTCTTACTTAACATGAGAGTGTAACTAAGTGTTGGCTAGGCATGCCCAAAGGCTCAGCAAAATCGTTTCCTCCTGGATGGCCTAACCCCGAACCCTGGTGCTGTGGTTTGGATACCATTTGTTTCCTGAAGGCTCGTGTGCTGGAAGCTGGGTTCCCATGAGGCAGTGTAGAGAAGAGGTGAAACTTTCAGAGGGGGAGCCCAGCAGGAAGTAATCTGTTGTGACTTCACGACTCTGGTCCGAAGGTGCGGACTGATCTCAAAACTGACAGTGAAGTGAACTGGTGTGAAAGAGAAAGTCTGATTTCTCTCTCAGGCTTCCTTCTCCCCGCCTCACACACACACACACACACACACACACACACCACATACACACCCTGCCACGTGACACTATCTATCACATAGTCCTCTCCTCACAGGCTTGGACCTCCAGAATTATGAGCTACATAAACACCTCTTTTCTTTATAAAGATGCTACCCTCAGGTATTTTGTTATAGCAACAGAAAATGAACCAAGACCCCTGGCAACCTCATAAAGGTAGAATGTCTAGGGTCACTGAATGTCTAGGGTTTCTGCTTCCCAGAGCTAGGACTATAGGCCAATGGTGGGCCTGGATGTTTTCACATGGCTGCTGGGGAATCTGAGCTCAGGTCATTCTATCCAATAATCAAGCCTGTCCCCCAACCCAAGTGAGTACCTTTCTCATAAATGAAAACAATCCATCAACACAAATCTGCTTAAGACGAAAGCAATTCTCCCATAAAAGTCTGTTTAAGACTAAAGCAATCCATCAACACAAGTCTGTTTAAGGCTAAAGCAATCCATCAACACAAGTCTGTTTAAGGTCTTAAGAGAGTTTTGAATGAGTGCTGCCCCCGCAATAGGCTCGGGTGTTTGAAACTTGGTCCCCAGCTGGTGAAACTCTTTGGAAATATTAAGACATCTTTAAGAGGTGGAGGAGCCTTTTGGGGGATGGACACTCTGGGTGGGCTTTGAGGGGTCACAGTCTCACCCCACTTCCCATTTGTTCTCTCTGCTTCCTGCTGGTGAGTGAAAATGCGACCAACTTCCTGCTCAAGCCACTTGCTGCCGCCTCTCCCTGTCATTTGACTCACTCTGAGCCATAAAACCAAAAAAGAATCTATAAATTGCCTGATCACAGTTTTT
>NC_022034.1:11547063-11547530 GCF_000317375.1 Microtus ochrogaster
TTTGACTCACTCTGAGCCATAAAACCAAAAAAGAATCTATAAATTGCCTGATCACAGTTTTTTATCATAGCAACAAAGAGTAAGTAAGAGAGGCCTTTATCTGACCGCCCTGTGCTGGCGGCCTATGTCATTGCTGGGCTTTAGAAATGTTTTTTTATTTTATTTTATTTTACTTTATTTTATTTTTGGTCTGGTAGACTTGTCAGTCACCAATCATTTTCAAACCTTCTGGCCTAGCTCTCTCCCACACCACCTGACAGTGTAGACAGAGGCTCCCCACACCCGACAGTGTAGACGGAGACTCTCCCACGCCCGACAGTGTAGATGGAGACTCTCCCATCCCCGACAGTGTAGACGGAGACTCTCCCACCACCCGACAGTGTAGACAGAGACTCTCCCACACCACCCGACAGTGTAGACGGAGACTCTCCCACACCACCCGACAGTGTAGACGGAGACTCTCCCAC
>NC_022034.1:11548230-11580570 GCF_000317375.1 Microtus ochrogaster
CCCGACAGTGTAGACGGAGACTCTCCCACACCAAGACGGAATACTGAGTAAGACACGTGATGCCCCAGGCCTGTTTCCACGTACCATGCTTCAATATTGACCATCTTCCCCTGTAAAGTAGCATGTTCGTGAACCATGACTCAGGGTAGGGTCTGGAAACAGAGGTGACAGACTCCCCACAGCTCTGGAGGCCGACTGGAAAGGCCACTCTTCCTTGCGGGCGAAGGGCACGCGTGTTTTGGCTTATGTGAGCCCAGTAAAGATGGGTGGTGAGGAAGGAAAAGTGGGAAGGGTCCTGCAGGCTTCAGGGCTACTGCATGGGGGTGGGGGATGATGAGGGCGGCAGCTGGTGGGACCAGTAGGAAGCCAGAGTAGTTAGGTGACGGCAGCAAGCGAAGGCTTGGTGTAATTAGCAGGGTATTTTAATGTGAGAACGGCGGGGCCTGTGGGAAGGCTGGCTGAGGCGAGGAAAAGAGGAATCAGGATGTCTATCAGCTTTCTGTCACACGGGATTGCACTGGGACAGGCCAGTCTGTGTGGGAGGAGTACCAAGTGTACATCAAACTCCTGTTTGAACTCAGCTGAATTTTGCTCCTGGTGTCCTCCTAAGAACACGGTGTTCTTCTCATGGATCACAGCTTCAGTACGGCAGTCATGCCGGGAGAGGAATCTCTTCCTCCTGGATCCTCTAACTGGCAAATGAGGGCAGAGGGGAAGGTGACTGAGTTTTATCTGCTGCCACTGGAAAGCGGCCACTTTATGAGCTCACCTAGCTAAGGAGCCATCACCCAGTTTATCTCACAGCTCTGAGGGTTATCGGTCACCCCAGTTTCCTTCCAAGTTGCTGATAAAATACCCTGAGATCAAAGCAACGTTAAGAGTTTATTTATTCTGATTACAATTCCAAGTTAGAGTCACAGTCCCCCGTTTTCGGGAAGCCCAGGCAGGAATCTGAAGCAGCTATCACAGCAGACCCACAGTCAGGAGCAGGGGGGAATTCATGGTCCTAGGGCTGAGGACCTCACTTTCTCCTCTTACAGCCCAGGAGCCCCTAGCCCAGGGAATGGTGACACCCACAGTGGGCGAGTCTTCCACCTCAATTAATGCAGTCAAGGCACCCACTCCTCACCACCCAGACATATGCACAGACCAACCTGACCTAAACAGTCTCTCACTGAGACTGTTTCCTCAGGCTGTCCTAGATTGTGTCAAGGTAGTGACAAAACTAACCATCAAATCAACACTTTCCACTCTGGTTTGACCTCCAGCACACTCATGTGTCTGTCCATCTGTCTCCTGGAGAATGCCAAACAGCTCAGACATGACTGTCCTTTCACTCCCAGGCACCTCAGGACCAGATCCAAGAGCTTCTTAGTGTCCACGATGGACATCAACACCTTAAGCTCCTCATAATGTCCATGAGAAAGAAGACAGCCAGGAAGCAAACAGCACGCTGGATACCCAGGGCAGCGATGGAAGCGCCTCCAAAGCTCACACCTTCTTGAGCAAGCACCCTCAAGTTTTTCTTCTGAGCCTATTTGCTCTATCCTGCAGCTCATGTCCTACTACCACGCGTGACAGCATCTTCATTGGTCATCCCTGCCTGCAGGAGCCAGCTGGGCTCCACTGGACCCCTCGGCAGGAGCCAAAGAACAGCAGCCTTCTTAAAAAAATAATGTTCTTAAAAGATCCCTGGTGAATCTAAGTTCATATAATGTATAGCTCATTAAAACATACAGAAAACGGTATCTTACATACCCAGACACACAAACTATCCCCTCTCCAGCCAAAGGGCAACTGGTTACTTTGTCATGAAAGGTATCTGTCTTAGTTACTTTTCTATTGTCATGACAAAACACCATGACCGAGGCATAAAAAAAACTATGAATTTAGGGCTCATGGTTCCAGAGGATTAGAGTCCCTGACTATCATGGCAGGAAGCACAGATCAGCAGGCAGGCGTGGTGCTGGAGCAGCAAGCCGAGAGCTTATATCTGATGTGCATACATGGGGGGGGGGTGAGAATGTGCTCTAATTGGGATGGCAACACTTTCGAAAACTCGAAAACTCGAAGCCTATCTCCAATGACACACCTCCTCCAGGGACCACAACTCCTAATCCTTTCTAGACAGTTCCATTCACTGGGGACCAAGCATTCAAACATGTGTGACTATTAGGACCGGTCTCTTTCAAGTCACCACAGCAGCTAGGCTCACCACTATCTCACCAATGCCATGCCCTGCCCAAAAGTCAGTTTATTCTTAATCTTATGCCATAATGAAAATGTAGTTTTAAGAACAGACATTGGCGAGCGAGTGTGTATGTGTGTGTGTGTATACATGCAGAGCCTAGAGGTTGACATCTGGGTCTACTCTCCTCTTCATCTGTGTTTTAACGAGACTCTAATAGAGGCTCTGGTTATAGAGTGCAGTAGTATAGTATAGTACAGTACAGTACAGTATAGTAATGCTTGCCCAGCATGCTCAAGGTCCTGAGCTTAGAGTCTAGCTCTGGAAAAAAAAAAAAATCCCATCTTAGGTTAAAGCCTGGGCTATGTAATGAACATCAGACCAGGCTCGGTACACACCCACTACTAAAAAAATAAAATTGCAAAATTCAAAATTGCAAAATCTAGCGGCTGCCAGAGCATCCACAAAATGAGCATGGTTCAGCACACAGTCACACAAATGCTGAGAGGCTGGAACTGTAGTCATTCGGTAGAATGTGGGATGACAGCTCAGTCCCCTACACTGCAGAACCCAGCATGGTGGTGGACTTCCCAGCACTCGTGAGGCGGAGGTAGGAGAAGCAGAAATTCAAGACCATCTTCAGGAGGTCAAAGCCAGCCTGGCTGTGTGAGAGCTCGTCTCAAAACAACAAAAAACAAGGTGCTCCAAGGGGAACTTTAGCTGCTAAGTAGCACAGAATGGCCTTGAACTCCCAGCTCTTCTGTCTCAGTTGTCCATATTCTGTCATTACAGGTCTGTGCCGCCACCCGGCGCTGCTATGGTTTTACGGGTTTTGTTAGTTGCTGGATGGAGGACACGGTCTTAGGTATTTTCATTAATTCAGAAGCAACACAAAATGACAATGAAGCCTGCATCAGTGTCCTGGGTTCAGCTCAGATCTCAAAGCCTCAACAGGTAGTTTCTTTGCCAGATCACTACTTAGAATTTGGATTTTAAGATTTGAGGCTTAAGATTCAAAGTCTGAGTAGTTGAAACCGAGAGACGAGTGAACTACTGAAGGTACTTGTGCCTTTTAAAAAAGGCGGGGCGGGAGAGATAGTGGGCAGCCTGACTCCATCTCCCAGGGATCTGACACCTTTTGACCTCAAGGGGCACCTGCGCACAAGTGACTCACACAAACATACACACATACACAAAAATAATCTTAAAAGAAAAAAAAAAGACAAATGGAATCTCAACCTAGGAGAGACAACGCAGGCTGTAATTAGCTCCAGATTGTGAATCTAAACCACAGGATTAACTGACTTCCCTGGGGGGAAGGGGGGGAGAACAGCTCAGGGAGGCAAAGCTCTACTCTGTTCTCTTCTCCCAAGTTAGTGACTGGGAAAAAAGCTTCGCCACTTAAAGTGTGGTCTGCGGACCAGCAACTTCGGAAATACAAAAATACAGGGGTTTTTGTTTTTGGTTTTTAAGACAGAGTTTCTCGGTGTAGCTTTGGAGCCTGTCCTGGCACTTGCTCTATTGACCAGGATGGCCTCGAACTCACAGAGATCCGCCTGTCTCTGCCTTCCAAGTACTGAGTCACCTGGCAACACTGCTCACAACCCTGCCCCTACCCTACCCCGCCCTGCCCTGTCCTATCCAGCTCCCGCCCTGCGCACCCACCCTGCCCCAAGGCTGACTGCATTTCAAGATCCCGGAAGCTGTGGATGGAGAATCAGGGTTTTTGCAACACTGCTGTACCAGTCTTGCTGGTTTCTGTCTAGCAGAGAAGGGACCCAAAGCCAATCCTGAAGGCTAAGTTGTTCCCTTACCTGGTTCCTGCGGTCACAACAGCCATCGTTTCCCTAACAAATGTGCACCAAGGTCCGGATGCCGGAAGCCAGCATCTGTCTCTCATCCTGAAGGACCCACAGCTCTGATACGTGGCTTCTAGCTGGGGATCTGCTTCCTCCCAGGAAGAGAAGGTATCTGAGACCCCATAGCAGACCAAAAGGTTGCAACCAAGATAGCAAGGCAGGTTCTCCAGGTCATGGCCTTGTGTCCCATTGTCCCAGGATGCCTCGAAGAGGTCAGCTTTACCATGTGGAGCAGCCTTCTCTGCTAGGGAACACTGATGGGCGGGGCAGACAACACGAGAGGGGTTTGCTGAAGGGACAGACGGTCGATTGTAGTTTAATTTCTCCAGGTAAAGATAACCTGAATCAATACAGTCACCTGTGCTCTGCCCGCACACAACAGCGGCCCTAATGGGAATGAGGAATTCTGCATTGGCTGCCAGGCTCATCCACCTGGCTCCTCATCTTAATCTTGACAGGACAATGGGGCCGGCTGCGTCTCCTGGGCCTGAGCATCTGTGACAAATAGTATACTTCCACTACCAGCAAAGCTCATAGTAGCCCTGCAGCAGCGTGGATATGTGGCTCTGAGCCTCCCCAAGACCTGCCAGGCCGGGACCTGTTCTCGGGACATATGTTACCTCACCCAAAGTAGACACCATATGAGGGCAGACAGGAGCTGGCCTGCACGCTGGGCATGGGGCCAGGAGAGCAGCAGAGATGACCGTCAGACATGGCAGACCTCCCCAGGGAATCCCACTTTCCTCCAAAAGCTGCTTTTAGATTAAACTCAGACCTCTGTGTTCGTGTGTCAGTACCGTGGGTCAGTACCGTGGGTCATCCAGGCCACCAGAACAAGTTGCTGCCTGTCCTCTGAGGCTAATGAACTCCTGGAGAATCTTGGTCTGAACCATCTGTTAGACCAGGAAACTTCAGGAGCAAGTAGCACCCTGCCAGCCGCATCTGTCCTAGTACAGACAGGTACGGCCTGCCAGGTGCACCTAGCCTTCCCACACGAACCCTATGCAAAGATGCCGGTGCTCGCCTCGCACCGCCTTTGTGGAAAGCACAGCTCGGAACACCTGCCTGGCAGAGCATCCCTCTCCTGGAATAGGCTAAGCAGGGAGGGAGAGGGAGGAGCAGACGGTCGGTCCCTACAGTGTCCACCTCACTTAGGAACTTCTTCCAGAGCTTGGGACAACCCAGCCCCACATCTCATCTGACTTGGTCCTCACACCCCAGTGCCTCTTCATGGACTCTTCATGGGCATCTTAGCTATTGCTCTACACGGCTAAAGCGACTTCCATGTTTGTTTGTTTACTTTCTTTTTCTTTTTTTTTTTAAAGATTTATTTATTTATTATGTATACAACATTCCTTCCATGTCAGAAGAGGGCACCAGATCTCATTACAGATGGCTGTGAGCCACCATGTGGTTGCTGGGAATTGAACTCAGGATCTTTGGAAGAGCAGTCAGTGCTCTTAACCTCTGAGCCATCTCTCCAGCCCTGTTTATTTTCTTTTGGTTTTTCCAGACAGGGTTTCTCTGTAGCTTTGGAGCCTGTCCCTGGAACTCGCTTTGTAGACCAGGCTGGCCTCGAACTCACAGAGACTAGCCTGTCTCTGCCTCCCGAGAGCTGAGATTAAAGGTGTACACCATCACCACCCAGCCCAAAGCAACTTTTAACAGAAAGCATTTAATTGGGGGCCTGCTTGTATTTTAGAGGGTGAGTCCATGCAGGAGGGGTGGGTAATACGGACTTTTGACATTTCCAAGTCTACTCCCGGCGATGCGTCTCCTCCAACAAGGTCATTACCTCCTAATCCTTCCTCAACAGCCCCACCAACTGGGGACTGAGCATTCAAATATATGAGACTATAGGGGCCGTTCGCCTTCAAGTCACCACAATGCGGAAACTGTGCTTTTCCCTTGGCCTGGAGACTGCATCAGGCTGTCTATGCTAGGACATTCACAGGGACTAGACACAGCTCTGTCCCCCGGGAGTGCAGACTTGAAGCATAAGGTTGGCCTTTAGTAATGTCCCAGCTCTGTTCAAAAAGCGGATGACTTGCTTCCAAGCAGGAGTCTCTTCTGAAAAAAAGTGCCAGATGAAATCAGCTCAGATCAGATGGACATACTCACCAGGAAGTCTACGGGACAGAGCGAGTCATTTTTCAAATATTTATTTGCATATTTTTATAGCAAGAATGGCATTTTACTGGCCATGTCCTCCGAAATGGGCCTTATACAAATCATAGCCCGCCGCTAACTACAAGTGAAACCTCAGACAAGTTCTTATGCCTCTCTGTGACTCAGTTTCTCCAAGTATAAAATAGAGGTCACTAGTATCATTCTAAGGATTAAATAAATTGACCCATGTAAACCTCTTAGAACAGCATCCAGCTGGTATCATCAAATGTTAGCTGGCTGTTATCAAATTGAACTGTAGTTTATTTAACTGGCAAAAACTTCCGAGCCTGCTTGCAGCAAAACTCCTTGAAACAAAACAGGCTCACAATCTGTGAGCATTTCCTGTCCTGACTGCTACAGGCAGAGTTCTGGGTCAAGGCCCTGAATACTTTTGAAGGTTCTCGTTCATTATCCAGGGCTTGAAAGACAATTCAAGTAAGAGGAGGTGGGGGTGGGAATGGTCTCTGTCCTCATTTTGCAAGATTGCAGAAACTGAGCAGCTGAAAAAAAAATCACAGAGGGGAAACTAAACACCCTAGATATGCCCCCAGAAGTAGGTCACGGCCTATAGACCGGCACAGGTTCCCAAAGCAGGGCAGCCTTGCAATCTGTAGAGCCCAGGGCAGAGGAGCATGGACCTCGGCCCTCCTCTGTTGAACTGTTCTTGTTTTTAATATAGAACTTAAGCAAAACACATTTGGTCCTCCTAGTTTGAGAAGCATAATCCCATGACTATGAAGGCCAAGTCTAAAATGTAGCCAACGAGCAGAGCTGCCCCAGCCAGGCCCCTTATCTTCCACTGCCTCCCCCACAGGCCTTCTGCTCCTGCCAGAAGTACACACACCTACCCTGGCTCCATCCCTAGGGGCCTACAGTAGGCACCTCCACTGCCTATTCAATCAGGAACCCTAAGAGTCCATCTCTGTAGCAGGTAACAGGCTGGGCAATTTGCACAGGAAGCTGCAGGGTGCTGGGGATCAGGAGCATCCAGAAGGGCAAGCACAGAGGTTATCACCCCTAAGGGCTAGTTTTAATAAAGGGGCCTCCTCAGGAGTCCTGACCAAAGCAGGAGTTCTTCAATTAAGAGTCGCTAACTCCCAAATGGTGAGAAGCCACTCATGCCATTTCTGCTATGGAAAGCTGTCGAGAAAACTGTGAACTTACACAGCCAGTAGGTGACTACAGTTAGTAACAGTGTGTTGAACACCTCAAAGTGGCTGACAGAGCAAATCTGAATTTCTCATCATAAAAAAGTAGTAATTGAAATGATATGTTAAATAGCTTCATTAAGTCATTTCACATTGGTTAATGCATTGCATGTATCCTAACATCACTGTGTCCCCATAAAGATGTCAATTTTTAAAATTTACAGCAAAATAGAAGAAATCGAATGGAGCTAAGAGCAGGTTGACGGGAAAAAAGTAAAATCGCCCTTGGTACAGAACAAATTAAACTTTAGGAGCTTCTTTCTATCCACAGGAATCGGTAGAAAACATTAACATATTGATAATCACCAATACTACATTTAAGTCCATGAAGGTTGATTTCTTTCCTTCTATTTCTCTGTATGCTTAAACATTTTCACAGTTAAAAGTTAAAAACAAAATTTTGAGCCCCACTGTCCCAGTGCGAGCTAATCAGAACTGAAATAATGATTTCGCAACAGAAAGAGAAACATGCTTGCCTAGTTTTCATGTTTATAAATATGGCGCGGAGAAAACCTGCACAGAAGACAGAATCCACACACAGTGATGCAGGGCCCATCAGCTGCTGTGATCCTGGCATGGCGCTCAAATCACCCGAGTCAGGACCTTCCAGACTCCACCTCTATTCTGGAGAATCGATACGATGGCTGCTTACTGGCTCTCTGTGATGCTCTTAATTAGTCGAACTTCAACCCACTGACCACATAAATTTGAGCTACAGAGCCTGAGAAATTGAACAGTTCTCAAGGGTCCTAGCTGGGCTGGTGGCCACCTCACTAATTCAAACCAAACCTGGCTGTGGCATCTATACACATACAGCAGTTAGACTGGCCAGGAAGCCGGCTGTTCATGCACAACCTTCCCCCAGGAAACCCCCCAAAATTTAGGAGCACTCACTAATGACTTAAGTCTCTCAAGTTCCCTTCCCCACCTCTCCCAGACTGTCCCCCATCAATAGGGACAAGGCCAGAGGAGGAAGAGGTGGGGTTTAAGTCAGCACACTCAGGTGCGCACACAAGGCTGCTCCCCAGCCATCCTTTCCTGGACACTGTCTGGAGAACCCTGAACTTAGACAGAAGACAGTGGGTATTGTGGTGTCAGCGCTTGAGGATAGAACATCTATCTGTATGCCACGAAGAAAGCTCCAGATGCTAATTCAGGCTACCCCAAGATTCCAAAAGCCTTCCAGACCTCTTGAGCCTCTGGAAGATCTATCACTGATGTCCACAGAAGGCTCTTAAGTGAAGTCTTTAGAAACAGGACTTTGGAATTGTTTCTTCAACAAGCCTCCTGCTAGCAGGCAAGGTGATCTTGCGTGAAGACCATCAGCGAAGCTCGTCTTGGAAGAAGAGGCTAGCTCAGAATAGGCGAGGGTGGGTCACAGAATCCTTCCCTCAATGTTCACACTGCATTAGTTCAATATCCAATCCCAGACCCCTGCTTTCCAAATCTCCTAAAAGCTTTAAGGCAGTGCACAGGCATTTCCCAGATGGCACCTCCAGGAGGAAATGCATGAGGAAGGTGCTGGCTCACAGAGTGGGCAGGGATGTACTCGTAGCTGTGGGCTCACTCATGGAAACAGCCTATCGTGCCCAGTAAATGTTTAGATAGAGCGTGGAACAATAGAGGCCAAGAAAGCCCTTTCCCGACACGGCAGGAATCCTCACTCCATTAGGCTCCCAGAACTGCACTCACTGGGAACACCTGGCACAGGAAACCGCCCCAAGAGAAACACCAGGCTGCCACACCCCTTGCCCGTAGGCAAGGAGTCAGGATCAGACTGCCATAAATGTACTGTCTTCATACTGTGTCTCTGCCTCCCTCCCCCACCGCCACCACCACTCGGGAGAGAGTGCATCTTCCTCCCGGCCTTGCTTCCTTATAGGTTTATTTACTTGGGGGACTGGAGGGTTAGCTCAGCAGTAACACACAATGACACACAGTGACGATTCTCCCACAAGACTCAAGTTTGACTCCCAGCATCCACATGGTGACCCAGAGCTATGTGTAACTCCAGTGTCAAGGGATCCAACTCACTCTTCTGGCCTCCTCATGTGGTATATAGACATACATGCAGGTGAAACCCCCATAAACATAACATTAAGAAACATATTTAAAAGATTAGTTGAGTGTGGTGGTACACACTTTTAATCCCAACACTTGGGAGATAGAGTCTGAGTCCCAGTCCAGCCCAGGCTATGAGACACTGTCTTAAAAAGAAAAAAGATTTATTTTTATTTTATGTATATGGGTGATCTGCCTGGATATATGTCTGCCTATACACCACATATGTCTGGTGAAGAGCATACCAGATTCCCAGGAACTGGAGTTACAGACAGTTGTCGGTGCTAGGAACCTAAGCCCTAGTCCTCTGGAAGAGCAGCCATCACTCTTAAGTGCTAACCCTCCTTTCCAGTGCTATTCCGTGGGGAAAAGAAAGGTCAAGGAATAGAAGAAACGTAGCTAGCTGACCCTGGGAGCAGGTGGAGCTTTCAAGTTCAGTCATTCCATCCAACAGTGCTGTATTTTGGATGTTTTAGAACCATGAGGCCAGGCGGTAGTGGCGCACGCCTTTAATCCCAGCACACGGGAGGCAGAGGCAGGTAGATCTCTGTGAGCTCGAGGCCAGCCTGGTCTACAGAGTGATTTCCAGCACCAGCTCCATAGCTACTGAGAAAACCTGTCTCAAAAAACAAAAATAAAAAAGAATAAAATGAAGCAAAAATCGCAAGTGTGAGAACAGAGGCTGGAGAGATGGCTCAGCGGTTAAGAGCACTGGCTGGGACTCCCAGAGGTCCCAGGCTTGTTTCCCAGCACCCACATGGTAGCTCACAACTGTCTGTAACTCAGGTTCAAGGGGATTCAGCACCCTCACATCAACGTACATAAAATTAATTCTTTTTTTTTAAGTGTGAGAACAACAACTTTCTGATCACAGAAGGCTCCCTGGGATCCTCCCACGGCATTACAGCAAAGGCTACAACGTCTTTCAAAACTAAAGTTTCATTTCATTGACCAAAAATTCTAACAGCCTACTGAAAACAAATGGCTAGGTGAAGAGATAGATGTGTAGAACACAGGGGAGGGCCGACACTGTGACAATTCTTTGAATTCTGCTGTAAAATCCGAAGTACTGTATCACCTTTGCCATGTAAACACATCGTGGCCCAAACTTAAGGGCCTGATGGAAGACACCTGTTCCAAGTGGCTTCCAAACCACTCTCACTGGCCTACGAACTTAGCTTGGCATTGCTGTGGCCCATCTGAAAGGCGTTTTATTCTTTCTGATGAGACGGTAGCTTTGTACCATGAAATTAATCCCTGGGTTCTGATAAATGTGTTATGAAGTGGACGTCCAAAATGGAATGGAAATTTCCATGGTTTTCTTTCAAGGCGGTGACAAATGACCAAACTTGGACTTTTCAGGACAGAACCCAAATTGGAATAACGTGATAATTATTCCATGACTCTGGACACTTCTGATGCAAAATACAGGAGATACTGCTTCCCAAATCAAGTGACTGAGAGCAAGCCAGTTGTTTGCTTTTTCTGTATCTGTACCTGTCTGTTTTGAGGTCTGGCTATGTTGCCTCATCTGGTCTGAAACCCTCAGACTTAATGGATCTTCCCATCAAAGCTCACATGGTGAATAGCTGGAACCTGGGGTGTATCCCACCACACCCCACTAGATAAACTATACATTAATGTCATGGTCCAAGAATTGAAAATAGGTATGCCTCTTTTAAGGCATGTGTTATATACATATACACAATTATATATGCTGTAACTGCGGTCGATGCATACAAATGAGAAAGAAGGACTAGAGACACAAAGTCCTAAGCAAGTGAGTGCTGGCTGCATCTGTTACCTCCAAAGTATAAGTGATCCTGTTTAGCTAGGAATACCAGGAGGGTGGACAACTGGACACCCACTGTTGCAAGCCTGGCGGCCAAGGTTCATCATTAAAATCCTATCAATCCTGACTTTTGGCTTTATGCTACCTAGACCTTCTTGCAAATGTCAATTACAAAACTAGGGATCCGGAAACTGGACATACCAGGAAGCCAGGCACTGTATGACATCACCAAAATAACCACACACAAGACTGCTGCCTGGAGCAGATGTCTTAGCATCTCTCGGCCTCAGCTTGTTTATCTTTATTACGGGCTAAAATTGTAAAAATTGTGAGATTATGTCTCTATGGTCCTTAGCGCAATGCCAGTCTCAAGACTTCTGAAGTTTAGCGATGAAACACAACGGCTTGCCGTCACCTAACACCCAGCATAAACATAAAGTCACTAGAGAGGATATTTGCATCCAGGTTCTGATGCTTTGGACTCGTATTTATAGGTGACAATGAAGGGCACCATCAACGTTCCTCATAGTCTCCTTTAGTGCCTGAGTTCCCATCTCTCAAGCAAGGCGATGTGGCTTAGGTGTATTCAACAGGTGCACAAGCTAGGGAGCACTAGGTGGACTCCTCCTCAGGGCAACCTCCTCAAGGCGTCCAGAGAGAGCAAGGCTTCCGTACTGAGTGCCAAGAGCGGAACCAGGGCCAGCTGGCTCCCTAAGAACAGACGCCCAGAGACCCCAGGCAAGCGCGGCATTTTACCCAGCCAGGAGTGCCAGCTCTCTGGGATCCTCCGCACCACGTACTCCCGGGGACAAGCGCCTTTGGCGGTCCCTAAGTCACCGTGGCCCGCCCCGTCGGGGAATCAAGCGCTGCTGGTCCCCAGGTCTCCACTAGTGAAGGAGGTCTCACTCACTAATTCCCTTCCTCCCCGGCATCGCCGCCAGCGTTGGAAGCATCGAGGGTGAGGGGCACGACACTCACCCAGCGTGGCCACCGTGCCGGCCTCGAAGAGCAGGCAGTCGTCACGGCCGCGCGCCTCCAGCAGCACACTGCAGGGACCCGTGGGGTCCAGCCGGGTTAGCAGCCGCAGCCCTTTGCTTAGAGCCATGGACACCGGGCACCGAAGGGAGCCGGGGCCAGGTCCCGCCCGAGGGCGCGCAGCTTCCAGGAGTTTCACTTTGCGCCGGGCTCCGGAGCAGCGGGCTCCTCCCCGTCCTCCTCCTCCTCCAACTCCCAACCCCGCCGCGCTGTCCGGGGCAGGTGAGGTGGCGCCGCCACCCGGCCGCTCCGACGCCAGCCGCACTCCCCCAAGTGGCGAGGCTGGCGGGTGCGACCAAGGGCGGGGACCCGGACAGCGGGGACCGAAGCCGCCGTGCGCTCCCGGCGCTCACCCGGGCTAGGTGCTCTCGGCTGGTCCTCCCTGAGGCGGGCGGCCGCGGGCGAGGGAGATTCCACACATTCCTTGCCGCCGAGGAGGCTGCAGCCGCGGGGAGCGTCCCTAGCCGGGACCCTGATTGGATTCCCGCAGCCTTATATGGACAGCCGGGGGCTGCTGGCTGAGCAGGGGCGGGAAACTCCGCCGCCGCCTCCCACCTTCCGGGTCCCGCCCGGCGCAGCGCCCCCTCCCCAACTCATCCCCTATCATCGTCTGCGACCCCAGATGCAACCCTTGTGCCCTGTGCCTCAGTCTCCTAGGTGGGACTGCAGAGGCATAAAGTGGGCTTCACTTATGAGTGGTGTGTGTGTTTGTGTGTGTGTGTGTGTGTGTGTGTGTGTGTGTGTGTGTGTGTGTGTGTGCCTGACACACTCTTTAAATGCTGTCTTCTACCGGGGTCTTTAGTTCATGGACCGAGACAGACTGGTGTTTGGAGGCAGCGGTTGTGTTGCCTGAGAGAGCAGGGGTGTCCGGGGTGTGACACACAGATCCTTGCTTCCTTCATTTACCATGTCACCTTGACTTCTCCGAGCTGCACTGTCAGGTGGTGAACAGTGCTCCTCCCACCCTGGGGATCTCAGCTTGTTTGTGTTCTTCCTCAGCCTTGATTCTATTGGTGATCTCCAGCCTTCAAGCAAGTTGAGGCAAGGCCCCTTGTTCCCTGTGTGAGGGTCCACAGGATTGGTCTGCTAGGGAGGGGCAAGGGCAGCCAGGTGGAACTGGAGTGGGTTTGAAGGTTTTCGTTTCCTTTTTCGGTGTGATGGTGCCAGAGGTCCTCACCAAGTTCTGATCAGGCCACTTGGGGTTCCTCTCTGACACTTCATTCTGCTTTGTTAACGGTGGACCATGCTTGGCCTTCGAAGGCTTGTTTTAGGCAGCTTCCTTCTCTATAAGGTGTAGATATTAACACCTCCTGTAAACAGTATGCAAACTCAGCTGGGTGGTGGTGGTGGTGGTGCACGCCTTAAACCCCAGCACTCAGGAGGTAGAAGTAGGCAGATCTTTGAGTTCGAGGCCAGCCTGGGCAACAGAGTGAGTTCAGGACAGCCAGGGATACACAGAGAAACCTTGTCTCAAACAATAAAAAAGTTTAGCAAACTTGCCTTTGGCCCACTTTTCCTTTGGGAGGAAGTCAACAGCTCACCATAATATAGTTGCCCTGGTGACAGTGTTTGTGTACACTCGGACGCATATGTGATTAAGTCACTTGCTCATTTTGCTTGAGAGGTGTTTTTTTTTTTAATGTTTTTATTTCATGTGTATGAATGCTTCCCTGCATGTATGTACTATATACCATGTGCATACAGGATCCAGAAAGTCCAGAAGGCCACTGTTGTGAGTTACCATGTGAGTGTTGGGAGCAGAGAGAGTGGTTCGCTGCTGAGCTATCTGCTCGTTTGTCTTCTATGACTGTGATAAATGCCATGGACAAAGGCAACTTGGATAGAAAGGATTTATTCCATTTTACAGGTCTCAGTCCATCACCAGGCAAGTCGAGGCAGGAACTCCGGGGCAGAGGCCATGGAGGAATGCTGCTTACTGCCTTGCTATGTCTGACTCAGTTTCCTTTCTGGGGGGGGGGAGGGGGCGCCGGGGGAGGGCACAGGGTTTCTCTGTTTATCCCTGGCTTTCCTAGAATAGCTCTATGGACCAGGCTGGCTTAACTCAGGGATCTGCCTGCCTCTGCCTCCCTAGTGCTGGGGTTAAAGATGGGATTCACCACACCAGGTTAGCAACTTGCTTTGTAAACACACCCATGACCAGCTGCCCACACATGGCACCACCCAAGTGGACTGGTTCCTCCCACATCAATCATTAATCAAGAAAATGCCTGTGGCAGCCTCGGGCCCAAGACCCAGGAATGATGAAGGTTCACCCGTGGCAGAGTCTACCCCATGTGGTGTGGCCAGGTGGGGGGGGCCTGAAATCACTTGGCCCAACTGCCTGAAAAAAACTGGGCCTGCTAGTTGGTCTGAACAGGTGACGTGGAGTGTTGACAGGGATGGCTGGTTTGGAAGTGCAGTGTGGGATCACTTGTAAAAACTGACTTGAAGAAGGAACAGTGGTATCCACTCTAGACCCATCTACAAACATAAGGCACACACGATTTAAGATCTGAGAACTGGGTGTAGGCCCCATAGTTTCCTAAGTTAGTAGAACCTTCCAGACTGCAATCTGTGAATGGCAACAGAGTCAACAAGGACCTCCCCCCCAAAACCCCAGATACAAAAAAAAAAAAATCTCCACTCATGTGTGCTTGACTGCTTCAGGCTGCCATACAGAGTGTGCTGTAAGGCTCGAACCCAGAGCTCCTTCTGCTCAGGGGGCAAGTGCTTGCCTTTCCTCTGGTCTGTTTCTGGAAGTCAGCAAACCTGTTAGGCAGGGTGGGGTGGTATGGAGAGCGTACCTGGCATGGGCACCTGTACCTCTAGGGGGATGGGGGGCTAACTGGTTCTCTTCTGAGACTAAGAAGCAGCTTCCACACGGGGGTGATCGGGCTGGAAGTCAGACCTTGGGCACCTCTGTATCAGATCTGGGAAAACAACCCCAAGTTCATAAACACATAGGCTTCTCATGCCAAGAACAGCAAGGTCTGCCTGTGTTCAGAACAGTTTAGATTCAGGAAGAACTCCCAGTGGCCGGGGCTGCTGTCTGGCTTATGTCCAGATTGGTGGAAACCAGGCAGAGTCTCCAACCATGCCAATCTCCAAACAAACAGATAGGGGACGAAGGCCACGGTTGCCAGGGCCTCCCTGGTTTTCTGCAAAGCAGACAGGACTCCACAGGTGTACCCATTCGGGGAGTTGGCAGGTGTGCCCTTCCTGTTCTGATCCTAACTGGGAATAGCTGCTTTTAGACAGGGCCACAAGATTCATGCATAAAGAAATTTCACAAAATGTCACAGAAAAACATCTGTAGTAATCATCCCAGAGCAGCATAAAGTTACAGGGGCAGTGGTGGGCACACCTTTAATCCCAGCACTTGAAGAGGCAGAGGCAGGCAGATTTCTTGAGTTTGAGGCCAGCCAAGAGTTCCAGGATAGCCAGGGCTACACAGTAAGACCCTTTCTGGAAAAGCCAGTTAACCAACCTGATGTGAGATTCCCCTCACATATGCTGTGAATACCATTGGTTAATAAAGAAACTGTCTTGGGCCTGCGCAGGGAATAGAGGTAGTATGGTGGTGGTGGTGGGGGGAGAGGCACATGGACTAAACTGAATGCTGGGAGAAAGGAGGCAGAGTCAAGGACAAACCATGGAGCTACCTCGGAGACAGACATACTGAAACCTTGCTGGTAGGTCACAACCTCGTGGTGATGCATGCATAGATTAATGGAGATGGGTTAAATTAAGATGTAAGAGTTGGCCAATAAGAAGCTAGAGCTAATGGGCCAAGCAGTGATTTAAATAATACAGTTTCTGTATGATTATTTCAGGGCTGAGCAGCCAGGAACCAACAAGCGGCTGTCCAACAACACCAACCAGCCAGCCAGCTAGCCAGCCAGCCAGACAACCAACAAACCAACCAAACAACCCAACCACATTCACTTTCCCTCTACTGGGAAATGGTGGTGCACACCTTTAATCCCAGCCCTCAGATCTCTCTCATCCAAAGGCAGGCAGATCTCTGTGGGTTCCAGGCCAGCCTGGGTCTACAGAGCAAGTTCCAAGACAGCCAAGAATACACAAAGAAATACTGTCTTGAAAAACAAAACAACACAAAACAAAAAGCTATAGAAAAAGCTACAAAAGTTTGGGTTTCTGGCCCAACAGTCCTTCTATCCAGAGATGGTGCTGGGGAGGCAAGAGTTGGCCTTACATAGGAACAAGCTTCTGTCCCAGGAAGGATCTGAGGCCGAGGGCTGACATCTCGGTGAGAGAAAAAAAGTTGTATGTTGCTTCCTATTTTTATGAATATTTGAAAGAGTTGATATAAAAATCAGCTACCTCTACTCCCCAACCCTGCGCTCTTCTTAGATGCCGTTTCCGTTCGCCTGGCTCTTTTCTCCTTAGGATGTAGGGGAGGAGGGGACAGGGCAGCAGAGCTCGTGGTACATGTGCAGGAGTGGCAACGGGTTAAGGAGCCAAAGCTACTCATGTCAGGAGAGAGATATTTGGGAGAAGAATGCATCACCTGGACAACTTTCGGCAGCTGGAATAAAAAGCAGTTTACAACAAAACCTCAAGCACACAAAAATGCCAAAAAGTATTTGGAAAAAGTGCTCTGGGAATTCGCTCAACAGTTTTTTAAACAATTTATTTATATGTTGGCTTCTACATGCCTCTTACATTTATGTAAAATATTTATACATATTCTTTACAATTTGTACATATATTAAATGGTTGTATCATAAACACTGTTCTATGGAATTTTATAAAAGAAAAATCAAGTAGGGGAAAATTACCTATAAAACATTAACAAAAACCCGTGATATCGAGGAACGAGAAGTTCTCCTATTCATGTTCATTGGATTTTCTCAGCTACTTATTTTTGGTTTCCTTTACTGATGTTGGCCCAGACTTCTCATCCTCTATAATAAGATCATCAGGTCAGAAAAGTGAAAGCAGTGGATCAGTCGTAAGGCAACTGTGGAAGGGGCCTCCGTCTGCAGGGGAGACTTGTGCTCAGGGCTGTCGGCCTCTGGAGGTGGGGACACAGCACAGACTGTGAGCTCTGCTCTCCACCAGCTCTGCCACAGCCTTCAAGCTGCCACAACTTCAGTTCTCTGACTTCCCATTCTCCAGGAGGTTTCATCTCGGAGAGGATACTGACCAGCCTGCTGCTCTAAAGCAGGAGACCACCAGCACCTCCTCTACCGTCGGGTAGACAGCTGAGGGGATGAGAGTGGAGGTGGGTGCTCTTGAGGAGGCTCACTATCCCTTCCCCAGGAGCTCCTGGGCCTAGGAGTCAGTGTGGCTACCCACCTGGGGTAGCGGGGACAGACCCCTCGCCTTTCCTGACTCACTCTTCTCCAACAAGGAGGGAGTGCAAAGACAGTGCTGACCTGGAGAGCAGCACAGAACAACGACCCTGTGGCAGTAGTGGGCAGGTGGGTCTACTCCCGCCCTCCCTACCAAATGGGACCTGTGCTGGCCTACCCTCCATGCACCTGGAGGGTGTAGGACCCTCCCTACCTCCCCGCCTACTCTGAGCATTTGAATTGAAGCTATGCCAGTGGGGGAGTGCGGACTTCTCTAAGCAGACAGGAACCCCAAAGGACTGAAAGAGTTATAAAAATATAAAGATATATTTTTTTTATTCTGGCATATTTCTTATTTTTAAGAAAGCAATTAGTATTAATTATCTGATATTGGGTAAGAACTTGAAAGATCATGGGTAATGCATAAATTACGATTCTATGTAAAATATTAGGAGGAGCAACCCCTATTTCTCCATTCAAAATCTTGATAAATTTAAGTATTTTCCAAAAATAGACATTTTCCATTGGGTAACTAATACGTGTCGAAATGAACCAAAGAAGGCTATCCCCAAGTAACTATTCATTTAGGCTGGCTAATGGCAGAAACAGGTTTTTGTCAACTTATTTCTTTTTTGGTTTTCTTCCTTTCTTTCTCTCTCTTATGACAGGGGAAATAAATGGAATTGCATTGCTCAGGTCAGAAGAAGCACTTCGGAGTTCGCTGTGTGTTCCGTCCAGGTCTACATAACCGGAAAGCGGCCGAGGGCCTGCCTCAGCTTTTCTGCGATCTGGTGAGAAAACAGCAGTTGAGATATTATCGCCCTGATTACAACTTCACAGTGTTCTATCTGCTCTCCTCTGAGTTAAACATTATGAACTTGTCAAATACACAGCCAGTCTGTTTGTCTCTTCTGGAGACACTGGGGTGACCTTTGCCACTACAACCCTGCTATGCACGGTGGTTTCCACAGTGTGCGGGAAACCCTGCTTTCTGTCCCCACCTGCCCATCCAGGCGCATGGCCAGCTCCTGCTATATGATGGGGGCTACATTTTCAGACTAGCCCCTTCTCCAAGAACAGAATGATGGCTTGGGCCACCATGCCTGTGCAGAGTCCCTTTCTTTTCTGGACAAGAATGGTCACTCAAGACTCCCATTCTCATACTATGTGGTAAATGGGGAGTCTGCAATTTGGAGGCAGCCCAGGGTGCACTATGAGTCTGTTATGTGCCTATGTCTCCCATAAGGACACCAGGTGCCCCCGAAGGCTCAGCTTCCTCATTGACCTTGCGACCTTAAACAAGTGCAGTAGATGCTAAGTATACAGTAGGTGCTCATGTATGCTTACTCCATGAAGAAAATGTAAATTTTAATAATTTTAGGGATATTTTGCTATAAGACTCTATATTAATATAAAACCCAGGGCCATTATATTAATCGCTTAAATTTATGCCAAGACAGTGACAAAATACATGGTTTTCTTTCTGAATTACAAGGTCAATAATAATATATGCAGGGGCTGGAGAGATGGCTCAGAGGTTAAGAGCACTGACTGCTCTTCCAGAGGTCCTGAGTTCAATTTCCAGCAACCACATGGTGGCTCACAACCATCTGTAATGGGATCTGGTGCCCTCTTCTGGCCTGCAGGCATACAGCAGGAAGAACACTGTATACATAATAAACAAATCTTTAGAAAAAAATCATGCATGTATATTTGATAATCAATAGTATGAGAACTTGTCTTTCCAGTATTCTCTCAGAGACAAATGTGACCTACTCCATTCTAAGACACAGAGAGGAAATGCCCAACAGAGCAACAGTTAAAGGACAAGACCGTCAGAGGGCGAGCACTCTTGACGGATCATCCCATGAGTGTGCCCACAACCAACTGCTGCCAATACACAGTTCACAATCACATAGAAAGGAATTAAGCACAGCCTTCTCAAGGATCCACAGGTGTGCTGGGCAGCGTGACATATGCAGGGCTGTGACTTAAGGGCTAGCCTGTAGCAGCTCTGAAAACAGCATGGATGAGAGAGGCAAGGCCACCCCAAGTGTTCACTGCACAGCTACAACTCTGCTCTGCAGGTGTCTGAGTTCCATCTCACGACAAGATTGTGCACAAATGTACGGGATGAAAACACTTCAAAGCAGAGGAAGGGAAGATCCAAGTTTTCATTATCATCTTCTGAATGAAAGGGTTAAGAATGCTGTATTATTTTTGTTTTCCTGAAGTTACCCCTTTTGTAACTGTGAAACCTGGGTCACTAATGAAAGCTGCCTTCGGTTTCCTTCCCTAACAGAAGGGGATGGATCCTCTGGGTGGCAGGGTAGAGCATTGTCTCTGTGCATAAAAAGGCTCAAAAGGAAGGAAGCCACACAATCAGTACTGTTCAAGGTTTCCAAGGCCTGCTCCTCAAAAGTTAGACTTACTGATTTTACTTTATCTGTGACTCCTTTGCCCAGATGTATGTATATGTAGCTTGTGTGTGGTTGGTGCTGTGGGTCACAAGAGGGCATCCAATCCCCTGGAAATGGAGTTAGGAGTGCCTATGAACCCCAGTGTGGGCACTGGGAATTGAAGCAGGTTTTCTGCAAGAGCAACAAGTGCTCTTAACCACTGAGCCATCTCTCCAGCCGCAGGAAGGCTTTCCAACCCACCATTCCTCAAAATGGATGAAGGAGATGGAATTCTTAAAGTTTTTTTTTAAAAAAATACCAACAAACTCTTCTCAATGTAACCCCTTCTCCCTTAGGGAAAACCACAACGGATCTGCTCTGAATGATCAAGGTTACTAAGCATAAAAGCCCCTCTGCGCACACGTGCAGGCATGGGCAGGGAGGGAGCCACTCACCGTTTCATAGAACTGCACTTGCTGCTCCAGGTAGAGGCGGATAACGCTGTTGTAATCGTAGATCCGGTTACTGTGGAAGTGATTCATCTCAGCTACAAGGAAATTATCCCAGGGATTAGTTCCCAGCAAGATTTCAAATGACAACAGGCAATTTCCCTGCTTGGCTAAGTCAAGAGGACTTGATCTGGCTGGCTTCTATGCAGCGCCAGTTCTCAGCGTACTCTCCCAAGAGTCTAGAAACAGCAACACCAGCAGCACATGTCACCTTCTAGTACCGGGCGGCTGTCACTGATGGGCACACCTGTCGCCCTTGCAGCAAACGCAGGCGGCCACTGACTGCTCATCTGCTCATACTCAGATCTCTAGAAATCAGCTAAAACCGTCTTTTGCTAACAGAAAATTATGCCTAAAATGATCCCTCCAGGCCTCCTTTAGAGTCCACGGTTCTGGGGCACAGAGGATACAGACTTCTGGAAACTGAACCTTGGAATTTAATACAACAGGGTAATGTTAAAGGAGTCATGATGTCTCCAAGTAGTAATAAGGTTTAATCAAGCTGTCACTCACTGCTATCCCAAGTCCAAGACAGACATTTTAAGTGAGCTCACACTTTGGCTTCCACCCCACAAGTCAGGCTTAGTGCTGGGGAGGAGGGGTAGCTCTCCACTGGCATTCATTACCCGCTCTCTTACCTTGCAAAGCATACGACATGGTGCCGACTCGCTTCACCATCGCCTGCTTGTCCTGGGGGGTGATTTTACTGGTTGCAACCAGCTTATCACTTTCCTTCACTTTTTCTATTGCTCCCTGGAAAATACGGAAACGCAACGGCATTTAAGAAGACAAAGGAAAAAGCACCAGCTTAAGATACAGCAATGCTGGCATTCCACGGACTTGGTACTGAGCAGGAAAATACTACAACAGCGACAGAGGGAGCATCTGAGTCAACTTTCTTTAAGGCCCTCATGAGCCAAAGGCTGCTATTCTTGAAAAAGGCAATAAAGTTAGAATGTGCAGGTTTTTTTGCACCACAAGAAGAAAAACTAACTCTGTCCCTGTAAGAGTCTATGCTACTGGTGTTTCGAGTACACACAGGCATGACAGGCTGGAAAGCCACGTGGAGGTACATGTAGCTGGTACAAGGGCACTTCCTCTCCTGTCATGAGATAGCACTTTATGAGCTGGTGCTCGAGTGTGCACACTGTAGGGTTTTATTCTGTCTTTTGTAAGAGGCGCTGAATCAGATTAAATTCATTCACAGATGGAAGTAGCTGTAAATGCTGCTAAGGAACCTCATTCCAGAACCACCACACTGATGATGATGATGATGATGATGATGATGATGATGATGATGATGATGATGATATTTGGGTTTTCAAGACAGGGTTTCTCTGTATAACAGTCCTTGCTGTCCTGGAGTTCACTCTATAGACCAGGCTGGCCTCGAATTCACTGAGATCCGCCTGCCTCTGCCTCCTAAGGCTGGGACTAACGGCGTGCGCCACCACCGCCCAGCCACACTGCATTATTTGTGAGTGTCTGCAAAGAGACACCTCTACCTCCATGTTTAATCGAGGCTCTATGCTAACACTCTGCTGGCATAAATCCTGACAACCGCCGCCCTCCTGAGTTTCATACTAAGCTATACACAGTACATACTGAACTATAAAGATTGTTTACATGTGTTGCTCTTCATGCAGCAGTGTTAAGACCACAGACCAGTCCTTTGCACAGGTTCCCTAATAAACCCAAGGATGCGTTGACATGCTAAGAGAGTGCCCAGAGACTTCAAGAGGGAGTGTTGATCAGGATTAAAACATGAAGATAAACCAAACTAATTATAAAATTTAGTTTTAAAACTTTATGACGGGAATTAGAGTTTATTACTACTTCATTTTGAGATGGGGGTCTCATTACGTAGCTCTGTCTGACATGAAACTTCCTCTGTAGACCAGGCTGATCTTGAACTCAGAGATCTACCAGCCTCTGCCTTGTGACTACCGGATTACAGGCGTGCACCACCACATCCAGCTAGTTTCGTTTCTCATGGATAAAAACGACATCTAAACAATGGTGGCAGCGCTCTGCACCTGGCGGCTCCTCCCAACACTGCGGCCTTACCTTGTGAGCTCCGATGATGTCTGGGAAGCAGCCGAGAAAGCCTTTGTACTCATGGTTGCACTCCATCAGGAAGTGTAGGTCCTTCTTTGGCTGTAACAAGACACAGGCTGGCTGTTACTGGTGGAGGAGATTAAAAAACCAAGGAGAAGAAACAAGTGAGGAGTGCACTCCCACATCCTGTGCCTGACACCGAAGAGCTCACAGTGTTGCTGCTTTACTTAGACCAGTGGTCCTCAACCTTCCTACTGCGGTGACCTTTAACACACTTCCTCAGGCTGTGGTGACCCTCACCATAACAACATTTTGCTGCTATTTCATACTGTAGTTTTCTACTGTCATAAACTGCAATGTAAATATCTGATGTGCAGGATAGCTGACATTTGACGCCCACAGGGGTTGTGACCCACAAGTTGAGAACCACTAACTTAGTCTCACTACTTATGGTCTGGCTGTCTTGATTCTCACTAAATAGACCAGGCTGGCCTTGTGCTCACAGAGGTCTGCCTGCCTCTGGCTTCCGAGTGCTGGGATTACAGGTGTGCACCACTGTGCTCCTCTGTGATACTTAGTGTTTGTTGTCCACTTGACACACCCTAGAGTCACCTGTCAGGAGGGAGCCTCAATTTAAGCACTGTCTTGATCAGACTGACTTGTGGTAAATGTCTGTGGTGCCGGCACTGAGATATATAAGTAGGTTTAAACTAAGTCTCTATCGTTATCTACCAACAAAGACTTGGAAGTCGGGTGTTGTAGTGAAAACCTGCTAGGCCACAGAGGTAGAGAAGCAAACGGTTGACTGATTTTGCTTTTTGGTCAGAGACACAGCAAGAGACAGGTCTCTTCACTTGTCCCGAAACAGAAGTGCCAAACTCTAGTCCTGCTCTTCCCTTCCTTCTCATCTTTTCTACCCAAATTCCCAACTTCTCTATGGTTAATTCTGGTCAGCTAGTTGCTGGCTCCACCTCCTGATTCAAGGTTAACTTTATTAAGAGTCTCTGAGTGTCACAGTGCAATCAAATATCCTACAGCAGTCTGGTTGCTAACTGATATGAGGTCCTAGCCCACTACCGGCAGCATCCCTAGGCAGGTGGTCCTTGGTCGTATAAGAAAGCATGAAGCTCAGAGTGAGCCAGCAAGGAGCCCCATGGTTTACACTTAGGGACCATCCTGACTGACTGAGCTGCAGTATGAGCCAAACACTCCCGATCCCCTTCCAAGCGGCTCGGTTAGAACGACTTCAGCAGCACAGAATGCGAACTAACGCTCGCTCTGGGTTAAGCACCTAGGATTAGTTTTCCAAAGAAAGCAATCCTTTGTCACTACTAGATTCTGACTCTTCTGCTGCAAACAAAGTAATAAATCATTTTGGAGTTGATCTGTAAAAATAGATATTTATATTATACTATCAGGAATTAACTTTTTTAGTTAATAGTGTATTTTAGATACTATTTCACACTTCAAATCAAATAAAATATAAGCACAAATTATAACAAGCAAAAACATACATTTTAATGCCTACATTTTAATAGGTAATATGAATACACTGCCTAACTCTTGAGGCTCGCTGAAGGCATGCAGTGCCAGGCCACCTCACAACGAGAAAGCAAGCTCAGAGAGACTAGGCAGCAGCATGGGGCTGAGCCAGGTTCTCGTCCACATCATATTCCAGATGGCTGAGAGCAGAGCGAAGGCACTGATGCCAGGAGACATTTAGTTGACACCCCAACATCTTTATTTGGGGGAGTGTTGGGATCGAACTCTAGGCCTCACAAGTACTGAAGAGCAATCTAGGTCATTAACCACTGAGCCAGAGACCCAAACTTCATTTGGATTTTTTTTTTTTTTGTCTTTTGAGAAAAAGTCTCATTCTGTAACTAAGGTCAGCTCAGAACTCAATATACAGTCTAGGCAAGCCCTGAACTCAAGGCTACCCGTTACTCCAGCCTCCCAAGTTCGGATATGACAGGTATGAGCTGCCACATCTGGCTTCACTTAGATTTCTTAATGAGATATTTGTCTACTATAGCTTAACTGGAAAAAACATTATCACTAAATAAAGTTAACAAAAACCACAGAAGCAGGAGAGCGGGTATCTATTTGGATGTGAATAACAGCTCTGGGCTAGGGAGTGTGAACATGGCAGTACCTGCTCCGCCACAAGGCTGGCGATCTCCTCATACGTCTTCCCAGCTTCTGTTATTGCGTCATTCAGATCTGTCTCACCTGAAATGACATGCAGTCTTATAAGCAACTAGGGTTAAAAATATTTCCTTTATACTTATGGCATTTGATATACGCTTTAGGGATGGCCTTTAGCTTAGAAAATCCAAAACACAATCACACTGTCAAAATTGGCAAGCGCGCCCTCCTGGACCCCACCCTATCCTTTGGTTCCAGAATGGCAGGTGGCGGCTGTGCTGGCTAGTTTTTAATGTCGACTTGATGTGCGATGTAGAGTCACGGGAGGAAGAAACCCCCACTGAGGAAACGTCTCTGTTAGATTAGCCTATGGTGCACTTCCTTATTGATAACTAATGTGGGCGAGCCAAGTTCATGGTGGGTGGTGCTACCCCGGCTGGTGGTCCTGGGTTCTGTAAGACAGGAGGTGGGCGAGCTATGAAGAAAAGCCAGTAGGCAGAGTTCCTCCATGGGCTCTGCAACAGTTCCTGCCTTGAATTTCTGCCCTGACTTCTCTGGAAGATGAATTATAATCTGTAAGATGAAAAAAACCCTTTCCTCCCAAGTTGCTTTTGGTCATGGCAGTTTATCATAGCAGTAGAAGCAGAAGCCCTAACTAAGACAGTGACTAACCTTTCCCATCTACACCTTCACTCCGTTTCTCTCTTCTTGAGACATACAACATTTTTACCTGCAAACTTCACTCAGAAAACATGCACCATTTAAAGGGTAAGGACACGCGATTGCATGCCTAGGAAAAGGTCACCGCTCTGCTGCCCAGGAGGAGCCAGTGTGAACCAGGGTGTAAAGACAGTGCACACTGAAGGTGTGCTTCTTAACTCGATGCTCTTCTCATCCCTTTCTGTTTTGAAAACTTTTTGTGAGTTATTACAGAATGAGTCATGCCCTTTGGGACAGGCTAGACAAACTCTGTGGCAACCTACATTCCTCTGTCCCCTACCTTGTCCTCAAATTGGCTACCAGGTCCAGAGGCTTAACCAGATCCAGAATCAGTTTCTGGTTAATTCTAGTTTTCATACGGCCAGAAGCGAATGTGATCATCTCTGGGAAAACTGAACCCTCCTCTTTCATCGCTCGTTTGTTCTTTAACAGCTTCTGCAGGGAGAGCCCTTTCTGTGACGAGCCTTTGCTTCCGACCAGCTTCTGCAGGGAGAGCCCTTTCTGTGACGAGCCTTTGCTTATGACCAGCTTCTGCAGGGAGAGCCCTTTCTTTCTTTCTTTTTTTTAATTCTTTTATTTATTTATTTATTTTTATTGAAAAAAAAATTCTGCCTCCTCCCAGCCTCCCATTTCCCTCCCCCTCCTCCCACCTTTCTCCCCCTCTCCCCACTCCTCTCCCCCTCCCTCTCCAGTCCATAGAGCAGTCAGGGTTCCCTGCTCTGGGAAAGTCCAAGGTCCTCCCCCCTCCGTCCATGTCTAGGAAGGTGAACATCCAAACTGGCTAGGCTCCCACAAAGCCAGAACATGTAGTAGGATCAAAACCCCGAGCCATTGTCCTTGGCTTCTCATCAGCCCTCATTGTTCGCCATGCTCAGAGAGTCCAGTTTTATCCCATGCTTTTTCAGTCACAGTCCTGCTGGCCTTGGTGAGCTCCCAATAGATCAGCCCCACTGTATCAGTGGGTGGGTGCACCCCTCGTGGTCTTGACTTCCTTGCTCATCTTCTCCCTCCTTCTACTCCTCATTGGGACCTTGGGAGCTCAGTAGGGAGAGCCCTTTCTGTGATGAGCCTTTACTTCCTATCAGCTTCTGCAGGGAGAGCCCTTTCTGTGACGAGCCTTTGCTTACGATCAGGTAGAACCTGAATTGGGAAAGCAGCACCAATGCTCATGTCCTTCCATACAGTTTCAGAACCACAGGTAGAGCCCACTGTCCCCCAAGGTAGCTGGGATTAAATCACATGTAACTTAATAACTCTGGGTGCACAAATGTGTGCTATGCTTCATTCCATAGCAAGTACTGTTTTCACCAATGTTCCAATTTTCTTCCTTTGCCCAGGGGAAGGCCCCTCAAATGGACATCTGGCTCAGCTGGTAGAAGAATGTAGGAGACATGCTCTGTTCCTGGATGTAGGAGCTGTCCTTAGGCCTTTTCATAATTATCTTACCCCAAACAGTTCCATATATATGAGTCTCCCCAAGACTGCCGAATATTTCACATACTAGCAGTTCTTACATTGTATTACTGTCACAACCCACACTGCTGTGGATGCAGCGTAAGATTTTTCTGGTGTAATTAAGACAGCCTTGGGAATCAAGCTCATTTACATGATTGCAAGAACAAACTGTACAGCACTGCTCTGAGATAGTGCTCAAAAGCACCGATCCACACTTTCTTGAAATAAATGATAGTCTAAGGGGCTCAAAGGGCTTTAAAAACAGCAGGTTTAGTGAAGTGAATGATATTCAACATAAAATATACTGAGCACTTTTAATAGTTGCCATAGTGCCACATGCAACATTAATACCCAATCGCATACCGGCTGACAGTGCTGACAGCCCAGAAAACAGGCAGAGGCCTCGGGCAGCTTCTCTCCTCTGCCCGGGAGATGCAAGCTCTAGTTCTAACACACAGCAAGGTGACCAGTTCACCAGAACCTGTTGTATGCGTTATAGGATCCACAAGAGAAAAGCGTCAGGGCTTCACATGTAAAGAAATACCCCTTAGCCTGGCATGTTCCCACATGACACATGCAGGTACCAAATCCATTCAAGAATGTGGACAGTTATTACACACTTGTCTGCAAGTGAAATCACAAATACATGTGTACCTTGGTAACCGCTGGAGCTGAACACTGTGGCTAAACTCTGCAGAGCCTTCCCGATCTTCTGGTACTCCTTGGGTAAGGCTGGAAAAGAACCGTTCACCAATCAGTCCTAGAGCAGTCTGGAATGTATCCCACAGTTCTCTGGCAGTGACTCATAATAGAAGACATTCAAAAGGATTTAAAATAGCACTTATTCTTTAATGAAATGCTGATGAAATGATTCTTCAACTAACGATTTCTTTAACTATGATTTTTAACTGAATGCTCAATTAGTAGTGGGCACTATTATGAACAACCCGTCCCTACACCCACAGACTGGACAGAGCAAAGAACCCAGGTACAGGACTCCTAGCTCCAAAGTCCTCCCTCTAGTGTGCCTATGGTTCACAGTTAACTTCAGATACCAGAGCCACCATCTCCATATGGAAGGTTTGGCAAATATGGTTAAGTGTGGCAACAAAGGCTCAAGAGGAGGGTGTACACAGCCTAACCTATGGGACATGAGGACTCGCTAGCTCATCCCAAAGGTTCTGGGTTCAGGTTTGAGGACCACCAGGGATAGTCCACAGAATTCTTAGGCCATCCATGCATCTGCACAGACCCCCTCAGGAGGCGCCTGTGGCCTTCTGAAGGAAACCACTGCTTGACCTCAGCAGCAGGGTAACATGAGTGACATGTTTACTCTGGATCTCTGATGTGCCTGCCTCTGTGGGTCAAGACACTCATGCTATTTAACAGACATCTTCACTGTACAGCTTACAAGTTTGAAAACAATCATAAACAAAAAAGAAGCTATCACTGAGTTAAATCCTGAACAAAAGCCTTTTTCTCTCCTCCACCCCCAAAGAACAGCCTTGTCCCAGCGCTCCTTGCTGACAAACGTGATCTTTTGGGCTCTGTAAGGCACAGAACTTCCAGCCATCAGAGAGAAAGATTTAATTCTATATGAGAAAACATCCATTTAAATTGTTTGCTATATCGGCCTTCTACACAGGCACAACTAAAATCACTCATTACTTCTGAAGCAGAATCTATCTTTCCTTCCTTCCTTCCTTCCTTCCTTCCTTCCTTCCTTCCTTCCTTCCTTCCTTTTCTTTCTCTTCGGTGCCAATGCTAGGGCCTGTGCCCAGGGTCTCCCACGTGCTGGGGAGGTTCTCTGCACTGCACTCTTCTCATAGGTTCAGAGGATAAGGCCTCTGCAGGCTTCACTATTCTATCCTGGGACACCACAGCTGCATGACTCAGGGGGCACAGGAAAAACAAAAGCTCAGCAACATGACAGTCGACAAATAAAGGACAGGGAGAAAGAACTTCGTAATCCAGGGAGGGTGAGCAGAGTCACGGCTAATGTATGATGCCGCTCTGAAATGGCCTGGTCTGTCTATTCAATTTTATTTTATTGTATAAATATATTAACAGCTACCATTTTCTACCAAGTATGTAGGTCATTTCCTAAAAACTATGGCTTTAGTCAAACACGACATCCTAAAACAGGTACATAAAGATGGAAAGTCAAGTCATGAGCTGGGCCGAGTGTCACATGCTTGTAAGCAAATCACTTGAAACAGTCAAGCCAGACTGTGTCTCAAAAATTAAAGCAAAGCAAAACAAAACCAACTAAACAAGAAGCACTCTCTAAACTGCAGAAAGACTAATTTTCCTGAGATTACAAAACGCAAAGACTCAACATTAAACTCAAGTTAGTATGACACTTTTTTATGACATTTCTTGAGCTACCTTGCTATGCTCAATTTTCTGGTATAACTGGCATGGAGAAGGGAGGTCAGGGCAAGGGTTTGAGAGCGGCACGATGCAGCTCAATCCAGCCCCTTGTGTGTGGGACCGGGTCCCAGCTGAGTCTAGGGGAACAGCACTTACGCCCTGTGCAGCGTTTCCAATGCTCCTGCCCCACGGTGAGCAGTTCCTTCACACCATCATCCATGGCCTTGGTGAACTTCCCCACAGCGTCACACTTCTGTTCTCTGGGGACAGAGACAGCTGTCAGCACATCAGCGATGTCAGACACAAACACCATACCCAGACTGCTTGAGTCCATGGGTTTGGTCCCAAGTACTGCCACAAAACGATTTCTGCTTTGTTGGGCACTCCGGGGATGTGGGTTGCTACTGCCACCTTGCCTCATCAGACTTCACTGAAAATAACTACATTAAGTCAAAAATGAAACAGGGAAGCAGTGCTTAGCCTGCTGTGGTAGGACTTCAGGGCTGCAAGCCCTATTCAGCTATACACTCCTCTGAGAGTTACGGCTTTCTGAGAGTTACGGCTGCTGCAAGCTTGGCTCACACTGTGAGCCAGAGGAAGTAAGTGCAGACTTGGGGGAAGGAGAGCAGGGCAGGGGTTCTTACATTTCTATCAAGTCCAAGTCAGGAGCCTCTGGTTCCATTGTGGAAAATATCATAACTCCCACCAGCTCATCTTTCTCAGCCTTCCTCTTTCCAGTTTTCCACTCCTGTAAGGAAGAACACGACAGTGTTACAGCTGCCAGCAGGGCTGACGGACTGGATCCCTCTCTCCCCACATCTTCAGCACCACAGGCCGATGCCACACAGCATCACCACACAGGGCTGTTCCTGGAGTCCAGGTCTCCTGTGAGTCAACAGACTGAGTTGTGTTCCTTTTGCAATGGCTTCCATAAACACACACAGGATATAAATACCCTCTGCGAGACTGACAAAATTAACTGTTGTTTCTCTTTCAGAAAAAGGTGAATTTTTTCGTGCTGTATGTATGGGAGTCTAAGTGTATGTACGTGTGCCATGTACAGTGCCCACTGAGTAAAAGTGCATCAGATCCACGGACCTTCATTTTTGAAATAGTGTCTCTTAAAGAGACTTTGGGGCTTGCATATTAGGCGAGGCTGGCTGGCCAGTGAGCTCCAAGATCCATTTTCCCTGTTTCTTCAGCTCTGCAATTACAGGAGCCTGTCACCAAGACTGATTTGTCTTTGTGCGTGTGTGCGTGCGTGTGTGCGTGCGTGCGTGCGTGCGTGCGTGCGCGCACGTTCTGGGTTTCCCTAGCCTCCACTGTTAAGCCTCTCAGCTACTCTTTCCCTTTGAGTTTTCACACAGGACATCTTGATTAGGTCCTTTATTTCTGTCAATTTTCATAGTTTTACAGATAGGCCTTTTATATATTTTCTTGTATTCCTAAATATTTCATAATTTTGAAGTTGATAGATTTTTTTTAACTTAATGATTTGGCGATAAAACTGCAATGACAACAGCTCCTTGATAAACACTTATTTCTAGCGATTCTAGGCAGTCTCGGGGTTTTCCTCTGTTCACCACGTTACTACTAATAAGCAGAGCACTGCACCGCTCTCTAGTTCTGCAATGTCTCTAGCTGCCGAGGAAACTGTGGTCTAACAAGGACAATGCTTTACCAGAACCACAGCAAGAGACAGGAGCAGAAGAGATGCCGGACAGCAAGCAAATGACTCAAAGTTCATTCCTTTTTCTTTTCTACCACTTCTATCATGAGTTAGCAGCCTTGAAAGGCAGCTTCATGTAAAACAAAAGCAATGTCTAAGATTTATCCTCTTCTTAAGCAGATTATGAGTACAATAGGACCTTTATTAGTGCTTTCTAAACTCTTGACCAATCAGTACAATGAGACCCTCTGAAATCCTGTGGGCAGCCAATGACTGACAGTAACTGTGTGTGCTCTGTACAGTTAGTGCTCAGAGACACTGCAGGGCTCTGCTGCGCAGTTCTGGTAACCACAGAGTGGCACTCACGTGCTCAGCACATGGTTTCATGGCTCTGCTGCTCCAGGGATTCCTAGGCTGCAGCCCTTCACACCAGAAAAACCAGGGTTGGCTACAGCAGGCTGCAAGGCTTGCTACTGACGGACATGCCTCACAAGCACAGCTGGAACGCCTAAGTGTGTGATATCCACCACTTGGTGACACATAATACAACAGCCATGCCTATAAAGTTCAGAAAGGCAATCTCCAAAAACAAGGCCAAAGTGTACTTTGTCAAGTGTACTTAAACATGCAGGCAGAGCACGAATGTTCAGCCCAATTTGTAAATGCATCTCTTCTCCAAGGCAAAACCACTACAAAGTTAAGCAAGGACATCTCTCTCTGAAGATTCCAATGGGAAGGAAGGTATTCTATGAGCTAATTAAAGACAAAAATAACTTGGTCCCGTCTTTCCCTGGGTCATACTAGATTTAGCATTTCTGTTTCTTCTGAATGGGCTCTGTTTTCACTCTTCAGTGTTTTACAAAATCTGCAACATTTGTTCCCTGTAAAACTACAGAGAAAACATCTTTGGAGAATAAACGACACAGGAGGAACATGGAGGAACACGGCACAAGCTCATCAGGAGACGGCTATTTCCAAAGCTGACGAGGTGTCAGGGTGGCAGCTTCGCCTTGGTTTTTCACAAGGACACAGTAACTACTAGGGAGTAGGCAGAGCAGTATTTACTCGGGACGTACCACCTCTACTACAGGAAGAGGACTTGGCTCTGGGATGAGGGCTCAGTCTCCGATCTATTTCCCTTCAAGGTGCTGAGGTAGTGGGAACTCACAGACTCAAATGTCTCACGCAGTCACACACACACATGCCAGCACACAGGTAAGAGGCCAAGGGAGGGCTCTACCACTTTCCATCTTAGTCCTCTGAGACAGTGTCTCACTGACCCTGAAGTTAGGATGGTAGTCAGCAGCTTCTAACAATCCTGTTTCCACACCTCACAGTGAGGGTTATCAGGTGCACACGTGGACAGTGTGGGTTTCAGG
>NC_022034.1:11580875-11581857 GCF_000317375.1 Microtus ochrogaster
GGTGCACACGTGTTGGGGATCTGAATTCAGGCCCTCATGCTTGTGCACCAAGTACTCTTCCTGAACCCTCTGGAAAACACTTCACATCTGAGCATACTCTGCATCTGTGTGCCATCCACCAGGCACTTCTCCGGTGGACACAGCCTGCTGGCTGGCAGTTCTCTCACACATGACACACTTCCTATGCATGGAATCGGGCTTCTGTCCCTTCTTGTTTGGGGGTTGGACTGACATAAACAACATTGCTTTGGCTTCTTCAGCTGTAAATTCACCCTAACTGTGCCAGCTCCCACTTCCCTATGACCGCGGTGCTAGGCTACACCTGCCTTCTCATCTCGGAAGTTCAGGAACTGCTGGAAAACTTCGCTCTCCGACACCACGGGATGCCGACACATCCTCGTCATCCAGGCCTGGAGTCGCTCCATGCGCATCTTGATAAATTCCTCTTCAAAGCGACCTAGAGAGACACACCCAGAGTGACACATTACTCCTACAGAGAATTCACACTGGAGCTCCTGTGACTACTGGATACTGCGCAGAAAGCCATTTGTGAAAGGCTCAGAAATTCACAAGATGGATGTGTGTGTGAGTTTGGTGTATTGTGATATAAGGTGGAGTGTGTGCGCTGTGGAAGGGGATGGAGGAAAGCACAATGCTCAGTGTCCTGTACTAGTACTCTGCCTTGTTCCTTTGAGACAAGGTCTTTCACTAGCCCAGAGCTAGGTTTACAACCAGCACACGTGTGATCACGCCTGGGTTTCATGAGAGTTTGGAGACCTGAGCTCCTGCTCACAGCTGTTCTCACCACTGAGCCATCTCCCCAGCCCTGACTCTTTAGTTTAGTTTAGTGTTGATTTGGTTTTCTGAGAGAGGGTTTCTCTCTGTAGTTTTGGAGTCTGGCCTGGAATTCGCTCTGTAGACCAGAACTCACAGAACTCAGCCTGTCTCTACTTCCTGAGTGCTGGGAATAAAGGTGTGCCCC
>NC_022034.1:11582422-11583939 GCF_000317375.1 Microtus ochrogaster
AATTTTTATGTGTGTGAATATTTGCCTGCATATATGTACCACATGTGTCCCTGGTGCCCAAAGATACCATAAGATGGTGACAGATCCCTTAAAACTAGAGAGAACTACAGGCAATGGTGAGCCACCATCTGAATGCTGGAAACTGATTCCAGGTCCTCCACAAGAGCAACAAGTGCTCTTTACCACTGAGCCAGCTCTCCAGCCCTTCTATGTAGTCTTGTTAAGTTAAATGATGAAGACAATTACCCTGGACCATACCTACCCTAGACCTAACAGCCATGCTGCAGCAAACATTACTGAGCAACTGTTCCTGTTTTAGAATAGAGAGCTTGGTAATCATGACACAGACAACATCAAATGAGCAGAGAATTTATGTTCTTACAAAACAAGCTCAGTATCACCTGAGAGGCTAAAGGTGGAAATTCCGACACAGCCAGGTGAGGACCTGAAGTGACCCTATCCCCAAGAATCAATGTGAAGCCATCCAATGCGGACAAAGTAACCACAGCCTACTCTGGAGATCACTGAAGACAGGGAACCACCTGACAAGTGCCTTTGCTGGAAAAACTGCTCAACGCCCACCAAGAACAGCGAGAACTTGCAGCATTCTAGGACTGCTCCATCTCTGCTGCAGTGTGCCTCCCCACACCTCAGAGGCCATGCCTGGCACGGCAGGCTGTGGAGATCAGCTGCAGCATCATTGACATAGGAGCAGGGGGAGATGCCTATTCTCAGGAACACTGGTGCCAGGCAACGTCAGGGGTGAGGAGGGAGAACAGTGGCTGTGCCTAGCAAAGATGGCAGAACCAAGCACATTCTAGGATGAAGCTGTGCAAAACAGTGGGGACCAGATGGTGTCTAAGTCACATCTCCTGCCCAACCATGAGACTGTACACATGCAAGGGAGACAGGAAAGGGTCCAGGTAGGATACAAGGTACAGTGAAGTCCCAGCTGCGTGGTAGTCTAAGGCAGCAGGATTATCTGAGTCCAGGAGTTTGGGGCAAGCCTGGACAACACAGAAAGACGCTGCTTCCAGAAACAAATACTACCCCCAAACAACAAAAACAAAACAAAGGACCAGGACAAATAAAGGCTGGAGATAACCTGACGTGACCCAAGCTCTGAATACTTTCTTCTACTTATAGTTACATCAAGAGAAGAAAGACCCCAGCAGTCCCAGGCATCCTGCTAGTTCATGTGCAGAAGCAAACCTTAGGATGCCAGTCTTAAACACACAAACACAAAACAACTGAAGTTGTAAGGGAGATAGTATTTTGAGATTCTAAAATTGCATAGGTCAGCTCCTTATGCAAACAAAATACAAACAGCAACAACAGAATGTGGACATGTTGAAACAGATTCTCAGAAAGGACCAATGTTCATTTAAACAAACAAAAAACACCCAAACAAACAAAAAGCCAACTAGAGCTTGGCTAATAAGAAGCAAACTAGGAAATATATTGAAGAAAAAGGTGGCGCACGCCTTTAATCCCAGCACTAGGGAGGCAGAGGCAGG
>NC_022034.1:11584105-11585938 GCF_000317375.1 Microtus ochrogaster
GTAGCTAGATGATGAATTTTGCTGTCAAAAAGCAAAGCAGTTTCTCTAAGTATGTTCAAAAACCAGAAAGATTAAAGGACAACATGACAGTGGTCAACAATCAGAGACCCTAAAGGACACGGGATCACAGAAAGAAGTGAACAGAATGCCTGGAGTTGGCAGTGCAGGGACTGAAACAGGAAATTCACATCAACAATCAACAGAATTGCAAGATGGCATAGACAAGACTGTGAGTCCAAAGAGTGCAGCAGAGGCAAACCCCGAGTGTCACCAGCAGCCAGGCTGGTGCTTGTGTGGGAAGAAAGCAGAATTAAGGGCTGACTTGTGGGGACAAAGCAGGTCGATGGCAGTGGGAAGACACTGGCTGTGCAGCATAGAAAACAGCAGCTGAGGATCCTATAACCAGCAACCTGCACTTCGGATGTGGGAGACCCTCTGTAGCTGTGAGTAGGTCTTATTACCTCTGGGTAATAAAAAAGCTGTTTCGACCAATGGCTTATCAGAGTAAAGCCAGGTGGGAAAATTGAACAGATATATAGAGAGAGTAGGTGGAGTCAGGGAGATGCCATTTAGCTGCAGAAAGAGAAAGATGCTGCTGGAACCTTTCTGATAAGCCACAGTCTCGTGGAGATACACAGATTAATAGAAATGGGTTAATTTACAATGTAAGAGCTAGGTAGGAATATGCCTAAGCTGTTGGCCAAGCAGTGTTTTAATTAATAAAGTTTCTGTGTGATTATTTGGGTCTGGGTGGCTGGGAAACGAACAAACAGTCTCCAGCTACACCCTTCAAAAATATAGGCAGAGGAGATTGAGACAGCTCACTGGTTAAGGCACTGGGTGCTCTTCCAGAAGATCTGGGTTTGAACCCACATGATGGTACACAACCATCTGTAATTCCAGTTCCAGGAAACTCAATGTCCTCTTCTAGCCTCTATGGAATGAGGCATGTAGGTATGTAGGCAAAACAGCCATAGTCATAAAAATAAATACATTAAAAAAGGATCAGTCTGAGGATGTGCACTATCTGATTTAGTGACATTAATCAGCACTGTGTGGTTTTGGCAAGATGAAAAAGAGAGTAAACGAGCCCAGAAACAAATCACACAAACAGTCAAGTGAATCTGTGCAAAGGGCAGATGCAATCACAGGGCAAGGAGTCTTTCTGGTGTCCAGACGCAAACAAGTGAAGCACCCTTCTGCTGCGCTTACAGCACACAACAGTCAGCCACAAACACATCAGACATGAATGCAGAACCTTAAACTACCAGTTTTAGGAAAATGTATCATGAACTGAACCTAGAGGCTTCGTGATACAACATTAGGGGCACAATTCATAAAATCCCGACATGCTGGATGCTAAGGTCAGATGAAATGTCTCTCACAGGATCTGGCCTTCAATGCTGAGTCCCTAGCTTGTGGGACTTTCGGAGGCTGGGTTCAGCGGGGTGAAGTGGGTTACTGAGGTGTCCCCTCTCTCCACTCTCTGCTCTGCTACGCACAGGCACAGTGAAACCTCTACCATGTGAGCCCAAATTAACTCTTCTCCCTTCTATTAAACTGTTTCTTTTAGATATCTGTCACTAAGACACGGGATTTCTTAAAATTAATGGCTGTGCTACACACTGTTTGGAGAACAAAAGGGCAAGCTACAGTTGGAGCAGCCATGTCCACATCACACACTGGTGGAGAACTGTTTCTAGAACGTGCACAAATAAGTCAGCAATAAAAAAAATAGACTAGCCGGGTGGTGGTGGCGCACGCCTTTAATCCCAGCACTCAGGAGGCAGAGGCAGGCGGATCTCTGTGAGTTCGAGACCAGCCTGGTCTACA
>NC_022034.1:11586078-11587318 GCF_000317375.1 Microtus ochrogaster
AAAAAAAAACATTTGAACAGACACTTCACCAAAAAAGACACATAGATAGGAGTAAGTGCATGAAAAGATACTCTATCCAATCCATCAGTATGGAATGAAACAAAAAAAATATACCACTACATGCCTACAAGACTGGCCAAGCACCGGTTGTGGTGGTGCACGCTGGTAGGATTTGCTAAAGGAGGCAGAGGCAGGAGGATCACAAGTTCAAGGCCAGCCTAGGCTACACATTTAAAAGAAAAAAAAGGACCAGTCAGGCAAAATCAATGAAAACAGACATTACCAAGTGTAGGTAAAGATGTGGACTCATGGACATTTTCATATATTACTAATATGGATTCCAAAATCATACAGCCAGTCTGACAAGTCATAAGCACAATGTGAACCAACTGATCTATTCACTCTACTGGTTGGAATACCCCAAAGAAAATTTGTTCATGTTCATACAAAAATCTGTTTGCTAGGCTGCGTGTCATAATGTGTCTTAATCACAGTACTGGGGGCGGGGGCGGCTGAAACAAGGGGAGCAACACCTTGAGGTTGGTTTGCATTATGTAATGAGCTTCAGGCCAGCCTGAGCTACTCAGTGAGGGCCTGTCTCAAAAATAAACAAAATCCTAAGAAGATATCTATCCTGGTAATGCTACAATAGCTGGAACTAGAAGGTCAAATGTCTGTTAGTGAATGAAAGGGTAAAGAATTATAGTCTATGCAGACTCTATTAACAGCAATAAAGAAAACTGCTGATCCAACAAAGGAATGGATCTCAGCTGCACTGTTTCCACTCATGATGTATTCCAGAAAAGGCAAAATTCCCCCCCCCTTTTCTTTGCAGGGTTGGGGGCAGGATTTCTCTGTGTAACAGTTCTGGCTGTCCTAAAACTTGTTCTGTAGACCATGCTGGTCTACACTGGCGTTTGTCTGCCTCCTGAGTGTTGAGATTAAAGGTGTGCCCACCACTGCTGACTGAACAGGCAGAATGATAGCAACAAGGAACTGATCAGATATTGTCAAGGACAGGAGTAGAGGAAGGAGCTGGAAACAAATGCTAATGCTGAGCATCACGAAGTTTTGGGAGGCAACAGAACTACCCTGTGCTACAAACAGTGGTGATTATAACACTGTAAAAGTCGGTACCAACAGAACTACCCTGTGCTACAAACAGTGGTGATTATAACACTGCAAAAGTCGGTACCAACAGAACTACCCTGTGTTACAAACAGTGGTGATTATAACACTG
>NC_022034.1:11587479-11588831 GCF_000317375.1 Microtus ochrogaster
AAAAGTCGGTACCAACAGAACTACCCTGTGTTACAAACAGTGGTGATTATAACACTGCAAAAGTCGGTACCAAGAACCAAACTTACTGCATATAGTCTAAAGGGAATTTTCAGAAAATACAGCCCCAACTTTCTTTCTCTTGAGCAAATCTTCCAGTAACATGGACCTATCTACCAACAGTATGTGCTACCTAAAGCAGCATGCCAACACCGTGGGTCTCAGCCAAAGCCTCTCGTATCTAAAAGCACTACCACTGCACACTTAGTAGGAGCGCGGGGCACTACCACTGCACACTTAGTAGGAGCGTGGGGCACTACCACTGCATACTTAGTAGGAGCACGGGGCACTACCACTGCACACTTGGTAGGAACGCAGGGCACTACCACTGCACACTTGGTAGGAACGCAGGGCACTACCACTGCACTTAGTAGGAGCACGGGGCACTACCACTGCACACTTAGTAGGAGCGCAGGGCACTACCACTGCACACTTAGTAGGAGCACAGGGCACTACCACTGCACACTTGGTAGGAGGCATGTACTATGAAAGCCTAATGATTTGGCCCTCAGTCTCAGCCTTGGGAAAGATAGCGGCCTCCCTCACTGACGGAAGGATCTGGCGGTACACACACTAGGATGCCCTGCACTCCTCCTAAAGCAAAGGAATCAGCGCTAGAATTCATTAGTCAGGGACTGAAATTTGATCATTTTTATTTAATAATCCTCCTTGTAAAAATCTTTCAGATACAGCTGGCTCAGCTAGGCCTTTGCATGGCATTTTATGCTTATTAGGTATTTATACCATGTTCCAGAGACTTGTAACCAAGGGGGTAGAAGGGATGTATGTTTATCCGTTTTCCATAAACCTTACTTAAGTTTTCATTAAGAATGTGAAAACAATCTTTTGGAATCCCCAAATACAACCTGTCTGACTCTGTCCTGTTTTCACAAAGAATGAAACCTGCAAACAGAGTATGTCACCTAAGAAACGTTGTGGACAAGCGTCGTGACATCATCTCCCAGACTTCCTCTTCCTTTTGTCTGGGAGTTCGGTGAGGGGAGTCCACACACAGCACTGATCTTGTGGGTACCACAGACAGGAGGCAAGGAGAAATAAGGCTGTTCTGTGCCTCTGAATGTCCTTGGCACGCCTCCAGAGAGTGCTCAAAGCCCGACTTTCTTCAGACGGAGGATGCTGTTTGCTCGCTATGCCATGCCCCTGGCTGCATGCCTGCTCTTCCCCTCCCCCCTTTAAAGACAAACTTTAATGTGGAAGGATTGAGAGCTCTATGATGCTTTAAACCAATAATGAATTACTTGGCTGAAAACCGTCGCCTGTTCATTTAAAAACCG
>NC_022034.1:11589191-11594152 GCF_000317375.1 Microtus ochrogaster
CTATCTATCTATCTATCTATCTATCTATCTATCTATAGAGCGCTCTGATTTAAAGTAAAAAGGGTGACAAGAAGAACAGGGATGTGACCTGAACGGGTTGTAGAGCAGTGTGTGGGTCTGTGGCCCTGAGTGAAAGACAGCTACGTTCTGCATCACCCTGGGGTCCAGCCCTAGGGAAACACTGCAGCAGCACTTCACAGGCCTGCTGGATGTACCCACCCAGGAGCAGGATAGCACCCTCTATCCCACTGCGACAATGGCAAGTTTTTGAGGTTTCCAAAATAAAATAATCCAAGCCCAAACAACTTCTTTAAAAACTAAAAAATTTCATCTCCACAAAACAAGACAACAAAAAGACAAAATGAAACCCTCCAGAGGAAAGTAAACAGAAAACAAAGTAAAATATAAAGTTTTAAGAAGAGTGACTTTTACAGGTCTTGAAGATGCTAATTCTAGCTAAAGATTAGCTGGTTCAACCTCATAACACAAACATAGGATGCTTGAGGATCAAACACAAACTCCCTGCTTTGAATGCTTTGGGGTCTGTTTCCCCTCTGCTATGAAGATCGAAGTGCTTACCTGTAAGCACAAAGAAGAAAGACCTCTTGAAGTGCCCTAGAGCACAGGAACCGGTCCCTGGGGACAGGGTGGGCTGCAATGCTGAAGTCTCACCCAGGAACTGCCATCTGGTGGGCTAAGATGATTTGTGGTCCCTCCCTAAGTTCCTCAGCTCTTACTGAGGGTTAGGCCTTCTTTGGCCTTCTCTTTGAGGAGGGCCTTGTTTCCCCCCCAATTCCTCTCTCCTCTCTCCCAGGCCCTTCCAGATCTGGCTGGGCTAAGCCTCACTCTCGCCCTCCGTCCATTCCTCTCCACAGGGAACGCTTTAGTCACTTGAGAGTTTCTACCTATCTATTGAAACTCTTAGTTTTGGGGATGCTCAGCCCCTTTACTAATCCATGTTCTAAGTCACGCTTCTCACTGAGTCCTCAAGCACGTATCCCCGTCCCACACTAGAAGAGACTCACGTCTGAGATGACAGTTTTTAAGAACAGAGGCAAACCTTTTCTGAGCAGATGTATAGGGCAGAAGGTGGATTACTGAGCAGAGAGTTTCTCATTTTTAAAAGGTATTTTAATTATTTTAAATGTGTGTGTGTGTGTAATGTGCACATGAACGCAGGTGCTGGTGGAGGCTGAAGCTGGAGTTGCAGGCAATTACAAGGTACCCAATACAAGTGCTAGAAACTGAAGTTGGTCCCCTGCAGTAGCAGTGCACATTCTTAACCGCTGAGCCACTCTCCAAACCTCACTTACCAGACTTTTGGCTGCAGGACAAAGTGGACCGAATGTGACACGTAAGTAAATAGGAAAGGGAGAGGGTACGTGTGTGTAATGCAGAATTCCTCCTCAAGAACAACCCAGAGCTGACTTCTCCGTGTGTTCTCCACACACAGAGAGCAGGGTGGCAGAGCCTGTCTCTTGTCACTGGGGTCTCAAGCTTTTGTTTTCATTGTAGGCTGCTCAGATTTCTATTTTCTAAGGTTCTATTCTCACACTTAAAAAATGTACCTTTTTGGTAAAAGGAAATAAAGACAATGACTTTTCTAGAATTCCAGGTACAGCAAAGTTTTCCACTTGTGCCCCTGCACATCAGGAGCACCACCCAGCCAGCTCTTCGCCTGCTACTCTGAACGGCACAGCCCACACTCACCTGTCACCTGCTTGTCTGGAAGAGAAGGGATCGGAATGGCAGACCCAAACTTGACTAGGAGACGCTCATACAACCAGTCAAAGTGCTTATACCTGTGGTTTACAGATCGATTAGTGTTCTGCAAAACAAGGGAAAGAGAAGAAAGCATTACCAATGCCGAGCACTGAAATCGAGAAAAAGCATGCGGCGGCAGCAGCCGTCTGAGGCAGGTACTCACAGTGGGTGTTAGCTGGTACTCAATGTAGCTCTTCAGACCGTACATTTTGGAGCCTTTCCGGGGATCCGCTACCACACAGTCAAAAGTAGAGGTAGGATAGACCCACATTGGGCCATAATCGCCAACCTAAACAGTGATCAGGACAAGTTAATTCTGTAACTTGGGAAAATGGTAACACAACTGCAGTAACACAAAGAACAATTCCTTTCAAAACTGAGGTCCTACGGCAGCCATTCTTGCTCCTTTGGAGACGGAAGGGCTGTCTGTAGTCCTAGTAGACCACAGGTGTTCGGATGAACCCATCTCGTCCATGTGGGCATCTTGTCTCAGGATGAAGAGAAACTGGCTCACATTTAGGGAGCTGAGTACAGAAGCACATCCTCCTTTAGACCAGAATTTAAAGCTAAATGGGACAAAGGGCTTTTCCTTTTTAAACTTATAACATTGACTGTTTATGTGTGCATGTGCGTGTGTGCGTGTGTGTGTGTGTGTGAAAAATTTATGTATCAGGATTATGTCAATGACGTCACAGTCTCAGTTTTTATACGCACTCTCATCTGGTTTGTTTGTGTTTTTGGGTTTTTCAAGACAGGGATTCTCTGAGTAACTTTGGAGCCTGTCCTGGAACTAGCTCTTGTAGACCAGGCTGACCTCGAACTCACAGAGATCCACCTGCCTCTGCCTCCCGAGTGCTGGGGAAAAGGCGTGCGCCACTGCCAGCCTCATCTGTTTTTAAACTAAATACGGTGCTGATTGGTAAAACAATTTTCAAATAAGCAACCGGTCTGTGAGTGATGCTTGAAGCAGTACTGTCCTAACTTCTGAACAGTCTGAGCCTGGCCACAGCTGACGGCCATTATTTTGGCCATGGTAAACCTGGCCACCACTGATGGTTATTATTTAGGCAATGGTGAGCGTGGCCACAGTCTGACGGCCATTATTTCACCAATGGTGAGCCTGGCCATAGCCTGACGACCATTACGTCAGCCGTGGTGAGCCTGGCTACAGCCTGCCGGCCATTATTTAACCCATGATTAGAAGTAAAAAGAAAACAGGGAAGACCAATAGATGGGGCTACAGAGAAGTCTATGCAGGCCAAGAAGGCAAGGGCAGCAGGTGCAGGGGGACAGGAATGCCCACCTCTCATTCTGTCCAGAGGTGGAGGAGGGAAATGCCGGATGGGTATGGAAGCCCAGGCAATGGTCACTACAGAAGGTGCCTGAGGACTGTAGATGGTTAACAAGGCACTAACTAAGAGGTCTCTAAGAACACAACTAAGCTGCTTCAGGGCTATGTCTGCGAGGCTCTGCTGAGCCCTCATCTTGAGCAGCAACCCTCTGTGACGAGGACAAAGGGCAACTGCCTGGTCCTCAAACTCACCAGGCCTAGGTTGTCCATATGTAATGTTATTTTTTATCCTAGGCCCAAACTGGATCTCCGTTCGGTCTTTGCCTCCTGAAGACTCAATGGCTTTCCCATTTCTTCTGCTATGTGAGAAGCTGCACAGACAGGTCTGCCCACAGGGCTCATGGATTTATTTCTCCCAAAACTCATAGACAAAGCACAAGCTGGACTTCATGTTCTGTGTTCTACCATAGTCACACCTGTGACAAAGTCCACACTAGAATGTGAGGGGCAAATCATGGCTCTTAATTCCACAGGGTTTTAAATTTAATGAGAAGGCTCATGATGTATGTCGCCCCCCTGCCCCCAGCCTGGAACAAACAAAAAGATTCAAATCTTTTTTATTTGTTTTTCGAGACAGGGTTTCTCTGTAGCTATGGAGCCTGTCTTTGGAACTAGCTCTTGTAAACCAGTCTGGCCTGGAATGCCCGGAGATCCGCCTGCCTCTGCCTCCCGAATGCTAGGATTAAAGACGTGCGCCACCACCGCCACCACATGCTCAAATCATAAACTACTCAGCAAGTAATTGCCCCATCTATGCTTTGAGGGACAAAGGTGTTAGGGCTTTAGGATACTGCACTTCTATTTGGCGGTTCCTAGAATTTTAAGCATTTTACAAATGAAGAAAAGTAATTAAAAGGTCCATTATCATTCCTGGTATTTTATCATGGGCCCCTAAAACCAAAGATTACAGCAGAAATCTTTCTTGGGCTGGCAGCCATGGTGATTACATTCAAGGCTTCCATCAGCTACAGGTTAAGTCAATAGGGTCACAAAACAGTCATAGAGCTTTCCCCCTAGAACTTCACTAGATATTGCCTAGATAGAAAGGTATTAAGAATCAAAGTATGGGATGAGACCAAAGAGCATTTGTCATATTATGTAATAATCATTTCATCAAGACAGATTCAACTGTTATTGGTGCCATTAGCTCCCAGCTTTTATTTGTTAGCCCCTTATCTTGGGTTGGCAGCTGGTTTACTGGAAGAAATTCTATTACCAGTATATTGGGAAAAGCACCTTATCCTAATGATGTGCTCCACTTTCATCAGGGTAGAAACCTAAATATCTGAACTGAGCTTATTGGCTGGTAGAAAACAGAATGTGAATTATGTCTTACAGTCTAAGACATTTAGAAAAGGAAAAGTATTAAAATGTGCGACTGATGGCTGAACATTAACAGTTGAAAGATAAAAATAGAGAAAATTGAGAGAAGCAGTAACAATCATTAATTTATGCTGATTGTCTTTAGTATGCCTAATAACATATTGTCAACTAGCTGGAACAGTATAAGTGTGCTTAAAAATACTTCAAAAAATAACATTCTTAGCTTAGGCATTATAAAAAATTTAATTAGCAATAAAACAAACAGACAAGAATGAACAAACTTACAATGATGGGGATTTTCTCTTTGGGTTTTGCTAGCTGCTTGGCCAACAAGTACTGTTCTATGCCAGGCTTTGCAAATCCAGGAAATCTGAACATGAAGATAAATGCTGTGAGTCTCTGTCCTTCCCCATACACTCTACAGTTCTCACCACGTGACCATAACACACCGCACATGCTACAGTTCTCACCACGTGACCATAACACACCGCACATGCTACAGTTCTCACCACGTGACCATAAC
>NC_022034.1:11594507-11598920 GCF_000317375.1 Microtus ochrogaster
GTGACCGTAACCCACTGCACACTCTACAGTTCTCATTATGTGACCGTAACTCAGTGCACACTCTACAGTTCTCATCATGTGGCCATAACACACCAGTTTTAACCTTGTTCTGTCTTTCAGATGGAAACTGTAAAGTGTAATCAAGTGGCCAATGGCCAGTTAGCTACTCAGTGAGGCTTGAGCAGGGGAAGGGAGCCTATGGCTCCAGCAGGTGTGATGTTCACAGATATTCTGCCTGCTTGATGGAGTCTGAAACCGCTATTTCCAATAACAGAGTGAAGTCTCTCTGTCCCCAGGACCCAGTATGTCCACTTGAGTTGGCTATTTAGAGCAAGGATCACCTTGCTCCACATCCACATCTATGCAGTCAATGATTATTGACTGAATATTCACGTAAACAGCAATATATTATTTTTTATCATTATCAAAATGTGTTCTCTCAGTGCTCCAGTATATTTAAATTTCCAACTTCCTTTTCTGGCATTGAGTTACCTGAACTCCTGTTTAGGCGGAAAGAACAATGGAGAGTAATGCCCACCACAACCCACCCTACTGAGAACACTGCAGCCTTAGAGATGAGCAAGCAATGGATAGCCAAGGCCAGTTTCATTATGCAGACAGCTGAGCACAAAGCCACAAGGAAGACACTGGAGAGGCATGGGAGTGTGTGGTCTAACAGCTCAGTTAACCCTGCTACTTAGATAGACATGGAGACCTTGCAGGCCCCATTACACAAGGTACAAGATTTGAGCCTCATCTCTAGATATATGCTAAACAAAGGCTTTCAAAAAAATGTGACACAAATTACCACTCTCTGAATCCACTTTGACTTGCAGACCCAGAGTACTGAGAAGAGGGTTAGCAGTCTGGGATACACTGCCGCAAGGATGACTGCTGGGAGAGGAGAGCTTACTAACATCTTTCCTTACCCCACAATCAGGCTGTGTGCGCATTCACAAGCAGTGGATCTCCAAGGCCCATAAACATAGTTCTCCTTAAGCTAAGAGAACTCGGGGTGAAACACATATCAAAAACATTCTGCAGAGTGTGGGCCATGCACTCTGTGTCCTGAGCGCATGGGAGCCTGACCGACCCACCTACCATCTGTGTTGAATGTGAACAGGCTTCAGTTTTCCCTGTAGTGAAACAAGAAAGCCATATACCACAAAGGGATCTGAGGGTGCCCGTGAACCACGCTGCACAACGCCTTGCACATGAGAAGTGAGTAATAAAATAGTAAAACACTGACAGACTCCTTGCTCCCTACAGCTGTGGATTGTCTTGAACTTCTACCTCCACGGACTGGGATTGCAGGTGTGCGCCTTGCCTGGCCTGAGAATTTAGCTGAATAAACGAACACTTCACTCACGAGCATTGTGAAACGGATGAAATGAAGTCAGCTTCTAATCTAAGACTCAGTAGATTACGGACTAGAAAGAAGTAAAACTTCTCTTACATTGCATAGAGAGAGTAGACATCCTCTGCCCCCCTTAAACTCACTTGTTAAGGGGCAGCTTCATGGAAGAAGCACCTGGACGGCTGTTTCCCCGCTGGAGTCCCCCTGCTTCAGCTGATTCTGAATCCTTAAAGTACGAGGATGAGGACTTGGGGTCATCCCACTCTTCGTCCCACTCATCGTCGTCTGCAGTTGCTGGGGGGGGACAAAAACCAAAAACAGCAAGAGAGAAAACGTAAGTGGGATTGCTTAAGTTTGAGTAACAAGTGCTGGAGCTATCCAGTTTTTACAGAGATGTAAAGCAGAGTCCAGTGTGAACTGAAGAACACAGGCTTTGCAGTCTCAAGGCTTGACTTAGGAATTCTGCCTTTTTTTTTTAATGCAAAAGACAAATGAGAACTAAGTTAAACAAGACAATTAGTGGTGCGGGAGAATTGTCTGTAATCTGTCAATCATGTTTTAAATAAACGTTGATTGGCCAGGCAGAAAGTATAGGCAGGAAAACCAGACAGGAAGTAGAAATGATGTAATGAGAACAGGAGAATTCTGGGAAGGAGGAAGTTGATTCCTCCCACTCCTGCCCAGACCACCGAAGCAGCAGGATGTGATCTGCCCCATTGAGAAAAGGTACTGAGCCCCATGGCTAACATAGATCAGAAAAATGGGTTAGTCAAGCCAGGCGATGGTGGCGCACGCCTTTAATCCCAGCACTCGGGAGGCAGAGGCAGGCGGATCTCTGTGAGTTCGAGACCAGCCTGGTCTACAGAGCTAGTGCCAGGACAGGCTCCAAAGCCACAGAGAAACCCTGTCTCGAAAAAACCAAAAAAAAAAAAATGGGTTAGTCAAGATGTGAGAGTTAGCCAGTGAGAGGCTAGAGCTAATGGGCCAATTAGCTTATAATTTATGGAGACCTATGTGTGATTTTTCGCTAGGACTAAACAGTTGTGGGGTACCTGGCGGGAAAAGAAACCCCAACAAACAAGCAGGCCCTGTTCAATGTTACAGAATGGCGCCCAACGTGGGGCTCAAACCCACGACCCTGAGATTAAGAGTCTCATGCTCTACCGACTGAGCTAGCTGGGCGTCCAGGAGCTAGGTGGGAGGAACATAGCCCATAGCTCCTTCTACAAATTAGGTTAACAAACTCTTTACAAGTGCCTCAATGGATAGCTTCTTCAGTCCGTGGTGCTGGGGAAACTGATGTCCACACACAAGAACAAAACCTGGGCCCTTACCTTATGTCATCTAAAAAAGCCAAAAGAAAATCAGTTACTTAAATACCCAAACCATAAAACTCCTGAGGATAATGGGGAGAAACCCCTGACATGCCCTCAGCTCTTTGTCTAGGTGTCACACTGAAGTCGGGGAACTAAAACAAAAATAACAAGTAGGGCCACCTCCAACCCACAGGCTCCAGCACAGCACAGGAGGCAACAACCAGCCAAGAAACACACAGCTTACAGCTAGAAGAGAAGGCATCTGTGAACCCTAGTGTGATAAATGGCCAGTGTTCCAGACATACAGGAAACTCAGGCAATTCAGCAGTGAAAGACTGGAGAGACTGCTTAGCAGTTAGGAGCACTTGCTGCTCCCAGCATGCAAATGGTGCCTAACACCTGTCTGTAACTCCAGTTCCAAAGATCGAATGCTCTCTCCTGGCCTCTGAGAGCTCTGCACACTCACAGTGTACAGAAGGACAAGCAGGCAAAACACTCATACACATAAAACAGAAGTAAATAAAAATCTCCAAAAAAGCAACACCATCTCCCCAACAATTCAACAATGGGAAAGCAAACACCACAGGCCTCTGTACTCAGGCTCCACTTCCATTATTGATGGTCAACGATGGCCTGGGATATAGTAAAAAGAAGGTTTAAGAAAGAATCGGTGTGTAAGTTTTGCATATGAAATCTTGTACCTCCTGCTCTGTCCTGCTTGGGGTGAGAACTTTCCCCCTGCCCAGCCTATCAGGTTGTTGTCTTGGTCATCAGACAGACTGAGTGGAGTCACAGTGTCTACGTTCCAGTGCGAATGCTAATGTTGGTACAGGAAAGCACAGGAATGGTGGGGAGGCCAGGAACTGAGATAGATCCAAGAACAACTATAAATCCTTTGTATGTGAAAAACTGAACATTTTTTACTTATATAGGAAAAAAAAGGAGTTGTGTGCTATTATAGTTGCTAGGATTTATAGGAAGACTGAGTCACTGGCAAGAGTACAGACAGAATGGTGTCCTTTTAGCCCTGATGTAAATGGAAGTCAGCAGGACTACAGAAAGGTATGGGACCCTTAAACACTGGGGGATAGGGAGAGCCTGACTTAGCCACCCATCAGGAATTACATCAGCACCTTGAAGAGCTATCTTCACTCCAACAGTCACTGGAGCAATACCTGCAGTAGCCAGGATGTGGTGTTTATCAGCACATGAACGGGTGAAGAAATTATTAAACACATACTCAATGTGATATTATTTAGATAACACTATGGTACACACTTAAACAATCCCAGACCCAGAAGGCCAAGTACTAGCATCTCAGCCATATGTAGAATCTTCAACACTACTGAGCATGTGGAAGCAGAGAGAAATGTTACCACTAAGGATGGGGAGGGGATGGAAGGATGTAGATGTGATGGGGAGGGGTGTAGGGATGTAGACAGGATGAGGGGGGGTGCAAGGATGTAGTCAGGATGGGGAGGGGTATAGGAATGTAAACAGGAAGGGAAGGGGGTGCAAGGATGTAGACAGGATAGGGAGGGGTACATGGATGTAAATGAGACAGGGAGAGAGTGCAAGGATGTAGAAGAGATGGGGAGGGGGATTCAGGGATGGAGATGGGATAGAGAGAGGATGCAGGGATGGAGATGGGATAGGGAGGGGATGCAGGGATGAAGATAGGATAGGGAGGGGGATGTAGGGATGGGGCTGGGATAGGGAGGGGGATGTAGGGATGGGGAT
>NC_022034.1:11599474-11604429 GCF_000317375.1 Microtus ochrogaster
GTGCAGCTTCCAGGAGTAAGTCATGGTTCTTATGCATGGCCTGAGGCAATTGCCAATGTCTTACTGTATACTGGAGATTTGCTAAGAGATTTTAGATACTCTTAGGAAACATTTATGTGTGCACATGCACACACACGCACACACACATGTTAGGTAATGGCTTGTTAATGTCTAACTGCAGTAATCACTGTCTTATAGCTTAAATATGGATTTCTTTTTGAGATAGGGTCTTACTACATAGTTCTGGGTGTTCTGTAACTCACTTTTGTAGACCAGGCTGGCCTCAAATTCACAGAGATCTACCTGGCTCTGTCTCCCAAGTGCTGGGATTAAAGACATGCACCACTCAACCCTGTTTAAAAGCACTGTTTTGTTGCTCTGAGCAGCTTCTGATTAACACAGACTACAGCAGTGTGACCTGGTTACCCTAGTGGCTTTAGCGTAGACAAATTTAGTATTACAAACTTACAAACAAAAAAACTTCTTAATTCAAAGGCATTAGAGAGAAAGGGACACCTCTAAGAACAACTGCTTAGCAATGATGACAGACGCGGAAGAGGCAGTGAGTCCTCTGCTGTTGGGCTCTGTCGTGTCACATAGAAGCTGAGAGGCTCACATGACAGGCTGTCAACACAGAGCAGTCCTGGATCTTTTCAGTTTCAGAGCTGACGTGAAGATCCTTGGGGTGGGGATTGTACTGTGTATGTGTATGCACATGTACATTTGTGTGTGGTGGTACATGTACATGGAACCTGACATGAACATCCTTTCAGGAGCGTGTGTGTTTGCACTGTGTGTATGTGTGTACATAAGCACGTCTGTGCATGAAGTGCCCACAGAGGCCAGCAGAGGGCACTTTATCCCTTGGAACTGAAGTACAAATACTCAGTTGCCATGTGAGTGCTGGGGGATGAACCCTGGTACTTTTAAACACGGAGCCAACTCTCCAACCCTGACCATGTGTTTTGGGACAGTCTCTAGCTGGCCTGGAATTCACCAAGTGAGCCCTAGGGTTCTGCCTGTTTCCATCTCAGTGCCACCATGCCTGGGATTTTTTCAATAGGTTATGGGGATTAAACTTAGATCCTTTGCCAACTAAGTTACATCCTCTGTTCCAAATATCCTTTTGTTTTTTTTCTGTCGAGACAGTTTCTCTGTGTTCCTTTGGCTGTCCTGGGAGTCTCTGTAGACCACCTGACCTTGAACTCACCGAGGTCCACCTGCCTCTGCCTCATGGGTGTGTGCCACTACCACCCCTGCCTGGTGCAAATATCGTTTTTCATCTTTGGACTGCCTCTCCTTCAATACATTTCTCCTCTGCTTAAAACCCAGTGAGCAGAGCCTCCTGAGCCAGTGCTCATGCCTTGGCATTTCCTGGATGACCAGAGTGTCTTCTACTGCAGGAGACCCATGGTGCACTGTGGAACTGAGCTCACCTCCTTAAAAAGCAGCTATGAATGATTGGACGCTCAGAGTCTTCAGCTCATCTCCCTCTCTGTGAAGAGGAGACTGGCTGGAGAGGAAGTAAATAATCAGCCATGCCAAGGGGATGACTTTCCTACAAAACCCCCGGGGGGCCGCAGGGTTCTAACAGTGTCTTCACTGGTGAGAACATGCAGGTGCTGGGGGCCATGTGACAGGAGAGGCCTGGAAGCACCACCTCTCCCTACGCCTCCCTTAGGGACCTCCTCATCTGGCTGCTCTTGTGCATCCTTTGATGTACTTCTTGTAATACCCTGGCAACAGTAAGTCAAGTGATTCCCTGAGTTCATACTGTTCTAGCAAATTCATGGACCCCAGGAAGGCTCCATGGGAGGCATTAGCAACAACATCCTGAGAGGTGCCTACTATTCCAAGGAGATGGCGTCAGCACTGAGGAGATGCACGACCCTCCAGTCAGAGTTGCTGAGCTGTGCTGACTTTGAGGATAGCAACATTGGCCTGCTTTTCCTGTAAGTCACTCCAGCAGAAGTCCCCTCACCTGGTCCTTGGTAGGCCTGCGGGTGGCCGAAGGCAGCATCCCAGTTGTTAGTGCTGTTTCTCTGGGCACCAGCCCCATCTGTCCTGGTGCCCCAGGCATCTGAGCTGTCCCAGTTCCCAGATTTGGGGGCGTTCCAGGCTGACCAAGGGTCATTGCCACCACCAACCTGTGTGGGAGAGGAACAAGAGAAAGAGTGTTGTGATGTCTGGAAACTGTGACTCCATCAGTGATGGGTTCACAGGACGGCTGAGAACAACAGACGTGCTGCTAGAAGCAACGGAAACGCATTTCAATTTCTATGTCGAACCCAAGTGAAAACGCAGGTAAGTGTGGTGAGTAACAGCCCGCGCTCACTGATGCGCACATTCCCTTGCGTCTGCTAGAATGCCATTTTCCATTGACCTTAACTGCTCTTGAGTAGGTTCTTTTAACTGGACTTTTAAGTAGGTCTTGACTCTCATTTTAAAGAGCAACACACACATTAAAGAGAACTTCAGTGCAGACAAGGATAAGCAGCTGAACAACAGGCCTGCCACTTTAGAATGTCTACCTGGATGTAGGGCAAACACAATCCCTTCTTGTCCCATAATTCAGTGATATGTATGACCTTATGTACTTCCTGAGAACTACATCCAGGGGATTGCGCTGTGGGACGGCATATTTTTATAAACCTAGGCAGACAAGCTATTATCCACCAAGGCTGTATGGGATATATATGTGCCTAGGATACATAGGAGCCTACTGCTCCCAGGGCCACAATAACAAAACAACATGAGATGAAATCGGATAGAGAGAATGATTCGATTATGAGATGCAGCAACTCACGGCTTGTCTGACACAGCTGCGGGGGCGGGGCGGCAGAGGTTTTATAGTGATTTCTTGTTCAAGAAGACTACACCAGCGGGCTATGAAGTAGAGTGGATAATAAAGCAGCCAAACACCCATTTGTCCCTGTGGTGCGCTGTGCACAACCAAATGCACACTTTTACACAATGGACAGTGGGTAGGTAGGTCAGCAGGGTCAGCACAAACACACACACGTGAGTGATGTATTCTGTGAGGCCACTGATGCAGCACTAACGGGAGTGTTCGGCTCCATCCGAATCTTACAGGGCCACTCACATGTAAGCCCATCACTGACCTAAACATGGGCTACTCAGTGCTCAACTTCACAGCACGGTGAAAAGACCAGACACCAGACACCTAGGCGAATTCAAACTGCTCTGTAACCATGGGCCACATAAATTTCACGTGGGTACAATGACTAAGGATGCAGGCTCTGATGTTTCTCTAGGCCTGAATCCCAGTTTTCCTACTTACTAGCTACTCACATATGAATAATCCACCCTTCTCAGCTCCCACACTGTAAGAAGGGATTGGTAACTCTAACCTCTCAGTGTGAACGGATAAGTGCATACGTTACTGACAAGGTGGGTTTCTGTCTCTGTCTCCTTTCATCACCTGATGAAGGTTAATATTCAGGAGGATGCCTATATGTTTTTCTTTGGGTTCTCCTTATTTAGCTTCTCTAGGATCACTAATTATAGGCTCAATGTCCTTTGTTTATGGCTAGAAACCAAATGAGTGAGTACATCCCATGCTCTTCTTTTTGGATCTGGCTTACCTCACTCAGGATAGTGTTTTCTATTTCCATCCATTTGCATGCAAAATTCAAGAAGTCCTTGTTTTTTACTGCAGAGTTATCTTTCTATGTGAGAATTTACCGGGAATATAGACAAACACCTGATGAGGCAGGAAGCCTAAGGGCTGGATACCAGCCTGCTGCACAGCAAGTTCTAGAGGCTGCCTGGGTTCCAGAGTGAGACACCACACCAAAATAAATGACAAAGAAAAGTCAGGAGTTCACTGAGTAGTTACTTCTTCCTCCATGCTAAAAGGAGGTCATATGACGGTTACATTTCCAAGCAGTTTAAATGCCAGGTTACATTACTGGAGACATTTTAAAATAAAGGGATGAAAACTAGACATTTAAAATATTTTCTACTATCCAAGGATCTGCTTCCTTTGAATACCCTGAAGAACGGAAGGCAGAAGTGAAACTCGGTGGTAATGTCCACCACTCGGGCTTTGGGAGACACACTTTCTAGGCACTTAAAGCCAAGAGCTTGGTGTTTTCAAAATCTGATCAGAATGCAACGTACAGCAATATAATGATCTGTTTTAAAGATCCTTTGGCCACTTATTTCTTTGCCTGTATTGAAACCACAGGCTCAGCCATACACTAACCCACTCCATTTCATAGCCAAGGGGTCCCACTTCCTTAGCCTTTTCTTCCCCATTTCCACTGAGCAACACTTTCAGCCCCTTCTTTTCTGCCCTTTCTGGTACAGGGTCTACTGTCACTCACTAGAGCCCACTGGGTGCCAGGCACAAACACCAGTCAGGCCTCAGTAAAAGTCTCGGCTGGCAGCCTGCAGGCCCTGACTCTTCCATCACATCTGGCCAACCAAGACCCAGAAGAGCTTCCTCAAATCCCCACATACGAAAATAATACCTGTCGGGCTGGTAAAGGATTATTTCTTCATGTAGTTATTCACACCTCAAATTTACCTTATTTATGGAAGAAGAAGGAGAAGGAGAAGAAGAAGAAGGGGGTGACTGGCTGAGACTTTCAGCACAACCAATCTGAGCCAAAATGTTCACCTTAAAATAAAAAGGTACTCAGTGAGCGGGGATAACATATAGCAAAGTTTTAACCAAAACCAGAAACTTCAAAACAAAGCCAAAAAGTCCCAGCATGCCACCTACTCACAAACAATGCACACAGCAGCCAACTCTGTGGTAGTGTGCTGTATCTTCCCAAGCCTGTTTGCTTGGTACCACACAGTACCGCTGAAGCACTAAAAATAATTGCAAGCTACAAGGGGTGTGGGTGTGGGGTGTGGGGAGTCCTTCTGTATATGTGTTGCTTTTATTGGTTAATAAAGAAGGTGCTTTCGGCCAATGGCTTAAA
>NC_022034.1:11604544-11605777 GCF_000317375.1 Microtus ochrogaster
GCTGGAGACAGACGCTGGAGATGGAACTTTACCCAGTAAGCCACAGCCATGTGGTGATACACAGATTAATGAAGATGGGTTAACTAAAGATATAAGAGCTAGCTAAAAATACCCTTAAACTACTGGCCAAATAGTACTGCAAACAATATAGTTTCTGTGTGGTCATTTCATTGTCTGGGCAGACAGGAACAAATAGCCTCACCCAACAAATTGGTGCCCAATGTGGTTGACTATATCCACTAAAACAGGAAAGGAAAATGGTGTGGGAAGTCCTTCTGTATACGTGTTGCTTTTATTGGTTAATAAAAAAGCTGCTTTTGCCCAATGGCTTAACAGAATATAGCCAGGCTAAAAGAGATATATACAGGGAGAGTAGGCAGAGTCAGGGAGAAGTCATGTAGCTGCCACCAAAGACAGATGCACTGGAACTTTACTCAGTAAGCCACAGCTATGTGGCAATACAGAGATGAAAAAAATGGGTTAATTTAAAATGTAAGAGTTAGCCAAAAATATGCTTAAGCTATTGGCCAAACAGTATTGCAAATAATATAGTTTCTGTGTGATTATTTCGTGGTCTTGGCAGCCGGGAACAAACAAACAGCCTCCCCCAACAGGGGTGAGGATGGGCATGGCAAATACAATGCATGTCATATAACTTGCAAGACAGACCCAGAAAAAATACACAGTTGAGACTGCAAAATGTCAGGATTTTAACCCTTTCCTTTCAAAAGCACCAATTGTGTGGGAGCCCAGTCAGGAAGACCAGAGCCACCCTGTTACCTCAAAGCAGACAGAGCCACAGCGAGGGACAGAAGAGGCAAAAGTAAACGTCCTCAGGTATGTGCTTTTGTTGGAATATGGTCACTGACTTCCTTGACAACCTATGGAGCCCATATCCTAGATCCACCAGTGCTCAGCATGGAACAAACACTATAAGGTGTCTATGGAGTGAAATGAATGACACCATTCTCATCTCACAGATGCAAATAAAGTACATCCTGGAAGTCAGGGCACAGAAAAGGTAATCCAGAAGGACCATCGGGACCCAGTTCACATTCCCACTCATGCTAAAAAATGACAACATAGAGGAAACTTTTCAAATCACCTGGGTTACAGGAAACAAGAGGAGATTGACAAATGCCCCATTTGCTGCCAGGATCTCACAGAGCCCAGAGCTCTGAGACTTGCTGAGGTGGAGCCCAAGATGAGGGCTGGAGTGAGAGCAGGACAAGA
>NC_022034.1:11606098-11610328 GCF_000317375.1 Microtus ochrogaster
GAATCTCTGTAAGCCAGAGGAGGACCAGGAGAGGAGATGCAGAGCACAATCCTAACACAGCAGAGCATCTCACAGTGCACAGTGGACGCAAGGGTTCCCTTCAGCAGCAGGGCAAAGATACCCCTAAGTGAAATATTCCTCTGCTCACACTTAGAAAAGCTTAAAGCCAAAGAGAAATGGGCATTTAAAAACAACTTACATATATCATTAGGTTCAAAATATTAATGAGGGTGCAAGATACTTAGCACTGCAAAGAAAAATCAGAAAGTCTGGCATCCAATAAGGAAACTACCAGGAATGAAGAAGCAGGAAAACATGACCCATATCAAAGAGAAAAAAATTAGCCAACTGAGGCTGACCCAGTCAGAGTAAGGGAGCCCCGAAATCTACTCAATGTAGGGAAACAACTGAAGGAGTTCTCCCGGGGAGGCAACCACAAACAGAGAAAACGGCAGAGCTCAGTGGGCTTAACTGCACCGAGCCCATCAACATGAATCTTCAGGTCACGATGCTATGCAAAAGAAGGAAGAGGACAACTCATTCGCTGCTCTGAAGCAGCCATAAAACATCAGCAATTAAAGAGAAAGAATTCTACATTGGTCCTGAACTCTAAAGCTGCATCAGGTAGCCAGGTAGCTACAGCTCAGCTGATGATGGGACAGGAGCAAGCCAAGCCTGCACACACAGGAGGAAAAGAGCAGTGGTTCCGGCCACGTTAACAGCAGGCAGCAGGCTGTTAGGAGGACAGTGAGTAGCGTCAAATTCATTCCACGCAGATTCCTTTCTGGACAGAGGATAAAATGCAATGTAATGGGAAAAGACTGTCACCCAGATAGTCCAGGTGTCCCCTGGTCTCAGCAATGACTGCCCAGACACTTGTATCTTGATGTGATGTAACATGAAACATAGCATGTCATCTGTGCTGCAGGCTCACACAGAACGTCTGATCTGAGCCCATTTAGTCCTTAAGCTCCCATGGTCATTCAGGGTACTATGGTGTAAGACACAGTCCAGACCAGGCATGTGGGCTTCTCTAGTGGCAGCTGCTGGCTGCGCAATGATGAGTTTGCTGTATCTTGCTTCCCGTGGACATCCTAGGGCACCTAGAGCCAGCACCTGCAGCTGATAACTAAACATGCAGCCCGAGCAGGACAGGTGCCTTCTGGGAGAACACGCTGAACCTGTCTCATCTCTGAGTTTAGGTGATTAGATGACCTCTCTCACGCCGACACAGGAAGACAGGCCATGGCCACCATGACTTTTCACATCTGAGCTGGGTCAGACCCTGCAGGTGGACTATGATTGAGACTTATTTTTGTTAAGGTGGATTTCTGCTTGGCATTTCAATCACACTAGCAAACTAGTTTACAAAGGAGACACTGAAGTGTAAGATACCAATGAGTGGGCTCCAGCTCCCACAGCTTACTGTTCCCTTCCAAAAGCACTTAAAGCTCAACACAGTCAATAGGTTACTAGTTGGTAAGTCCACCGAGAAGCCACCCCACGATTTATGTTACTGTCTTAAAGGAGAGGTCCTGTGTGTATTCAAGGCTCCACCTCATTACACCTGTGGAGAGCTCCCAGGGCTTCACTTGAACACTGCGTGTCCTGCTGCAGTTTGACTTGTACACTGCGAGTCCTGCTGCAGCTTGATTTGAACACTGCGTGTCCTGCTGCAGCTTGATTTGAACACTGCGTGTCCTGCTGCAGCTTGGCTCCCCTGCCGGGCCTTCCAGAGCAGGACTTTCCCTGAGGTATACGAGAAACTGAATGGAAAGTTAGCATTTACTGTTCACAACAGGGGGAGTTTAGAGAGGGTGTTTCTCTCTTCAGCTCATCCGCACGAGTAATTAGCATCAGACATTTCTCACTGATTAAACATTCAGTAACTGCTGCCTGTGGACTAGAAAGTGAAGGAGGAAGCAAGCACCGTGCTAGCACTGCCCTACCCAGCTGGGACACTGGGATGGGAATGACTGAGGGAGATGTAACTGTTTCTCCCAAAGAGGCCAGAGGATACAACAGCCTCTCATGTGAACACCTGACCACTCAACTCACACCACCAAAGGGTCTGTTACATTTCCCTGTTTTGTTACTCACAGAGCTAAATCTCACTTCTACAGATGAAGCTCTGGAGACTGTAGGAACAAGTAGGAACAAGTAATAGAAAACAGAACATATGGCACGCCTTTAATCCCAGCACTCGGGAGGCAGAGGCAGGCGGATCTCTGTGAGTTCGAGACCAGCCTGGTCTACAGAGCTAGTTCCAGGACAGGCTCCAAAGCCACAGAAAAACCCTGTCTCGAAAAACCAAAAAAAAAAAAAAAAAAAAAAAAAAAAAAAAAAAAAAAAAAAAAAAAAAAAAAAAAAAAGAAAGAAAACAGAACATATGATATGTACTCCTTCTGTCACTCTTATTTTGTATTTGAGGCAGAGTCTAACTATGCAGTCCTGGCTGGCTTAGAACTTGCTATGTAGACCAGGCTGGCCTGGAACTCACAGACCCACCTGCCTCTGCCTCCCGAGTGTGAGTGTGAGGATTAAAGGCACGCACCACCATGTGATGTTGAAAATATGGACATTCTTAAAAACACAAGCGCACACTGGGCGCACTCACAGCCAGCAGCACTAGCACATAAGTAAGTGCCCGAGTGCCTGACAAGAGGTAACAAAGCCCTGGTCTGGCCAAACAGACACTGGCCGCTTCTATCAGTTTCCTTCCTTCTTTATAGACCCTCATTTCGGGGAATATTTGGCCTTTGGGAGGTTGTATTCAAATCCTGATACTCTCAAAAGCAAATTTTAACACCCTATCTTGCATTTTTGTTTTTAGTGTTGTAGTCTTCAGCAGGCATTTCAGGTGAGGTCTGTGTTAATTCCCAGCAGGAACGTCATATATCCCTCATGCCTCAGCCCCTCATGCCACACAATGTCATGCCACGATATCCCCTTCACGCCGTACAGCCCTCACATCACCACCCCCATGGCACACACCCCACGGCACACACCCCTCACATGGCACCTCCCCATGGCACACCCCCCCAACGGCACCCCCCCTTAGCACCCCCCACAGCTTTGATGCTGCTTTCGGGGAGCAATGACAGCAAGGCTGAACCACAGCTTCCACTTAAGCTCGGTCTCAGGAAAGCCAGTCCAGGCCACAGGAGGAGGGACGTACCTGGCTGTTGCTATTGGCAGAAGACGAGTTGGCCTGAGCAGTGCTTGCTGAGAGGGAATCGAGGAAAGCTTGGTCCGCCACAGAATTTCCACAAGAAAACGGATCTTTTCCATCACTGGGTAAAATCTGCACGTTAGAAAGAAGCCATCGTTTCATGAATTGCACTGCAGTGAGAGCTTATGGGAGACGGCAAGTGGCGTCTATCACGGCAGACGCTCCATGCGCTGCAGATGTCCCTCTAAGGACGGTTTCTGCTGCTCACTACACTGATGATAAGATGTAATTTCATTTGTATTTACTTTAAACAAATTTTTCTTGAGATTTCTTCTTTGACTTATGTACAACTTAGACTAATTTTCAAGCACTTTGGTATTTTCTAGCAATCCTTGTGTTATTGTTTGGAGTTAAATTTCACTATAGTCCAAGAGGCACTCTATGACTGATCTACCTACTCTCTCTCTCTGTCGGGTGATTGTGCTAGAAGTCAAACAGTGTGGCACTAAGTTCTACCCCTAATTCTCTTCTTTTAGTCACATTAAAATGCTTTATAGTTCAGAACATGGCCTATTTTAGTTCACAGAATCTATCATATCCTGCTGAAGAATGATCTGCTGGTTCATCCATGTTCTGGCCAATTTTAGCCTGTTGGATAGGTCCGTTTCTGGTATAGTCTTGAAAGACACACAAAAAAGTTGAAACTACTCCTCTTTAGAGGCAAACAGAATTCTATAAATAAAAAGGATACCAATATCAACCTAAATCCTTGGATTTCTCTGTCTTGTCCAGTTTAGGATCTTACATGTGCAGTGTATGCAGCCAGAACAGGATCTGAAACTCAGACTTTCAAACCGTGCTCAGGGGCCTCTAAACGGCTGGCCTTGTATGAACAAATCTACGGCATGTGCATGAACACGCATTTCTGAAGGGAAAAAAAGCTACTGATTTCCCAGAGAGTTTAAGACTCTCCACCTCTCATTTTCAACCATAGACAAGAGAACACAGACAGAGAAGCAGAGCCCCCCCACTGGGCTGTCAGGTCCAGGGCAGCAGAG
>NC_022034.1:11610931-11622603 GCF_000317375.1 Microtus ochrogaster
CCCCACTGGGCTGTCAGGTCCAGGGCAGCAGAGCCCCCCCACTGGGCTGTCAGGTCCAGGGCAGCACTGTTCACACAGCCCCCTTCTACACTGAGTGAACCAAAGACTCACAGCTCTTGATCCAGCTCCAATTTTAGTTACAGGTGCAGCAGGAAACCTCAGTTCCTGTCACTCAAGATGACTGGCAAATGCTCAGTTTTGAGACCTACAGGCAGCTAGCAGGGTGCCAGGTAGCTGACCCAGAAGGTGGCATGGCTACCCAGTGGCTTTGTCTCTGCAGGATCACCTAAGGATATGGGGGTGCTATCCTTTGCTGCAGCAGAGACACCCTTGTGTCTATGGAAATAGCTGAAGGAAGTGTGACGCCTACCCTTTAAAGACTCCACTCTGTCAGTTAACCTACCATAGAGCTCTGGGCAGCAGGTACTATACATCAGCAAAAGAAAAATGGGGGTTTTTATTCAGAAAAACTAAAAGTTGCTACTCTGGGAAGGAAGCTAACCTAAACATCCTCGTAGCTTAGGCCCATAGGAAATCCTTTCCCTTTTTCTACTTCAATGTATGTTCTGTGTTTTATTTAATTACTACTTATTACTTTTCCAAGGAAATTTTACTTTTAAAATGGTTGCTATCTTCCTGACAGCCTTTTAACCCAACTGGTAAAAAGATGCCGAACAAAGATCAGCTTTAGTTACTCAATGGCAGTACGTTCTTAACTCTACATAGTCTGTAGGAACAAGCCCTGTTCTCCTATGTTCTTACCTCCACATAGTCCATAGGAACAAGCCCTGTTCTCCTATGTTCTTACCTCTACATAGTCTGTAGGAACAAGCCCTGTTCTCCTACGTTCTTACCTCCACATAGTCCATAGGAACAAGCCCTGTTCTCCTACGTTCTTACCTCCACATAGTCTGTAGGAACAAGCCCTTGTTCTCCTTTGTTGTTTCTTCCTTCCAGCCATCCACCACCAACATTCTAACAGAAAAGATAAAGGTAAAAGTTGAAGTTAGGATTTCCTGTTCAAAATTTGTGCTGAGAATTGGTATAATATATAATTTTTACATGAAAAATAATAAGAAACATTTTATGACTACAGAGTTAATACTGTTCAAAATCATATATTCTTAAATCTTGTTTATTGTAGAAAATAGTGCAATCTAACAAGACAAAAAGAGTCTCAAGAAGTGATTAAATACTTCCTGTGTGCACGCGTGTGTGCATATAAACACAGGTGGGATCAGAGGTCAACCTAGGGTGTTATTCCCTGGGCACTGTCTACTGTCTTTAAAAAACATATGTGTGTGTATGTATTTACTTCCTGTTTGTACATGTGCTCACGTGCCACACTTGTGTGCAGATTAAAAGACAACTTTCAGGAGTAGGGTCTCTCTTCTACCACGTGAGTGCTGGAGTCATCAACTCATGTCCCTGAGCTGGGCGGCAAGCACCCATATCTACTGAGTCATCTCTCTGGCCTAAGGCTCACCAAATAGAGCAGGCTGGCTAGTCACACAGGTCCAAGAACCCACTTGACTCTACCCACCCCCTTGCTGGGCAACAAGGGGCTTTTCATGTGGCTTCTGGGATTGAACCCAGGTCCCCAAGCTTATAAGCCTAGTATTTTACCAACAAACATATCTTCCCATTCTTTAATATATTTTCAAGGTAACCCAGAGAATAAAACTAGGAAATGTGACATAAAATAAAAAGATGGGCATAGAAAATGTGAATTTTTTACGCTAATTTGTCATACAAGGTCTGCCAATGTAGTCAATATTGTTTAATGGCATTAATATCCTAGGAGATTTTCAGGTTAAAAGTAAAATTTTAAGTCAGTTCAAGGCCAGCCTAGTTTACAGAGGGAGTTCCAAGACAGTCAAAAATAAACAGAGAAACTCTGTCTTAAAAAACAAAACAAAGCAAAAAAACCAACAAAGAATTAAACATAGTGAGGTGACTATCACACAGAGACAACAGATCTTGGCCTACAATTATTTAAAAATGGAATTAAGTTTACTTCTGAGAATCCTGGTAACAAAAATCACAAAAGAAACTCAACAGACTATAAAGAGTGTGGTCTCTAAAAGGGAACATGGCAACTCTCCACCAGGAGAGCCTGCACAACAGATACTCATGGGAAGGTGCATATGTGCATATGTCTGTGTGTGCACACAAGTTCAAAGACAGTGTGTGACCACGTGAAGCTATGTGCCACACAGCGATGTCTGGGAATCCAATTGCAGGATCAGGCTTGGGACAGTGAGAGCACTCAGTAAACTAAGCGGTTTAGGAAGGTCAGCACCATAGCCCCTGAAGTCTATTAAAGATACACAGCGTCGGGTGTAAGGACAAAGCATGGGAACTGACTGCAGAACCATGACAAGGGGCTTGATAGGTTACAAATGTTAGGGAAAAAAAGCATGAATTCAGTCACGTACTCAGCCATCTTTAGGGACTGACTTCTCCCGGTGTGCACCTTACAGCTTCTTACAGTGCCACCAGTATTTCAGAAGCAACAGCTACAACACTGGTGTGAGCTGATGAATCCATAGTGCTGTAAGCACTGGGCTCTTACCGGGTTTGTAACTGTGATGATTTCCCCTTCGCTGACTGTCAGCTCATTGTTTCCAGGTTCAGCAGCAAAGTCATACATAACCCGAGCCTGCAGGGGGCGGACAGGAAAGCAGACATTACAAATGTACAGCAAACACCAACCCAGACAACCTTTAGCTTGTTCACAAACACAAAGGTGTGAACCTGACAAAGGCTGTGGCTGATCGGGAAGAAAGGAACAGTCCAGGACGCTTGTCTCCTCAGGAACCCCGATGGCCAGAGCCCCCGCACACACCACACTTGGAAGTTAGCCCTAATATACAGCTCCAAGCATACACGTTTCACTAAGAAAGAAAAGGGACGCTTTTTGTTGGCTAGTCTTAAGTAGACATAGGTGTTTATAACGGGTCCACTCGGGAATGCGGGTGCTGCGCACAGGCATGCCATACCAGGTTCACACCTAACAGAAACTCAGCAGGCCAGGAGCTGGCCCCGGGGTGACTGATCACATGGAGTGGAGTCTCCAGCAATTTAACTTGGCCATCTGAGCCTCACACAGCAGACCCTGCTCTCTCCCATACCTTCCATCAGCCCAAGAGCTACACAGGGCTGTGTGTGCTAGCCAGGTGACCTCAATAGCCTCGATGGCCAAACGTTCAACGCAGGTAACTCACTTGTCTCACAAGCATGAGGATCTGCGTTCGGATCTCCAGCACTCACATACATAAATGCTTGACAATTCTGACCGCTTTTAATTCTAGCCCTTGGATGGCATAGACGGTGGGGGGGGGGCGGTGGGATCTTGGAGCAAATCAAGTAGCTTGACTATTCCAACCAGCAGGCTCTGGGCTCAGCTGAGACCCCGCCTGAATAAATGAGGTGATCCCAGCACTCGGGAGGCAGAGGCAGGCGGATCTCTGTGAGTTCGAGACCAGCCTGGTCTACAAGAGCTAGTTCCAGGACAGGCTCCAAAACCACAGAGAAACCCTGTCTCGAAAAACCAAAAAAAAAAAAAAAAAAAAAAAAAAAAAAAAAAAAAATAACAAATAAATGAGGTGAAAGCAACTGAGGAAGACTTCTGATGTCAGTCTAGATCTCTACCTGCATACATAGGCATGCACACTGGCACACACATGTCCAAGAGTGCAGACACGCACACACAAGAGCACACCCCTCACACAGGCACATACATGAATGAATGAATGAATGAATGAATGGGAAAATGGACTAAAGGGAGTTAGTTGTTCTGTGGTGTGAGGAAGGCTGGTCTTTCAGCTTGTTCAGGTAGAGCCCTGAGACAGCAATGACAGATTGTTGTGTTCCTTGAGGCACGGTCAGGCATGCTTCACCAGAGAGAACTAAGACTGTAAAAAGTGTGTCTGCTGCTAACTGAGCGTGTTAGGAAAGTACTCCGTAAAGAACTTACGTCCTTACTGCAGCATCTTTGCTGCTGCTTAGGACAGGGGCTCTCCCTGTAGCCCAGGATGCCCAGCACTCAATGGAGGCAGTCTTCCCACTTCAGCACCATGCCCAGATTCTGACCAGTTTCCAGCTCTACGTGTCTCATGGATTTCTCCCTCCAGAAGACCATCTAAAAACTGGGGTCAGGTGTGCCTAGGACACAGCGTTTGCTTTAGAAGTGCCTGGCTATAATGAAAAGGAAACTCAGGTTTCCGATACGGCTAGTGAAACAGGACAGTGTGGTTGCGTTCACTTCACCTGTCTTCACCAAACACAGCAAGAACCAGCCTTTCACTGCCCACTGTCTCCCTTTCCTATCCACTTCAATCAGAACTGTTAACAGAGATGAACAAGTCACAAGTAGTAATACGAGATAGGGGACCCCACTATCTTGAAATTAAAAAAAAAAAAGATAACAAGATCTCCTGAGTAAATTGGGAGCATAGGGACCTCGGGGGAGGGTTGAAGGGGAGGGGAGAGGCAGGGAGGGGAGCAGAGGAAAATGTAGAGCTCATTTAAAAAAAAATCAATAAAAAAATAAGATAGACTACCGGGTGAACATGCCATAAACTGGGTATTTAAAAATGTTACAGAATATTATTATGGTGCTTTGTGATTTTCAATGGAAAATTGTTTCAACTTTTCCCCCACACTTGAAATTTTTCCTAAAAAATACTGGAAAGAAGCAAATGGCAGTGTAGTTCGTCAGTCAAGAAAGCCCATCAGTTGTCCCCTGGGAGCACGGAAAGGCCAAGCCCAGCAGGGGACAAACCCTGCCCGTCTACTCAGGTCAGAACAAAGGACAAAGGGACCACGTGGAGGTGTTCTCCGCACACAGCTGCACAGGAGATAGAGTTCTGCTTGTCATGTTGTGGGACGGTTTCTGAAAACACGTCGCATCAACCTCGATGCTCTGAAGGGCAGGAGACGATAAACGCAAAGGCACCGCGGAAGGAAGTGAGCTTCCTCTGGAGGGAGCCCAGAGTGCTGGCTCAGCTCCGCACTGGAGCGCAGCCTGCTGCATCTTTCCAGTTCAGCTACTTCCAGTTAGTGCCCAGAACAGAACCCAGAGGTCCCTTGTTCACTAGGTGTAATCTGGTGAGCCAGAGTGTAAGACAAGTGAACACTGAGATGGAGAGTCCGTCAGACTAGACATTAGTGGATATCTCTTAGTCCCCAGGTCCCTAGTGCTGGGAGGCAGCCCTAGGAAGGATGTATCTGTTAGCTATCAGAATCTAATGCCATAAAACAGGCCTGTGAGATGGGGTTCACTCTCCCAGCTGTTCTGCCATGTGAGCACCCAATGTCCCTCCCTCCGCAGGACCAAGTATTCAGAGTGCCACCTGGGATACAGAGTGGGTTCTAAGACAGTCTGGAACTTTGACTTAAAGCGTGCTTCAAAAGCTAGACTCTGCAACCATGGCACCTGCTGGACAATAAAGATTATTACACCTCAAACAATTTACCGGGCCTCATAACATAGGCGTGTCACCGGGGATGATCTTTGAGGTTTCAAAAGGCTATGGCAGGCCCAGGCTCCCTATCTCACTCTGCTCCTGCCTGTGAATCAGATAAAGGTGCTCAGTGACTGCTCCAGCACCGTGCTCACCTAACTACCAGTTGCCATTCCACCCACCATGATGCTAAATGGACTAACTCTCTGAAACTGGAAGCAAGTCTCCAATTAAATGCTTTCTATAAGTTTGGCCATGGTGTCTCTTTGCAGCAATTGAACAGTGACTAAGACAGCTACCAACATCACAGTGCACGATGTGGCAATACAGGAATGAAAACACCTCCATAAGTAGACATAACACAGTCAATCAAGGAAAGCAAACTGCAGGCTAGGGCATACAGTGTGTTATCTTTTTATAGATAGGATAATAATTATATTTGCCAGTATTTCTGTAACAAACCATTCGACAATAAGAGGTGAATTTTAAATTGATTACCAAGAAAGCCAGAAAAGGAAAGAGAGTGGGTAAGAACAGAGGTTTCTCAGTATATATACTTTTTTGTTTTAATTTTAACGTGTAGATAAATCACTGATTTAAGAACTCTAAATTAACGGGAAGCATTACTTAACAACAAAAGAGAAAATATAGAAGAATGACCTTAAGAAACTGCCTAGTTAAAAAAAAAATCTCCTAAGAAATATTAGAAAGTACTTGGTTACACCTGTGACATTCATGTCACTATGATCCAATGGGCATATCTTGACAGGCCAGCTGTTACTGTAGCTCGGAGTCCACTGCTGACATCTCTTCTCCCCCCAGCAGCCTGGACAGCACCTTTTGGTACTCTGAATGCAAGCCAACAAGAGGTGGCTTCCAGGTCAGAACCAGGTTGATCTCTCCAAGCCTTGTGACCAAAATATGTGGTGTCCAAGTGGGCAAGCAAGATCAACATCAATACTTGTACTGTTTGGGGAGGGAGGGGTCTCTGGGTGTCCCATACTTAGCACGGAGCTTTTTCTTTAGCAACTGGAAAAGCACCACCTTAAACTCTTTTTGACTAATTAGATTTAAGGCCCACTCCATAGGAGAAAACTCATGACTGATAGGATAAATTTAGCCAAGAACTCATGGCTGGGGAACTCAGTGGCCCTGGAGAGTGAACCTACTACCATTCTTTTGCTTAATGGACACAGTATCAAGTTGCCTTCTAAATACATATAACCATGTATATCCACATGTCTTTATATCCATAGATCAGTGCAACCGACAGGCTGCACACTCCTCTTCCCTCAAGGCTCAGAGAACATCACCGAAGAGGGACAGGAAGACTATTATAGACAAAGACAGGGACGACTAAGGCAGAACAGTGTCCCTGGACACGAAGCGGCCATTGCGTCCATCAGCTCACACCAGCCAGCTAAGGCTGCCTACAGCTGAAGCAGTCAACTGTGCAGCAGGGATGCGGGATCTGTTAATAACTGATACCTCCGAGGGAAGGGAAAGTCAGTTTTCTTAAGGGGTGTGGTCCTGATTAGGTCGACCATGTGCCAAGACATGCCCTCACCCAAGCATATATGGATGGTAGTAACTGCACTTGGTTTATATAAAAGGAGGAGGAAGAGGAGGCAGGAAGAGGAGGAAGGAGGAGGAGAAGACAAGATGAAGAAGAAAAAAGGAAGAAGAGGGGGAGATGAAATTGGGATAGCAACATGGTGGAAGCAAGAGGACTTGAAATAGAGAGCAGGGTGAATTTATGTCTGTCTGTCTGTTTGTATGATATTATCAAAGAATAAAGTTTTTTTTAAAGAAACACTAAAGGTGAGATCAGAAATGTAAAGTACTGCCTGCAGCTCTGTCTAGGATATTTAAAATCACAATGAAAATACATGTTTCGTGAGAATGCAGAGAACAGACTGCCATGTGGTTACACTGGTGCAGCGGCTCTCATCTTTAATACATTAAATTCTTTGTACGCAGACACAGTACATGTAACTCCTGTACATTCGCACAACAACGGTAATCTACTGAAGCTGTACAAAAGTTTAAAACCAACCCTCCTTCCTGGCCAAAGGGCACAGAAGCTGATAGGTGGGGTTTTTGGTTTTGAGACAGGGTCTCATGAGCCTAGGCTGGCCTTGCACTCTGTATGGTTGAGGATGACTCTAAATTTCTAATACTTCTGTCCCATCTCTTGAGGGTAGGGATAACAGGTGTGGTAGACAGGACCAAACCCTGGGTTCCATGCTTGCTAGATAAGCCCTCTCCCAACTGAGCTCCAGCCCACCTCTGACAGTTTGAAGCTAGCCTTGAAAGCATCTGAGACACACTTGCCCAGGTTCCCAACACCCACCCACAGCTACTCAAAGGACAGAATCGGCAATCCCATCCTTCTCCCACTCCACCACTCTCAGCTCCTGCAGTCCAGGCTGGCTCAACCTCTGTGAAGCCAAGGCTGACCAAGAATTTTTGATTCAGATGTTTTCTATTTCACCTATAAATTTGGTGCTAAGGATTGACTAGGGCTTTATGTACAACAGGAGCTCACCGGTTTCCTAATCTTAGGGTGTCCATATCTGCACCTCTAAGATTGTTTATCACCTTTCAACCCCCAGGGTTGCTAAGAACACAACTTCACTTCTAGTTCCAAACTAAAATGCTGCATTATTTTTCCTGACTGTAAAAGCCTGTGTTTATTTCAAAGAGAGAGAAAAGAAGAAAAAAGACTGACAAAAGCTGAAAAGCAAACTCCCAAATCCCCAACCCCAGATATAAGAAGTATAGAACAGTCTAGTGATTAGGAGCTGCCTTTTAGCAAGGCAGTGAGTTCAAATCCCTACTCTATCAACTCACTAGCCTTGAAAACTTGGCCCATTTGTTTAACCTGGCCCTCAGATTCCTCAGGAATAAGATAAGGAGCAGCCTGTACCTTGTGACTTGAATGAAGTAATAAAATTAAAGCACAGAGGAAAGTGAGTGGCTTAGCAGGCCAGTACATGCTGGCTGTTCTGACCTTTGATTTGTAAAACCACAACATATACAATTACTTTTTCTTTCCTGACCGCTATGGGTTCTGGAATTAGTCTTGGGGTTCCAGGCAAAGCAAACTCTATGGCTACTGACACCCAGGAAGGGTGTTTCTGGGGTCTGCGTCTTTGCTGAATCTCAAGGAAACCAGACCTCCATCCAACTGTGTGGCTGCCAGATCCACCCAAGCGTGCTATGTGGCCAGCAGAGCCTGTGCCCAGTCAGCATTAGAACAGTAGGGAGAGGCCCTATGACTGCGTCTGATGGCTGTGAGGTCAAACTCCTTAAGGAAGCTGAGATAAGTTATCCCGGATCCAAACCACACAGTAGTGCAGTGAAGGATTCTGGGAGTGCAGGCCTACTTCTGTTAAAGGAGAAACCAGTAGTCACATATACTCAAGTGTGAAGTGATGCAGGCTCACTGCATCTCCTTGTTGTTCTGACAAGAACCAAATACAAGTGTGAGTGAGTGTGTGTGTGTGTGTGTGTGTGTGTGTGTGTGTGTGTAAAACATCAAGATAAGGCAACCTCATCCTTTCCATATTTGAAAGATGTGACGGATCTATTGGAAGAGAAAACAAGGCAGGACACAGTGAAGCATCACTACCACCAACACAGAACTTGGGATGAATAAAAACAAGAGGGAGAAATCAACAAGATGAAGGCATGATATGAGAGGAACATATAATTTCAGCAATAGAAAAATCAAAGTTTGCATATGGCAACCTTCCAGTGGAAAAGAATACAAACTGTCTGTACGCAGTGAAGGATTCACTGAGATCTGTGCGTGTGCACTATGTGCATATAGGTAGGGATGGTGAGACATGTCCTCTGGGAACTAACACAACAGGCCTCAGACCTCAGTACAACTGACTCCATGATAGAAGCACCATTCAGTCTGGAAAACCCAGTATACAGACAGCACCACCTGCCAAAAATGAAACAAAGTTCATATAGTTCTGGGAAAGTCTCAGAATATACTAACCTTGCCTTTTAGCTTCTATAGATCTGCTTTTGGATAACTGTTCTTGTTAACTGAAGCATGTCAGCCCAGAACCCTGAGAAAGGCTCAGGGCTACCGGGGGATCATGAACACCCAGTGTAGTCACAGCTCAGCGAATACTTTCTACTGGCTTAAACCCATGTCCAGGCCATTTTCTCTGGTGAACACCCCATAACATTTCATTATCTAACGTACGGGAGCAGGCTGGAGAGATGGCTTCGCCAAGAAAGATACCTGCTCTCCACCTAGCTCAACTTAGACCCACACGGAGCAAGCAAGCAATGTAAATTGCTTTAGGTTGTCCTTTCTCCCTCTCTTACACACACACACACACACACACACACACACACACACACACACACACACACAGTAAAACACATTAAAAATGAATGAGAACCATGAAACTTTGGAAAGAAGACCAATTTTAAAAATACCTTACCACAACACCATCAGTTTCCCCATAAAAATAAGCAAGCAAGCATGCATCTACTTACGGAAATGTTCAAGCAGCGTCAAAGACGAAACTCCAAACTCAAACAGAGCCAACAGACCACAACACACTTGTACAGACGGGGTGCGCAGGCTCCACATGTCTGTCAGCAGACTCCACTTCAAACCCCCCAGAGGACTGTTGGTGGAGAAACTATAAGTGGATTTGTCCCACATGTGCAGAGTGAAACAAATCATGATTTGAGAAACAAAGATAGACTTCATTTGTAGCACTTTAAGGCCGCAAACAATCGGTGATCAGGGGCCATGTTAAATATTTCAAACATGCTCATCCAACTCTCTTGATACAAGTTCAGTATAAGCTTCCACTTTCCCATTTAGGTGCAGATACATCTTTATATTAAGCCATGCACAGAAGCCTTCAGCTATTAGCCTCTAGTCTTCTGCTAATGCCCACTGGCAGTACCATCAGCCTTTTCCTACACTGACTTCTCAGAACTACAACAATTCCATTTAAAGAAAAAAAGTCTAATCTCAAAAAAGCTTCTTAAAAATTGCACTCAAAAAAAGAAATCTAGCCGGGCGGTGGTGGCGCACGCCTTTAATCCCAGCACTTGGGAGGCAGAGGCAGGCGGATCTCTGTGAGTTCGAGACCAGCCTGGTCTTACAGAGCTAGTGCCAGGACAGGCTCCAAAGCCACAGAGAAACCCTGTCTCGAAAAACCAAAAAAAAAAAAAAAAAGAAAAAGAAATCTAGCCGGGCGGTGGTGGCGCACGCCTGTAAATCCCAGCACTTGGGAGGCAGAGGCAGGTGGATCTCTGTGAGTTCGAGGCCAGCCTGGTCTACCAAGGGAGTTCCAGGACAGGCTCCAAAGCTACAGAGAAACCCTGTCTCGAAAAGCAAAAAAAAGAAAAAAAAAAGAAATCTATCAAAATAGTTTGTGTATCTAGAGCTTCAAGCTCCTTACAGAGGTTGAAATTCCCCCAAACTAAGTCCTCAAACCATGGGACAAGCTCTGACGGCCTGCTTGTGTCACGGGAAAGGAGCAGAGGTAACCTAGGTTACAGCAGTCTTTAGTACCTGGAGAGCTGGGGATACAGTCCCAAGTACATGCAGCCCGTGAACCTGGCTTGTGCGTGGCTTGTGCTTCAATACGACTGCTCCAACACAACCAGACTCAGCTGTGCCTGCAGGGGAACCATCAAATAGAATCAAACGAAATGAGGAAAACCAAAACGAGGCTGCTGGGCTGGAAGCATGGGGGAAGGGAGACAGTGGGAGGGAGCCCAGTGCAGCTGCCCGGGAAATTTACATTCTGGTCCAGTAGCCAGGAAAGGAATCTATCTGAGCGGAAAGCCCCAAACTGAAGCACCGTTCTGCTGAGCGGGAAAGAACGGAGATTATAACCACCGCAGGATGGGAAGCCACAGAAACCTGTCTCTATGACTGTGCTGACAACATTAAGCTATACGCCTAGACAAAACCCTTCTTCAAATACAAGGACATCTGGAAACATCCCAACATCACATATCAGACATAGGATAGAGCCAAGAGACACCACAGTTCTAGCTAGTCAGAGAGACACAGAACACAACACAAAGCTCTCAGACTACATATCCCCGGAGCCCAGGGAGGTCTAAATAAGCAAAGCTACTTAGCTACCCTCCCAACAACACTTACAAATAAGCTTTGAAAGAATCAAACTCCTTGAAAAAAGTGAGAAG
>NC_022034.1:11623308-11624134 GCF_000317375.1 Microtus ochrogaster
AAAAAAAGAATCAAACTCCTTGAACTTTAATACCTTTTTAAAGAGGAGCAACAGAACTAGACACTCAGCTTATCAAAACAATGTCTAGTGTCTAACAAAAATTAACGGTAAGACCTAGAAACAAAAGTTTGACCATTGCCAGAGCAAAAACATAATTCAACAGAAACAAACCAAGAAATGACAAGCAGAGAGTAAAATCCAGTCCACAGCATGGGAGGATTCACCGGAGCACTTAGCAGGGAACTAGACACACCGCAATTGCAATCAGGGCAGACCAATGAGCAGAAAGGAGAGGGGCTGAGATGATCAGCTGAGCCTTGGTGACCCATGAGACAAAACCTGAAACCTAACTGTGATCCCAGAAGGATGGACGTGGGACCAGGGAAATAAATATATGTGAAGAAGCAATACACCCATTTTCCAATTCTGATGAATCTGCAGATTCTAGAAGCTAAATTCATCCCATGTAGAGAACGTGCGCGCGTGTGCGCGCACGACCACACATACACACAGAGCAAGCTATCATAATCAAATTATGGAAAATCAGTGATGAAGCTTAAATGAACTCTGGGAAGAAAACTAGAGCAAGGACAGAGAGGACTGAGAGAGGAAATGACTGCAGCCTTATTAAAGGTAGAGGAGGTAAATGGCCATCTTTAAAGTGATGAACAATAACGAAATTCATCAACTGAGAATTCTATCCCAGAAAACACCAGAAAAATGTTGGGCTGGCCATTAAGAGATGGCTCTGTAGTTAAGAGCACTTGCAGCTCTTGGGAGGACCCAGCTCAGGGGCCAGCACTCATGTGGTGACTCACAACCACCC
>NC_022034.1:11625555-11640894 GCF_000317375.1 Microtus ochrogaster
AGAACTTAGTGAGTGGCTGTGCTATTAAGATTGCAGACTGGATATCTTATATTCCTAAACCTCAAAGGTAATTAAGCTTTAATTAATTATTTGGTCTCAAAATAGTGATATGGAGGCTGAGAAATAAAATCTAATAGCAAGTTTAAGTATTACCATATTCTATGGTATTGTACGACACTAGAGAACACTTACAACCCTTGCTCACCAAGAGCTACATGACTACAAAGTCCAGCCTGGTACTGTGTCACAACTGAAAACCCAGGAAAGAAACCACAGGTCAGGGACTTCGGGCAACATGTGGCAAAGTCAACAGAGAGTGAATTATGAGACTCAGAACCCAACACACACACCGCGGTTGTTTCCTGCGTGACGGTTCAACATGTCATCATTTCAAGCTGCATTTCCATCAAAATTACTTTACGATGACTGTGGTATGGAGTTTGTAGAATGCAGACACTCTTCTTTAAAAAAGCTAGAGCCAAGCAACAAGTCAAACGGTGGAGCCACTCACTGTTCTGCGTTCGTACAAACAGAGACTGTTTAACAGCTTTTCAACACAGAAACGACAGTTTCATTCAAATGCAAGTCCAGAAGAACTAAAAGCAGGACTCAAACAAGTGTATGTTGGCCAATATTCAACACAATGTTGTTCAAAACAGCCAACAGACTGCATGCTCAGTCACAGATGAGCCTTGAAACATTATTCTAATCACACGTAGCCAGACAGAAAAGAACAGATAGTGTATGGTTCCACTTATTTGAAAAAGTAAATTCATAGAGACAGAAAGCAGAACCGGTTGCCAGAGGTTTGAGGGAGACTGAATTAAAAGCGACTATTTAACAATAATATAGTTTATATTTGAAATAATGAAGACATTTTGGAAGACATTCTGGAAGTGAGTTTGACAAAGTGTCACTGAACTGCCACTTAAAGGCATTAAAATGACGGGTTTTATGTTACTATACATTTACCACAAGCTTTAAATGATCATGCAAATCAATAAGCTGTACAACTGCTGAAACAAATGGCTCTCTGTATCCTCCTCCGGAATTAGCCATGGCCAACACACCAGCTAGTGAGCACAGGCCAGCGCACGGCCATGCTCACACAAGGAGCCTGCCAGAAGCCCTAAGGAAAGGTAAAAGTACTTTACATAGAGTTGTGTGTGACAGCTCAGAGGCAAAGCCAGAGTCACCTCTGTCTTGGGCATTCTGGGAGGCGACACAGACATGATCTCGACCCCAACTTTAAAGAAGCCTGAGGATGCTAACCCAGTAACCCTGAGACTTCTCAGGCGCATAACTCTGTACCTCCTCCAGGGGCAGAAACCAAAGGTCTCTTTCCACACGTTTAAGTACTTTGTTCACGGTGTCTTACAAAAAGAAACACTCGGGACTCCCTTGGCCCCATCGAGTCCTGACCCACGCTTTCTCTTAGTCTCAAGAGAAAGGACCCATGTGTCACATCTCTCCTCAGTCAGGCTGTGCCCACAGGTAACTGGACCAGGACACTGGCAACTGCTGACCCTGCAAGCTGTCTCCTTTCATCTCCTGCAGCAGAGGACACGATCCCCATCTCTTCCTGTTCAGAGTACTGCCCTGTACACATGTCCTCTAGTTTTCAGTGTCCTCCCTCCTCAGTGTGCATGCAGTTTCCCGAAGAGGTGGGGTATATGGGAAGGGCCTGCACGCTAACCTCTCACAGACTGACCTCCTGAGTGTGGAGCAAAGGAATGAAGGTCACAGCCAATATCTTTAACTTCTGTGTCAGACCTGAAGTTCTCATGACTGATAAACCGGTCTATGTATCTAAAGTCATCACCTTGAAGACTAACACACTAACATCTGAAACCCACAGAAGAGGCCCTCGAGCATTGCTGCAGCGGGCTCGGGCCCTCCAGCATTGTAACATGAGGGCCTGCTTGTTGGGGTTTATGTCCTGCCCAGTTCCCCACAGCCGGCAAGCCCCAAAGAAAATCACACAGAGATCTCCATAAGTTAGAAAACTAATTGGCCCATTAGCTCAGGCTTCTTGTTAACTCTTGTAGCTTATATTAACCAATTGTTCTTAGCTATGTTAGCCACATGGTTCGGTACCTTTCTCAGCCAGACAGATTACATCTTGCTTCTTCCGTGGTCTGGGCAGGACAGAAACCCTAACAAGGCAGCCCTCAGGTTACAGAATGGTGCCCATGTGGATAACTGAATCCACAGAAAGCTTGAAAAAGCTTGGAAAGAATAAAGCATGGCTTCTTGGTGGCAGCAATTTCTCAGGTCTGCTCTGCTTGCAAGAGGCAAGTAAGCACTCTCATATAAGAGAGGCTTCCTGACTCAGCTTTAGCTGCATAACCCTGAAGCTCTTTTAAGAAGGTCTGCCACGAAAAACTCAAATGGTATTGATGAAAAGCTGAATGCATGCTTTTCGGTTTTTAGCCATAGCAGGAAAGAAGTTGTGCCATTGTAAAATGCCAGCTTTCTGGGCCGTCCTGCCAGGGCAAACTCTGACTCTTTCAGGCAGGCAGTCCGTGTGGTTAAGCTTGCTTGCTGGCAGGGACCTTGAAACGCCACAGAGTTGTGGCAGTGAACAAGGCTCTGGCCGGTACCTCTGCCAGGAGGCTGAAATCTTAGAAAGGTAAGAAATGGGCTGGATCCAGCAGACAAAGCCACAGCTTTCATCCTCTCCATAAAGACTCGTGTGGTCAGAAAAAGAGAGATATACAGTAAAGAGAGATTCAAAGACAAAGAAAATCTAAATGGTTTATAGTGTGTTAAAAATATATGCAGGCTTAAAAGAAAAAAAGATTAAAGTTCTTAAAAAAGAAAGAAAGAGAGTAGTTGGGTGTGGTAGTACACACCTTTAATCCCAACACTTGGGAGACAGAGGTAGATTGACCTCTGTGCCTTCAAGGTGTGGTAGGACACACCTTTAATCCCAGCACTGGGGAGGCAGACTGATGGACCTCTGTGAGTTCAAGGGCAGCCTGACCTACACAGAGTTATTCCAGGACAAAGATATACAGAGAACCTGTCTCAAAAAGTAAAAGTAAAAATAAAAGAAATAGAGGTTAAAATAAAGCCGCATAAAGATGAAAAATACACAGAGAATCTGGATACTGTATGCTATAATGCTCTCTTTGAATTGTTTGAATGCTGAGGAAGAAGCAACAGCTGCTAAAAGATATTTGTTTATAAATGCTGCTGAATTAATCCAAGATAGGTATTCTAAAAATATCTTGACTTCAAAATTGAAGTCAAAAGGTATGTTACTTTGGAGAAGAGATTTTGCTTTTGTTTCCACAGGAAATGAGAGGCTGTGGATTCATTCTGAGTTAAGAAAACTCAGGTTTGATCAAGGAAGACCACCTGAGAAATCTTTGGTAGGAACAGATGGCCCAGATGTCTAAGTTCTACATCCAGAACGAATTCAAGACTGCTGCCTGAGATGATCAAGACTCACAGGATACTCCAGTCAGGACTTGATGATAATTCTAAATTTTCTTTAGGTCCCCATAAGATTATCAGTGCCCCCAACCAGCCGGAAGGAATACTACGCCCACATTCCCCAAAAAATGGACTATGGATATTTTCCTTTGTTTTTTTTTTTTTTTTAAAGGGGGGGGGCGGTGGTGCGAGAGAATTATCTGTATTCTGTCAATCATGTTTTAAATAAATGCTGATTGGCCAGACAGGAAGTAGAGGCAGGTCAACCAGACAGGAAGTAGAGGCAGGGCAATGAGAACAGGAGAATGCTAGGAAAGAGGAAGCCCATTCCTCCCAGCTCTGCCCAGACCACCCAAGAAGCAAGAAGTGAGCTGCCCCTCTGAGAAAGGTACGGAGCCATGTGGCTAACATAGATAAGAATAATGGGTTAATATAAGCTACAAGAGCTAATAAGTAGCCTGAACTAATGGGCCAATCAGTTTTATAACTTATGGAGATCTCTGATTTTCTTTGGAGCTTGCCAGCTGTGGGGAACTGGGCAGGACAGAAACCTTAACAAGCCAGCCCTCATGTTGCACAGCCTTGCTGTAGTGGGCTTGGGCCCTCCAGCATTGCTGCAGTCAGGCTCAGGCCCTCCAGTGTTGTTGCAGTGGGCTCAGGCCCTCCAGCATTGCTGTAGTGAGCTTGGGCCCTCCCAAGGACGTATTTGGAAAATGCACTTATTTATGACTTTCTTTTGTCCTGTGACCAAAAAAGTTCATGCAGCCTTTTCCTTGGTGACGGCAGACTATGTCATTCAGGGCAACTTGAATCCATGTTCCAAGGCTATAGCCATTCATATTTGGCTCAAAATAAACTATTTTCTTATTTCCTTTAATGCAGACCTATGACTTGACACCAACAAACTTGAGGCCACACTGTGAGGCCATGTTTTTGGGTCCCTCGTCCCTCCATACGTATACACTCTCCTTATGGACTTCACTGCCCATCTTTACACTGAGGAATCCCAGCTTATATTTCAACTCAGGTATTTTCTCTCAGCTTTAGGCTTATAAATTGCTATCAGATTTCCACATTTGACTCAAAGGCATCTACCCAAGGAACTGTGACCCTGTGTGGGGAGTCAAGAGAGCCTTAAAAAGTGTAAAGAGGGCAGAGCTCTGAGAGAACGCGTGCTGTCTGACAGGGCACAGCCACGTGGAGGATCCCGGAGTGGCAAGCCTTCCACAGGTCTGAGTTCAAATGTTGAAAGTTTGTACAAACATTGGCAACTGCACCTTCTTCCTCCCTCAGCTACAAAGAACCCGAATGAAGACGAGCCAAACCGACGTGCTGAGGCTCAGTTGTTGAGTCAGGGGTGTGCCTCCCTCAGAGCGCGCACAGCCCACTTGACCCTGGCTTGTTCGTGTCCTCGTGCCTGTGGTTTCTTCTTTCCCCTGCTGCCTTTGTCGCGTTTCCAGGACCCACAGTAATCCTGGCCTCTGCACTGGGAGTTACCCTTCCAAAAGCTACTGATGCCCCCCTTTTGCCCCTCTGCCAGGTTGGGGCTTTGCGGTTTGCCCAGCAGTGTACGCTCTATTGAGAAGCTGCACGGAAATTATTAAGAAGTTAACTGCTAACTGCTCTTTCCTTAGATTTACTGAGCCCGGGGCATCCGGTGACCTTCAGACTGTCCCAGAACGTGCATTGCCTGTCCGCCTTCTTTAGTCCTGTGCCTCAGCAAACATAGAGCAGGTACACTACCATGGTGTTTAATTGGCAACAAAGTAGTTTGCCTATTTAAAGAACATATAGGAACTAGCTTCAAGGAGGCCACACTTGGACAAATCCTTCTGGCCTGAGGAAAAACCAGACAGGAGACACACTCTAGACAACAAAATCCCATTTGGCACAGGGCCTTCCCACCCACATCTCACTGTAGCAGGCTTCTCTCATTATAAAGCAATTTAAGCCCCCACCCCACCATCAAACAACACTTTCTGACTTCTGGATATTAGCTTTTGAGTGATGAGCAGCCTTGGGTCTAGGAAGATGTCCTCAGTACTGCACCGTAAAGCCCACTGTGCCCTGAGTGTCCTACTCTAGATGGAGCCTCACTTATCAGCACACCTTAAAGAAAAACCTCAAGACTCTTGTTGTTGTTGTTGTTGTTGTTGTTACCACTGTTTACTTCTCTCACTCTTTTTCACATCTTAGAATGGTCTGGAAAACCTACTTTCTAAATATGTCTAAGATCTGCTCACTTCTCTCCATCTGCCCCAGAGGGTCCTCTGCTGCCCACACCTGCCACTTCTCATGGACTTCATTCTGCAGCCTTGCGGCCAGAGGGTCTTTCTGCTGTGCAAGCTGAATGTGTCTCTCTGGAGCAAACCCTTCAGTGCTTCCTCAAATTCCCACGAGCATCCTGAGGGACCTCAGCCTTCACATCCACAACCTACTCACGCACACATTCTCATTCACTAAGTAAGCTATGGAACGAACATTACTAACAACTTCACAAATAGGTTAAATAAACTGCAGGCCAGGCCAGCCAGGTCATGTCTATTAGCATAACTAGGAACACCCTCCTTTGTTCTCAAAAGTTTTCTAACTTGTGTGTGTGTGCACACGCTCGCAAGCACACGGCGCACGTGAATGGCAGGGGTATGACCATCCTACTTGTCACATCTCTATGGCCAGATACATATCATTCATTCTTACCAGCGACTATAAATTCCAGACTCACTAAACTACCTTCAGTTCCACAAACACAGCACACCTGCCTCTGGATCACTACATATGTCCCCCTTACACCTGACTGACCCCTACTGACCTGGTAAGTTCAAGCAAGATTTCATACATGGGGAGTATCCTATACCTCCGAAGTGTCAACTGTCCCTCCCTCCTACCAACTGCTTCAAACACGACTGCCCCATTACTATTAATGCTTCTCTGTGTCTGTGTTTCTACTAGGTTCTTATCTCACCTTGTTTGGTGTACCACTTGGTAAGTGGGTAATGATTAATCCATCTGCCACAGAGCACAATGTCTATTGCCTACACTAGATGCTTAGATGGTTGAAACTAATAAATTGATTTCTACTTCCAAATAACTCAAATCTAGTTCAGCTGTCAAGAGTACAGAAAGCAGCTTTCTTAAAATGAAAACCTTCATTAAGGAAACACCCACTTCCTCACATAAAAGAACCAAAAATCATTATTTCAACAGGAAATCAAAAACTCTTAAATTTATATACTTTTTTATATTTTAAAAAGCCAATGCTTATCCCCTACACTTATGAATGTGCATGCATGAGTGCATGTGCACAAGGATGTGTTTGGATATGTGTGCTTTACGTGTACGAGTACATGCTGGCAAATAGTTATTATTATAGTTATCCTTAGTTACGATAAAAGATAAAGTAGATATAAATACTGTAACTATAATTCTTGCTTGATACCTGTTTTTTCATATGTAATTTTACTATGTTAAAGTTAAAGCCTTCCTTTTTATTTAAATAGAAAAGGGGAAATGGTATGGGAAATCCTTCTGTATATGTATTGCTTTTATTGGCTAATGAATAAAGAAGCTGGGTTGGCCTGTGATAGGCCAGAGTAGAGCTGGGCAGGGAAAACTAAACTGAATGCTGCGAGAAAAAAGGCGGAGTCACTAGAAGCCATGTAGTCCCACCAGAGACAGAGGCCAGATGGAAACTTGCCAGTAAACCACAGCCATGCAGTGATACACAGATTAATAGAAATGGGTTAAATTAAAATGTAAGAGCTAGCCAATAAGAAATTAGAGCTAATAGGCCAAAGAGTGATTTAATACAGTTTCTGTGTGATTATTTAGAGGCTGAGCAGCAGGGAACCAACAAGTCGTCTCCTATTACACTTATGGAGGTCAGAGGTCAACACTAAGTGTCTTCCAGGATTGCTCTTCACCTTATCTTTTAAGACAGGGTTTCTTACTGAGCCTGGTCTCTCACCATCTGCCTAGACTGGCTGGGCTATTACCTCCAGGAATCTGCTTGTCTGTGTCCTCACCCCAGGGATACGGCTGCAAACAGATGGGTGCGACCACACCTGTCTTCTTTACATGCATCCTCAGGTCCTCATCTTTGCATTACCTCTCAACCCTCCCCACAAACATATCTCCTCTTCTTTTCCTCCTCTCCTCCCCTCCCCTCCCCCTCCCTCCCCCCGCTGGCTTCTCTTCCTCCTCTTGTTCCTCCTCTTCCTCCTCCTCCTCCTCCTCTTCTTCTTTTTCTTCTTCATTGTTGTGGGTTTTTTTTTCTTTTTGAACACAGGGTTTCTCTGTGCAGCTCTGCCTGTACTGGTACTCGCTTTGTAGACCAAGTGAGCCTCGAACTCACAGAGATCCTCCGCCTCCCAAGTGCAGGGACTTGAGGCGTGCACCATCACCCAGGTATTTGTCAATTATACTTTCTAAAGCTCTTGCACAGACTGAGGCAAGGCTTTTGCCCCAGCAGAGTTGGTTTCTGTTTGTTGAGGGCACCACAGCCAATTTTAGACTACATTCTGGCAGGATGCTGCATGGTTGCTGAAACTGATGACCAGTGTGACCAGATGAAATCGAGGGAGCTGATCCGAGTTCATTTTATCAACAAACATGGACTAGGCAGTTGCTGTAGCCAGGTTCTGTTCTAGGAGGGGCAGTGGAAGAAAAGCAAACAAGGCCCCTTTCTGTTGCAGGATGTTTGATGGCACTGTGACACTCCAGGACAGTTAATAAAGTTAACCTTGAATCAGGGGACGGAGTCACCAACAGGCAGACCAGAATTAGCCATAGAGATTTGAAGACCCAGGATATAATAGAGAGGCAAATAGAGAGGAAAGAGTGGGGAGGGCCTTAGAAAGATTTTCTGCCTTTTTGATCTGGGAAGCGTGGAGATAGAGGGTCAGCTGGCCTGGTCAATCCTCCGCTGCTTTCTTGGCAGGTTTTTACCCCAATATTTGCATTTATTTATTTATTTTTGGTTTTTCAAAACAGGGTTTCTCTGTGTAACAGCTCTAGCTTTCCTGGAGCTAGCTCTGTAGACCAGGATGGCTTCAAACTCAAAGAGATCCACCTGCCTCTTTCTCCCACATACTGGGATTAAAGGTGTGTGCCACCTCTGCCCCTGAGTTTTTGTTAATAACAGAACACTTAAGATAAGCGCTTTGCCTTTCTTGTCAAAGAACCATCTGTTTCAATGCGCCAGGCAATTCCAAGCTGTGGAGTTTATTTAAAGACTGGTGAGACAGAGCTCCCTCAAGGGCTATTAGATAGGTGGCTAAGGAGGTGTCCTCGGGTTGAGATCTAAAGAATGAAGGAGCTAGTGCTGGAGAACAAGGGATAGAGCACGTGAGGCTGGTACTGCAGAAGGACACAGATGCACAGGCACAGTCAGAGCCGCACAACACAGGCCAGTGTGAACACAGACCAGCAGCCACACAAAGGCATGCTCACGAAGAGGTTGAAGGTTAGCACCTTGTTTAGAGCAGGGCTACACTGCTTTCTATGCAAATGATGTGCACTCACAGAAAAGGGAGCACCATTAATATAACTAGGGATAAAATGCACTGGACAGCTGTACGGCTTGAGCGCTGCTCACAGCGGATCCCATGCAGATCCACGAGTGAGACATGCAGTTAGTTATTCACCTCCGGCTTGGACAACCGCGCAGAGAAACACTTCATGACACCACACCTTTGTTGTCAGCATCATCTCAAGCTACAACCAGGCTCCATAAAGATTGTGCAGGATAAAATCTTTCCTCTATCCACCTGACTTTTGTGCACTGAGGCTGGAGGCTCTGTCCAGAAAGTGACCATCACGCCACAGCTCAAAAGCTACTGTGTCACTACACCTGAGACCATGCTCAAATCCATTTCTCTGGAACTAAAGAATGTTCACAGCTCAACCCTACCTGAAAACCCAGCCCCAGCCCCATTCCCCACCCAGATCACTCTCTTCTCTCACTCACAAGAGCACCACTAGAGTAAACACGGCTTCCGGCTCACAACACCCATGTCCCTTCTTTCTTTATTGTCCCTCTCCCCCATCTTGTAAGTTTATACTCCTCATTCTAGTAAATAACAGAGGTAAGCTGCTGAGGGAGAGATCTAATACATAATTAGTCCATGAAGCAATTAGTAGGAGGGAAGTGGGGTGACTCTATATTCTTTACTCCATGTGAGTCTCAACATGACACGCTTAGCCTCTCTATAAAGGAAATGGTTGGCTCTGGCATAATTACAACTGGGATCCTCAGCCCAGAGGGAGGAATCTGCTAGGAAGCGGTGAAGATGGAGCTGCAATCCTGGACTATCTTACGTGATGACGTGATGACGGGAAGTCTGGCCTTTCCCAGCTATCCTCACTATCTGCCCCATGAGCCTATGCAAAACACAAGAAGGGGAGTGAGGAGGAGAGTGAGCGAGGACAGAGAACCCTCCCTGAGCAAGGACCAAAGCACTGCTGGGAAGCAGCAAGCACCGCATGGGTTCAGTCCTGCTTGGGGATTTAACATGGCACTGTAGAAACGATTTTGATTTGTCTGCATTTGCTCTTACAAAACAAGGGTAGATATAACGTTTGGCTTTGCTTTGCTTTTCATATTCTCACAAGTGAACCTAATTACTTCCGTTGAATTATAAACCATAAACAAAAGGTGAACTGACACAACCCAGAAAGATTGTATCTTATCACCACCAGCAGAATAGATTTTCTCAAAAATTAAATAGTCCCTTATGTGTAGAGTGGAATGAAAGAATTCTCCAGACAGTTTAACTATTCAGTTACCTGTAACTACTCAGACCTGTAAGACTCTGATGTGGAACAACCCCTGTATGCTGTGAATAAAGAAGCTGCTTTGGCCTGTGGCAGGGCAGAATACAGCTGGGCAGGAAATCCCAGCAGAGAGACAGGGTGAAAGAAGGCAAAGTCGTAGAGATGTCAGCCACAGCCAGGGAAGCAAGATGTGAGATAACAAGCCACAAGCCTCAAGGTAAAATAGAGAATAATATAAATGGGTTAATCTAAGTTGTAAGAGCTAGTTAATAATAATCCTGAGCTAATAGGCCAAACGTTTGTAAGTAATTTAAGCCTCAGAGTGGTTATTTGGGAACTGGCAGGCGGGAAAGAGAGAAACCTCCAGTTACAAATGGTGCCCACTGCCTGGCGTGGATCCACGTAAGACCTGAGAAAGTTTAAGAAAGGTTCTGAATACACAGAAATGAACCTTCACTGGGCTTCCTAGTCTCACGGTCTCATACCAGCAGTAGTGCAGAGACGCATCTCTCAACAGCTGCCTACAAAGTGGAGCTGGGGACCAGCCACCATGAGCTTAGCAGCGTAGGTTTCCACAGTCTCACACAGGCCTCAGCACAGAGAAGCTAATCAGCTGCACACTGTGTGGTGGATTTAGCTTTTACTCAAACAGACTAAAAGGGGTGATGGGCAGCGTGCTTGTTTGGTGGTGGCTTGGACCTGCTGTGTCCCACAGTTGGAGTGGTGAACACGGCTCCCAGAACTGGCAGTGAACTTACCTCCACCATGTTGGAAAGCAGAATGGGGTGGAGGCAACAGCCAAAGCTGCAGCTTTGTTCATAGCCACACCCACTTAGCATTTTAAAAACTCTCCTGGACAGAAAATAATTACAGATACACAATAAAGATAGATTTGGACAAAAAGGACTCTAAATGGATCACAATGTGTTTGATAAATATACACAGGCTTGGGAAAGATAGGATAAAGGATAGACAGAGTCACAGATTAAAAGAATAACTTAAAGATAATAAATAGGTTCTTAAAAAGGAAATAGAGTAATAAAAGGTATAATAAACCATGAAAGATAGAAAATACACAGAGAGTCTGGATTATGAATTATGTAGAAAATACTGCATTTTATTTCAGTCTTTTGACTGTCAATGAGCTAACTGCAGAGAGACATTTGATTGTGGGGCTGCTGAACTAAACCAACATAGAGGTATCAAAATTTGGGTCTAAGGATCTGTTGCTTTGTAAAAGAGGTTCTGCTTTTGTTTCCACAGATGAGAAGCTGTGGATTCCTTCTAGGCTAATGTCGTTTGATCAAGACCCCCTGAGAGGTCTCCATGGGAACAATGGCCCAGGTGATCCAACATCCAGAACAGCTTACAGGCTATTGGCTTAGATGAATCAACCACAAAAAAAAAAAATCCCAATCAAGACTTGACCATAATTCTAATTTTTTTCAGGATCCCCATTAGATTATTACATGTGTCCCTAATCAGCAGGAAGTAGTATAGAAAACTATACATAAATTCCCAAAATATTGTTTATGAATGTTTGTTTTGTTTTAAAGTGGGTTGGTTATAAATGATTAATGGTCACAGTCAATCTCATTCTAAAGAAAAAGGGGGCTATGATACAGAAATGATAAAAAGGTAGATTATTAAATCTACTTTGATCCAAAAAACAACTTTTAATCTCAGAATACTTCACATTGGTATAGATTTTGGTTTACTGATACATATTTAAGGTGAATTTTGTTATACTATATGTATATTTCTACTCTTGTTTAAGGTATTATGTTTATGCAGCTCATTTAAAATGTAAAATACAGTTAAAATACAAATTAACAGTCATCTATAATAGTCAAACTTATAAGCATATTAATTAGGTTTTCTAGATATACAGACATATTTCAGATGGATAGGTAATCTTAAAACACTTCAAAGGCCTACAGAATGTGGCATTTAAAATATTTTAAAAAGGTAGACTTTTCTTGAAAGTGAAACACGCCTGCTCCTGGCAGCAGCAATTACTTCAAGGAGATGATGGACACTGAAGAAGCTCCTTATAGAGTTTCCTTTCAATATGGAAAGGCTAGCCATTTGGGCAAGAAACTGTTCTTGCCTGGACTGCTTGACAGTATAAACTGGACATACAGGATCTACAGGAAAAGCAACTGATGAACTTCCCAAAACAAGATGGAACAGTCCTTCGGGTTCTTGCTTCATGGAAGAGTCTGCCAGGTACTCTGCAGGACACTGCAGACTGACAAACTGCCAATATAGGCATAACAGGTTCAAATTTCCTGCTTCACTAAGAAATATGCCAGATACTATGGACAAGAGGGGTGCCCTAACATTACAGAAGACCTTTGGGTGACTGTCCAGGCAGTCAGATATCTATCATTTCTAGAGTTTTGGAAGTTGCATCAATGCATTTCCTGTTAACTTAGGTAATATTATATCCCTCTGGATCTTTGATGGAGATGAAGAATAGATAGTTATAATTATAGCTTTCCTTAGTTATAGTAAAAGATAAACTAGATATGAAACTCTAGACTCCCAAAAATAGGATAGAATATTTTCTTCAATTTTGCCAAGTTCAAACAGACTAAATATTATAACTATAGTTCTTGCTTGATAACTGTTTTGGTATATGTAATTTTATCATGTTAAAGTTAAAACCTTCCTTTTTAATTAGACAGAAAAGGGGAAATGGTGTGGGATTCCCCTGTGTATGCTGTGAATATGTTTTATTACCATTGGTTAATAAAGAAGTGGCTTTAGCCAATGGCTGGGCAGAATACAGCTAGGAGGGAAATCCAAGCAGAGAACAGGGAGGAAGAGGGTAGAGACAGAAAGATGCCAGCAGCTTCTGGGGAAGCAAGATGTGAGGTAACAAGCCATGAGCCTCAAGGTAAAGTATAGAATAATAAAAATGGGTTAATTTAAGTTATAAGTTACTAATAAGTATGAGCTAATAGGCCAAACAATCTGTAATTAATATTAAGCTTCAGAATGTTTTTTGGGAACTGGAAGATGGAAGAGAAAAAAATGTCCGGTTACAAGACTCTCCACTTAAAGAGGTATGACCTATTTTCCTACTTATAAAATATTACAGAAAAATGATACATTACATTACTTAAAATATTTCAAACACAATTTCCTAAAATATACTTTGAAAACATGTATTTTTAATTATTTTGTAAGTTTCTGGTATGGCATTAGGATACTGACAGACTCAAAGTAGGTGACCAAGTAACAGAACTAAGTAACAAAACAATACTGAATTCACTACCTGTCCTGATCGATTCTTTTCAAAGCCAAATCTTGGGCTCTTAAGAAAAAAACACTCTAACCTAAGCAATCTGGGTTAATAGGCCACAAATCTAAAATAGAACTTACTGTTGGTTCTGTGGCACATGCTTGTAATTCCAGAATACTGGAAGCTGAGGCAGGAGGGCAGAATTCTTGAGAGCAGCCTAGGCTACAAAAAAAAAAAAAAAAAAAAGAAAGAAAAACAGGACTCACTCATAGAAGACTGTCATGGAAGCTGTAATTTACATTAGCAACTTATTGGATGCAAGGTGCACGCCACACATTGTATAATACACAGGCATGCTGAGGTTCGCATGTAGCCACCTACTCTAAAACATGGGAGTACTTCTGATACCACCAACGGACCACATGCTTACAGAGAGCCAGTGGGGATAATCTGTAAGCCAGTTTAGACACTTGTACTTACTACTGGAGATATGCAGTTGAATTATTGCATAAGATGATGAAATGAGTGAAAAAGTAACTTTTAAAAAACCTAAGTTGAACATTTTTAGGAACCATCAAAATAAATTGCTAAAAGCTCACTAAGTATAACCTAGACAGCAGTTCAGACAGATGGGGAATCATTTCTAAAAATCTAGGATTCTGTACTCACAATGACTTGAAATCACCTCAAATTCTCCAGGCTCTTTACAACAAACTAAAAATGGAAGCTGTAGGCAATGCATTATGAATGTGGGTTACAAGACAAGAACTGCACTCCCAGGAATGGACTCACCGGGAGAGGCTGGCTATGGCTATCTAAGGACTGCTGAGCATGCCTGAGATGAGATAGAAATGACGATGGGCAGGGAAGCAGTTCCGCAGATGACTGCAGCCATCCTTCTCCACTCAGCCTCCTCCTGCTGCTGTCCCCACCTGAGCTGTGGACCAAGGGCAGCCTTGTCCCGTGAGGACTGTAAGGGCACTGGTGTTTGCTGTGGGACAATGGTCTTTTATCCTGTCACTTGTATTATTTTTAATAAAATGCTGATTGGCCAGTAGCCAGGCAGGAAGTATAGGTGGGGCAACCAGGCAGGAAGTAGAGGCAGGGCAATGAGAATTCTGGAAAGAGGAAAGTTTAAGTCTGCAGCAGTGACCCAGCCTCAGAGGAAGCAAGATGTGACTGCCTCGCCAAAAAGGCTACCAAGCCACTATGGGCTAATGTAAATTATAAATTAGTAAACAAGAAACCTGAGCTAATGGGCCAATGAGTTTATAACTAATGTAGACCTCTGTGTGATTCTTTGGCCAACAGGTGTTAACGAGCTGGTATGTGCAGACCATACGCACGTCTTAGTCTCCAGGGGAAGACAGTGCCATCTTTAGATGACCCTTAATGGCTGCCAGCTGTATGACCTATTCATGTTAACTTAAAAACAAATTTGCCTTAATGATCATTAAGCAACATAAACACAATTTATGATGTATTTACAAGGCCACTATTACGACCAAAATTTCGCTATTAAGGTTAATTATTAATGTTTAAATATGATAACAGGGGTTTGAATGTGTATTTTTGGAAAGTCTTTACATATATATGAAAATATTTTCCATGAAATAATGTTGAAATTTTTTCAAAACCAATGAGGGAAGGGAAACATGTGGGACAGAGACCAAAATAACTGAAACTGCCTAGGAGCAGCCCACTGTAGCCGTAGGAGGTGTCCATGAAGGTTCCCTGTGCCTTTCTTTCTTTTTTTTTTTTTTCTGGTTTTTCGAGACTGGGTTTCTCTGTGGCTTTGGAGTCTGTCCTGGAACTAGCTCTGTAGACCAGGCTGGTCTCGAACTCACAGAGATCCGCCTGCCTCTGCCTCCCGA
>NC_022034.1:11640994-11644607 GCF_000317375.1 Microtus ochrogaster
CTGTCCTGGAACTAGCTCTGTAGACCAGGCTGGTCTCGAACTCACAGAGATCCGCCTGCCTCTGCCTCCCGAGTGCTGCCTTTCTACTTTGGTCTACATTTGAAATGTTTATAAATAGCTACAAAAAAATGCTGAAGTTTGCCAAAATGTTTGGATAATGTATTAACAATTCATAGGCATGGACTTTTTACGAAATTCTATTAATATATTTTGAACAAACAAAAATAATCACTGAATGACCCACAGAAGAACAAAGATTCATTCACTGAATCTTAAAATTCTAAGCCCAGAGCAACATTCCAGCCCAGTTCTCGGTACTTCAGCTGCTTCTTACCCTGCTCTGTTCACACCTGGAGGCTTCAGGAGTCAGTCACACCAGAAACCAGCTACAGCGTTATCAGAAGAGGAATGCAGTCAGGCCTACGTGACCCTGTGGTGGACACCAGTGAGGTCAGGATGACAGGCCAACCTGGCTATAGGTCAAAGGGGTGAATGGTCCAATGGGTTATGTGTGTCCTCGTGTCCAGGAAATGACGGCTTCTACCTGGCTTTCAGACAAACCTATCAGGCATATTCTTACTTCTCTCCAGAATCTCTGAACTGATTGAGATACACAAGTTACAGAAGGATGATCCTCCAGGGCTTCTGAAGCTCGCTGATCCAATTAAATACAGCAATGCTTGTCCTGGATACAATCAATTAAGGTTTAAGAAGGAATTAAAGATTTCAATCCGGTATCAAAGTGAACACAAGCTCAAGAAGCAGCAGCAAAGGAGCCAGTCGTCGGGCGTGGTGAAACGCTCCGATAGTTTTACATTGCCAAACCAACGCAAGGTCCCAGGCGCGGCATACAGCTAGCTCCCTACTGACTTGGCCCATGGACAATTCTGTGCAAACAGGCACTGGCCAGACATGCACACCCAAGGGTAATACCTTTCCTAAGAGCTCTGAATGACAACACCACCCCTTCCTTCAGGTCTCAGTCACCTTCCTGTGGGACTTCACTGACCACCGTATTCAGCCCCACCCCCACTCACCTTGTAAACTGGCCACCACACCATGGGAGAAAGTCCTGGGGACAGGGATCTTATTTTATTTTATGTGCATTGGTGCTTTGCCTGCATATGTGTCTGTGTAAGGGGTCAGATCCCTAGAACTGGAGTTACAGACATTTGTGAGCTGACATGTGGATGCTAAGAATTGAACCCAGATCCTCTGGAAGAACAGTCAGCACTCTTAACTGATGAGCCAGCTTTCCAGCCCCCTGAGGACAGTGGTTTGAAAAATAAATTCTTAGAAGCTATATTCCTCACATTGCAACATTCTTTGGTCCAATAAGTGAGTGATGAAATTACTAAAGAACCAAGCAGCATAATGAGCGGCCATGTGATTTCGGTGAACTGGGTACATGGTTCTGCTCTACAGATAAAGAAAGCTAGAGACAAGGCTGGCCAGGAACTCACTACTTGGTAGAAGATGACCTTGAACTTCTGAGCTCCCTGACTCTACAGTCCAAATGCTAGGACTACACGAGACTCAACAACTTGTTCTGTTTATAGTACTATGAAATACCACAACCCAGTCATAACACCCATTTCTCGCTTTACAGATACACTGGTAAGCCCACAGGGAAATGTTCAATTAGTTCTTGAGATCAATTGGTAAAGATAATACTTTAGTAATGTTACCTTCAATCTTTAAAGTGGGTGGCTGCTGCTGCTTCTCCTCCCCCTCCCCCCACTTTCTTCTCTTCAACTCAAACCATTAGTGCCACTATCTCGAAAGCCATGACAAAGCAATCTTTCTAGTCTGGGAGTCTAAAACCTCTAACCTAGACAGAAAACACCTATGAGAATCCTGCAAACCAGAGAGTGAGTGCGAAGCCCTCTCTGACTCTTTTGGAAACTCCCAAAGGCGGCAAACAGAGGCCCAAGGCTCCAGCAAAGGCAGTGGAGAGCAGTCAGCATCCAGACACAATGTGAGACCTGGAGAGGCAAACCTACAATTGGTCTCAAACACCCTAAGGGACAACTGGTGGACAGCTCCTTCCTGCACTGAGACCATGCAGAGATCTGCACCCCACACAGCATAGAACCAGCAAATGGCTCCCTCGTTCTCACTAAGAAGGGCAGGTGGATGAACTTCTAAGGTTAAGGAGTAAAAACTAAAGAGCAAGCCCCTGGAGGGCTGAGAGGCTCGGAAGGCAAGATAAGGTCTTACTTTCAAGGCCAGCTATGGGTATCCGAATATAAAGACCTTCACCCCCAGGTTATGATCAAAATCCATTGTACATTTTTATAGAAGAGTAGCTTTATTTATCTCTATATCTCTTTAGGCCCATCTGGATTGTGTGGAATTCACAGCTGAATCTACTCCAGTCTGTCTATTTAGAGGAAAGTGAGCTTGCAGTACTTGTCTGCAGCACACTAACCAGAGTCGTCTGGGATCAGAACCCTGGCTCCTGATCTCTCCGCTAGCCTACCACTGCTCTAAGACACACATTATTATTGCATTCTGAAGACATTACATTTTTTTCTTAAATACAAAATTCAAAGGAAATCTTAAGCCAAGTGAGTTCTTATGACATGGCTACGGTTACTACAGAGGATAGTAGCTACCTCAAAATCCATTCCATGCATACAATGCCCCCTCATGTATCTTGGGTGTTTTACTTTATTTGAGATGGTCTTGGTATGGTAGCCTAGACTTGCCTTTACCTACCATGTACTGGCCTAGAACTCTCAGCAATCCCCCTGTCAAAACAGCTTCGTGTGAAAGCACAAATCACGAAGAAACACTCAGCACTAAAAGGTAGTATGAGGTCATTAGTATTTATGATGGTCGGCAAGATGAGAACCAGCCAGGAGACAAGGCTCCCAACGCCTATGAGAGATTACCTTAGTTAGGGTTAGTCTTTTGGTGTGCCTGTGGGAGGTTATATGGATAGGTGGGAAGACCTACCCACTGTGAGTGGCACCAATCCCTAGCCTGGGCTCTGGGATTGTACAGAAAAGAAAAAGCTGCACACACACTCTCCCTTCCCTTCCTCTCCCCCCTCCCAGAAGCCCCCCCTTGTCTCCCTCTCCCCCTCTAGCTCTCTCCTTCATAACTACAGGTGGAATGTGACCATCTGCTTCCTGCTCCTACAGCTTTAACTCTGTTGTGAGGATGGACTGTACCCTTGAACTGTGAGCTGAAATACATCTTCGATTGCTTTTGTCAAGGCATTTTATCATAGCGACAGAAAAAGGAGCTATGAGCATTTGTGAGTCTGTGTATTACTGTAACATTATACACATTTGAATAACAGTATCAAAAATGGGAAGAATTTAATTTATGCTCTGTAAAGACTGACTCAACCCTTTCCCTGGAGAATCTATTCTAAATACTGAAAACCAAGCACAGTATGTAAACACATCAAGCATTTTAGGGAACTGCTTACGTGGAAACTAAAAGGAGCACTAACTTTAACCATTCCTAAACACCACATCTTTGTAAAGGAGAACTAACTTTAACCACCCCTAAACACCACATCTTTGTAAAGGAGAACTAACTTTAACCATCCCTAAACACCACATCTTTGTAAAGGAGAACTTTAACCATCCCTAAACAC
>NC_022034.1:11644872-11646982 GCF_000317375.1 Microtus ochrogaster
ACCAGGGCATGAGACTCTGTCCTCCACGTGCTCTTTGCTGGCTCCTAAAAGTGACCTAAGACGACAAGTCCTGCATAAAATTTTAGAGCCCAACCAGAGACTCTAGACATTTGTGTCTTCTTTCAAATACACGTTCTGTCCTGAAGGAAGGACACTCTATCAAAGAGCACTTTAAATGAGACCTCAGCTCCAGCACACCTCATTATGGAATGGTACTCTCTCACTGAGAGGTAGAGAAGCAAGTCTGTGACTCTTGGGAGCACTGCTTCTTCAGGGATAAATACTTCAGGACTCATGTTCAGATATTAAAGTAAGTTACAAAGACTGAGTCAAGAGACCCAGCATCCTTAAATACTATGTTTATAATGTCTAAAATGAGCAAGAGGGGCAAAAACATCACGGTTTTAAAGACCATAAGGAAAAAAGAGAAAAAGAAATACTAATTGGGAAGTTGTAAGATGTACACAAGTGTATAACTCTGAACGCTTGGCGGTAATCCATTCTCCCAGAGATGAGATTTTCACAGCTGCTATCACACTCCGCTCTCTTCCCTTCCAGTGCTCCCAGGACACTCTGATTCGGCTTTTATTCCGGCAGGTGTGCTAAGCTAATACCAGACTGAAACAGCAAAGTGCAATGAATGTTCAAGAAAAAAGCATACAGTCAACAGGGCGGTGGTGGCGCACGCCTTTAATCCCAGAGTGAGGCAGAGGCAGGTGGATCTCAGTGAGTTCAAGGCCAGCCTGGTCTACAAAGCGAGTTCCAAGACAGCCAGTACTACACTGAGAAACCCTGTCTCGAAAAACCGAAAAAAGCATCCAGTCACATGGCCTGTAAGACATGCTCCTTAGTCAACACAAGGGAAAAGCTCTAGAAAATGCCAAACTGGAGTAAAGGCAGAGAAACCCAGAGAGAAGTACACGTGCTAAGCAGAATTTCACCCTGTATTCACCGAACCCTGACTGAGCTGCACTTAGGCTGCACAGAGTCAGGGAAGTAAGGGAGCAAAATTCTGACCCTGACCAGCTGGGGCTGCTAAGAATCCCAGTCAGAAGGAAAGAAGGAGGGGACAGCAAGGAAATGACACCAAGGTGTGGAGCAGGCTGTCTGGCATAGCTGGAAACCACGAAGGAGCAGCACGGGAGGACAACTCAAGGCTGAGAGACTCCAGAGGACGGGGTAAACACACGCTTCCTGGGAAACACAATTTCAGTGCGACAACCAGAACCACTCAGACTGATCCCAAGAGAAAATAAGATAGTGAAACATCTAAGGAAACAAAGCACCATGAAGGAGGTGCAGAAAGACCCAGCTGGACTTCTGTTACCAGACCATCAGGTCAGAAACTGGAAACATGAGGAAGGAATCAGAGACTAAAGAAAAACCACACAGAACTTCTAAAACCAGAACACAGCCCAGACCCCCTTAAGTCCCAAGCTTTGCACATAATCCACACTGACACCACAGTGGACATCAGAACAGTGAAGATGGGGGTCTTGACAACAGGCAGAGGGAAGACCTGGGCACTTAGAAAACAACTGTAACCAATGGCTGCTCAGTGACCCAGGAAAGCTGAGCAAGGACAGGTTCACTGTGCTGAGCCTAGAACTTGGTGCACCCAGAAAGCCCACCATCTCTGATGGACAGGAAAAATGCATTTCATAAATGACCAGTTATCAACAACAAGCCTGCCTTAATGGGAACCCCAGTTTACTCTAAACAGAAGAAAACCCTGTACCCAAGAAAGGGTGTAGCTGGGAGCAGTGGTGGACGCCTTTAATCCCAGCATTCTGGAGGCAAAGGACTGAATATAAGAAAATATAGTATACAAAAACAGGGACACAATACATCTAAATAATCATTAACTCTATACAGTGAAAACATCTAGTTTCTATTTTATTTAATACTAAATAATAACTGATTATACTAGGAAATTTACTGCAGTTATATATCCTTAGGTCATTTTTAAATTCAGAAAGTATGACATTGAGTAATTTCAGACTTAAATTTAGAAACATTGCCGGGCGATGGTGGCGCACGCCTTTAATCCCAGCACTCGGGAGGCAGAGGCAGGTGGATCTCTGTGAGTTCGAGACCAGCCTGGTCTACA
>NC_022034.1:11647082-11651801 GCF_000317375.1 Microtus ochrogaster
AAAAAAAAAAATTAGAAACATTAACAGACTAACGTCCTCCACTAGGGAAAGAGACATATAACACAAGCCCAAATGGTAGGGATTGGGAGAGGCAGTATAGCTTCCAAAACCCCTGAGAGCTGACTAACCCTCAATCAACCTGTGAGATGGTAAATATCAGGAAACATAAACAGCGGCAGATAAAAATCCCTAGCAACAAAGATCGCTAGGATCAAAAGGTAAGATCTGTCAGGACCCTTTCCCAGCACTTGGGAGGCAGATGGGTCTCTGTGGGTTTGAGGCCAGCCAGGTCTACAGAGCAAGTTCCAGAGCTGGTAGCCAACTCTGTCTCAAAAAAAAAAAAAAAAACAAATAAATAAGTAATTCGACCGATATTTATGAAATGAAAGCTAGTAAAGTCAGATTAACAGTGGAAACAATAGTTTTAAGGAACAATGCATCACTAGCAACAGGGGGTCACCTCGTAAAGACAAAAGTCTAATCACCTGAAAGGTACTGTTAAGCTTAGTGAAACTGTTTAAGCCCACCATTTTATTTAGTCTTTTGTTTTATATTTTAAGTTTATTTTTTATAAAGTTCCTAGAACCTCATGTAAGCATGCTGTATTTGTAACATTTCCATCCCTCCCTCGCTTCTCTCTCCAACACGCCCACTCTGGCCGACTTAGACCCCTTCTGTGGTTCTCTTTACTTATATGAGCACGTGCTCACCTGAGTACATTTATTGCTGCTCACATACACAAGTGTTTGGAGCTGATCACTCAAGCCTGACAAGGGTCTTGTCCCTGGAGAGCCTTGACTCCCCCTCCTTCAGCAGCCACTGAATGCCAGAACTCTTCCCTGCGGGTGGGGCCCGAGGATTCCATCCCATCGGTATGCTGCTGGTGTGGTCATGATGCAGGCTGTCTGGGCAACCTCATGCGCACAGAGAAGGCACACAGGAAAGAACAGCAGACACATCACATCAGGGCGTTCTTGACAGGGTCTCGTCACAAAGCCCAGACTGGCCTCGAACTTAGATCCGCCTGTCTCCATGCCCCTAGAGCTAGCATTACAGGTGGACAGCACTACACCCTGATGAAAGCTACCAAGTTTTAAGCGGTTAAAGTCAAGCTATTATTTAACTTTCAGATGATCACTATAAAGGCAAAACACAGTAAAAACAATCTTTGCCAAACTCTTCACTTCCTAATCTCTTCCTCCTTTCCTAAAGACTGTTTCATGTTTCTTACAGAATCTTTCTCTGACTACACATACAGACAGGTAAGACATAAAATACTGTTGTGTGAAGTGCCCAGGAAGCATCTCTAGGTCTCCTGCGCTATAACTATACAGCTAGGTATGGTGGCACATGCCTGCCATCCCAGCACCTTTGCACAGAGGCCTGCAACCGCTGGGAGTTTATCTTGGTCTACAGAGCAAGTTCCAGGCCAGTGAGGGCCCATGTCAAAATCAGAACAAAATTCTCCCCAAACAAACTATTTTAAAAAGTCTTGTGTGTGTGCATGTGCACACGTTCATGCATTTGTGCATGTGTCCACATGTGTGTGGAGGCCAGGAGGTCAGAGGTCACATAGGTGGCCTTTCTGGTTCTCCATCTTATTTTGAGACTATGTCTCTCGCTGACTCTGACAGGCTGGCTGGCCAGGGAGGCCTTCCCAGTGCTCTAACTACAGATGCACTAGTTTGGGCTTTTTTTTTTTTAACTTGGATTCTGGAACCCAGGTCCCCATCCATGTACATGTCACCGATCAGCCGATCTCAGCCACTCGGCTTTAATTCTTAAGACTCTTCTGGTAGGATTTCTATTAATCAAATAAAGAGGTTTTTGCTTGGAAGAGACTACAAGGTTGCTTTCTAACTGTGCCCATGGATGCAGTCTGGTGAAGAGCCTCGTCTCCTAGCCAGACTGCTAAGGTTCCACACTCATTTGATTCAACCATAAGCTGCATAACAGATCTGGAAAGTGAAGTTGAAAGGCAAGACACCAGGAATTCCAGAATTTTATTATTCCTATAAAGTGACCGTGTAAGCACAACAGGATCCAAATCAACCAGCGAAGCCTAACTCCAGTATGGAACTTACAGTTAATCACGTGGCTATAGGCCGACTGCCATTAATTGTGTTTATTTTGACACAGACAAAAAGTTCTCAAGACTTGATCTTTGAAATGAACTCATGTTTACTCAGATTCACTGCAGGATTATGTCAGAGCATAATCTCAGGGGACACCTAACGGAGGTCACGACAGAAACCCTCCATCCGCCCATCCCTCACTGTGTTTGTTAAATGAGACCTGTCTCCAAGCAGTGTACTCAAGCGCAGTCCAGCACTCGACTGAAGAAAGATGAGAAACAAGCCCAGATGATCCCTTTAAAATGTTCAGTTGCTGATTTTGACTTTAGCAGAAGAACTGCCCAATTAAAGTTCTTTTTGTCTATTATGACTTTACCAAGAACTCTTAAAGTAACGAGATTCAGGATGACTAGAGAGATGGTCCAGTGGTTAAAAGCACTGGCTGCTCTTCCAGAACCTATATGGGAGCTCACAACTCTCAGTTAACTCCAGTTCCAGGGGATCCAGTGGTCTCTTCTAACCCCTGTGGGCACCAGGAAGGCATGTGGTACACAGATGTCCATGTGGACAAAACACCCATACACAAAAAATAATTTAAAAAAAAACATGGAACTTCAGAGTATATTCAAGGAAATCTATTAAGAACAAGGAAGACGAAAAGAGTGTCTGAAGAAAATACCATCCTCCAGGAAATCCTTTGGCAATCTCAGCAATACCTCAAACGTCCAGATGAAGCATTTATTTCCCAACACTCAGCTCTTACAGCCAAAGCTCCAGTACCACTTGAGCTTAGAGTCCATCATCATTACTAAGTACATCTAACCACCTACAGGAATAAAGGAAGGAGAAAAAATCAAACTGTTCCGCAGTAGGAAAGGGAAGGGGCTGGGACAAACAACAGTGACAACTTGTCTCTCTGGGAACAACTGAAAAAGACGACTCTGGTTTGTCACAAGAAGCATCTGGGAACAGAAAAGCTAGACAACTGCAGAAGGCTTCCCTTCTAATGACTGCTTCCCAGCCAGCCCCTTTCTTCAGTCAGCAATGGTCTGTCACCCAGTCCACGTGGGGATGCCGCCACCAGGAACTGTGATTACGAAGTGGGGAAGGGCACCAAGGGCCAGGAGAGCTGGAATTTGCCTTCAGAGAAGCAGATAACAAGGGAGGAAATGTTTACACGGCTAAGGACTAAGAGACTTGTGTTCAGTGAGGTCACAGGCAACTCAACTTCAGAACAAGGACCACCGTGCTTTTTCCACTAGAAACGTTAAAGTTCAAGCTTCACCGGCAAACAAACGTTTCATTAAGCATGGGCATGAGCATTTGCTGCCAAGCGAAAACAGGCATGCGCGCCTCAGAGCCGTCAGAAGTATTACAAACCGACTCCTACAGATTAGGGTTCACGTCACAAACCACTGTCACGGGTGCAAGACAACTATGCACTTGGACTCGTAATTTCTGAAATGTTTGGCAACAAACCTCAAAATCAAATTTCCTTAGAAATCTTTCGATTGAATTGGGTTTTATTGCCAACAAGGTGGTCACAAAATCAGGATGTTCAAGAGATGGGCAGTTGGTTCATATCTGATAAAACCAAGCAACGACATAGCCCAGATAGACTAACGAGGCAATTCTGATGACAGCGACCCTAGCAAGTTCCCTGGGGAAGCCTCATTTCTGTATAAACACTCCACCTACAGAGATGGAGCATGGAATCTGTCTGGGCCCCAACTTCAACAGACCAAGCGGTATCAGGCACTTCTCATCTCTCAAACTCCTTCACATTTTAAAAAAAATTATCCTCCATAAACTCCCACTCGAAAATAAAAAAGTTTGCATCAACCCAGAAGCAGCTTAGATAATTCAAAAATAATTGTGGAAAGACATGCTGATGTTTGACATAATCAGAACTCCACGGATAAGTTAATCCACTCCCCACACATCACATCACAGATCCATCAGGGGCTCACCTATGGTACTTCCTCCCACCTCAGGTCCTCATTTCCAAGGTTCAGGCTTTTCTCGAGGGCTATTTTATCCCCAAGTAACTACTGAAACCGCACAAGAAAAGGGAACCGGAGAGACGAATTTTTGCAGACTCAGATAGCAAAAACGGACTGCTAATTTCACAAACAGCAGCATAAAATAAGCAAACCAAGATTCCTGGCCAGTCACCAAGCAGGAACCAAAGTTCCTTCCACTAAGCAATTCGGGCCTTGGCCCTTTTTTCTTGTTGTTGTTTCTCTTCTGCCAGCAAACACATAACCTAAAAGCACAGTCATTTCCCTCTTGAAATTTATTCACTCCGAAAACGTCCCATTCAAACCGAAAAGACAGCAAACCAAAAGGAAAAAATGAGAGACTTAGAGGCAGTGGGCGCGGAGCGCGGCTCCGGGAGGCTGCAGCGTCCTCCCCGCCGGGCTCGGCCCCCTGGCGCGCGGGGCCGCAGACCGGGGAGGGAGGCAGGCGACGGGCGGCAGCCTCCGGGGATCCGGGGGTCCAGGGCTGCGGGAACTTTCCGTCCCGGGGCGCCCGCCTCGGCTCTGGTGAAAACTTTGCAAAGCCGCCTCCCGGGAAGCCGACCCCAGCGCTCCTCCGCTCCGGTGCCCGAGGCGGCGGCCCGGGCCGATGGGACTCGCGAGCG
>NC_022034.1:11652299-11656945 GCF_000317375.1 Microtus ochrogaster
GGCGGCCGCGGGGGCGGGCGAGCGCCCGGGTCGCGGCCTGGTCCGAGCCGAGCGGTTCCCCGGGTCGCTGCGTGCGGGTGGAGGACGACGACGGCTCTGGCTACCCGCCTGGGATCCCCGGGGCACTGCGGGGCTGCGGAGGGGTCGGGGTGCTTGGGGGTTGACTACCGCGGGTGCCACATAGACAGCCAGCCCGGGCCGAGCAATGGCTTCCTGCTCCCTGCCTGGGAGATCCTGCCTTCTCCATGGAGTTTCCTCAAGGCTGTGATCTGGCCTGGGCGTCTGTCAGGGCCTGGACGCTGGGGGATTCCATTCTGAGATGACCCACTTCGGTCTTTTGGATCATTAAAAAAAAAAAAAGCCTCAGAGCTTTGAAGGTACAACAGGTTTCCTTAAGTTGAAAGAGAAGTCCGAATTATAACATCTTCAATTCAGAGTAGTTTGTCCACAGTGGAATCTATGTGAGTTTTATTAGTAAACGATGACTTAAATCAAGCAATGAGATTTTTTTCACAAAAAAATGCCACTGGAAAATTTGCCTTAATTGTTGTGATAGTTTAGTACATTGTATTTTTATTTAGGATATATCTTCTAGACATAAAATAGACTCTGTTACCCCAGGAAGTTGGTATTCAAATTTATAACTTCTTGGGGGGGGGGTGTAGAATGAATGACGTATGAGCCCTTGGGTTTGCTCCCTAGCACTGGAAAAAAAAATTTTTGACTCCCCAGAGATTTTGCCAGTTATAGCCAATAATTATGTTTAAGTGGTACTATAGGGTTTTCTGTGACTGTGTTATGTGTTGAGCTCATGGTCAATGCTATAGTCAGCCGTGGTAATAGTCTTAAGTAGAGTGTGTGTGTGTTGTGTGTATGTGTTATGTGTATGTGTAGTGCTGGTTAGTTATGTCAACTTGACAAAGGCTAGGGTCATTTTTGGAAGGGGAAACCTCATTTGAAGAAAACATGCCCCCACCAGTCCGGCCTTCAGGCAAGCCTGTTGTTCATTTTCTTGATGAAAGATGTGTGATGGGTGTTGCCACATCTGGGCTGGTGGTTCTAGTCTCCGTAAGAAAGCAGGCTGAGCAAACCACGAGGAGCAAACCAGTGAGCAGCCCTTCTCCATGGCCTCTGCATCAGTTCCTGCCTCCAGGTTCCTGCCTCGAGTTACTGCCCTGATTTCCTTCCATGATGCAAACTATGATATGGAAGTGTAAGCAAAATAAACCCGTTCCTCATCAAGTTGCTTTCCATAATGTTTTATCACAGGAAAAAAAGTCCTAACCCACATACACGTTGGGCATGAGTGGGTACATGCTTAGAACACGCATGTAGCTCGGAGGACAACTTGTAGGAGTCCGTTCTCTTCCACCACGTGAATCCTGGAGATCACACTGAGGCTGTCATGTTTGGCAGCCGGTGCCTTTATCAGCTGAGCCATCTGGGCAGTCTCAACTGTTGTCTTTCTAAGTACAGGAAAAAGAAAGCCATTGAGAGCCTTCTTTCCACATTCTAGACTAGAAGCCCCCGACTCACTGAACCCTTTGAGAAGGTTTTATCTAATTATTTACCATGATAAACAAATGATGCCTCGAATAATTTGCCTGATTTGATAATACAAAATTGAAAGGAACCATAGTCTTGGGACCAGCAGCTTCTAGAAATGTATCCTCTTGTCAGACTTGGGCAAGATAGCAAAGACCTCTATCAAAGCATTTTAAGACCAAGTAGAAAACACCTGTACACTTGTTAAGAGGACTGTCCCAATAAGTAAGGTACACGTAAACAAATTAAGTTCTGGGAGGTTCATAAAATGATAATACAATCAATCCTTTATCTTTACACATTCCCCAACCCCTGGATTCAGCCAGTCTCAGATTGAAAACATCTGAAAAGAGAAACTGCATCTGCACTGATCATGTGCAGACTTCCTTTTATTGCCACTATTTTCTAAACCATCAAAACCAGCTATTTACCTACTATTTGCACTACTAACAGTTCAAAATATATGGGAGGCTACATAAAGGCTCTATGGGAATGTTGTGCTGTCTTGTGAAGGGACTTGAACATTTCCAGAGTTTATGCTCATAGGGAATTGGTATTGATTGATCCATCACTCCTGGAGACCAAGGCCAAAACAGTATTGACAAAGGTGAAAACATTGTGTATAGTACCGTCCATTTGTGTCAAGAGCTTAGAAATGTACAAGTCCAGAAAATTTTAGAGAGTTTAACCAGATTTTATGGGCCATGAAAAAAATTATTTTAAAGCATACGTTTATATACTAGAAGGTATTTAATTTTAAGATGCCGGGACCAGTGCGACAGATGGTTCTCAGCCGAAAGAAAAAAAGAAAAAGAAAAAAAAATACAAGTAAAAAATGTGTATTAAAAGTGTTTACGTAGTAAGTAAAAAAGAAAAAGCCACTCACATCTGTGTAAGATGACAACATCTGGACTCAAGGTACAGCAGCCACGAGGGATTGCCTGTGCTCTTTGGCATTTAGCATTTGAAGCTACACCTCTTTGCAGGAGTTCCCATGCACATTTTGTTGGGACAGTGCCAAGGCCGAGGGTCACAGCTGGGAAGGCAGGCTCTCCACAAACCTGCCTGTAAATTCAAACTGGGCAGGGGGCACAAGTTTCTGCTTCTCCCACCTGTTGTGAATAGGAAGTGTCTTCCCAGGGCTCATCTGTCAAAGGCTTGATTTTCTGTTGTAGGAGCGGTGATTGGATTGTGAGAACGCTCAGCTAAGTGATTAATAGATTGATTGGTGGCTCCATAATTTACTGACATTATTATGAAGTGAAATTCCTAGAAGTGGGGCCTAGCTAAAAGAAGTACATCAGTAAAGCAGGTTTGGGGAATTCATGCTTGTTTCTTTGTTTTTGAATAAAAACTCAATGGTTTATTTATTTATTTGTTTTGTTTTCATAACAGAATCAGCTTAGAGCGGGACCTCCTCCTCCTGTCCCTTACTCTTCTCCCCGCCTCCCGGTTCACAAGACTCACGTCTTAAAACAGACAGCGCTCTCTCAGACCTGCAGATGGGCTTACACTCAGGTCTCGGCACTGCCTGCAATTTTAGTCCTTTATGGAAAACGGGCTTAGTTGGCTACTGTCTCCTGTCATGATACCGCTTTCCATGGGCACACAAAGTATGCTTGCCTTTTTGGTGTTGTTGGTCCCTTTGTGGGGCTGGTACTTGTCACACATCTTGTATAAAGTCAGGTGGCAGGTGGGTCTTAGGAGTGTTCAGCATGTTTGTAGGTGCAACACCAGCACAAGGGGAATTTAAAAAGCAAGGTTGTAGCCAGGTGGTGGTAGCACACGCCTTTAATCCCAGCACTTGGGAGGCAGAGGCAGGAGAATCTCTGTGAGTTTGAGGCCAGCCTGATCTACAGAGTAAATTCCAGGACAGTCAGGGATGCACAAAAAAAAAACATTGTCTCAAAAAATTAAAAAAAAAAGAAATAAAGGAAGGAAGGGAGGAAAATGAAGAGCAAGGTTGTATCGTATCTGCTCCCTGGCCACCGAAGGCAGACAATTGTGAGCCATTGGGCACTTCTGGCAATGATGCCATACCATATCTTAGGGGCGACAGTGATGGAGCCAACTGACCTCAGGCTGAAACCGTGATTCAGAATCCTTCCCCCTTTAAATTACCTGTGGTATTGGTAAGTGTGACAAGGCCTTAACGTACCATGGGAGTGATTTCTGTATCCCAGATTTCACCTTTTAGATTTAACCATGGAGAATTGATCAACAGTGTGCAGATTCCTCAGAAAAATAGAATAAAATAAAACTGGAACTGCTGCATGGTCCAGTAGTCTCACTTCTGTGCACATAGCCAAAGGAAATTACACCCATATCTCAAAGAGAAACATCTGCTCCTATGTTCATAGCAATTCATATATGTGTAAGACGTGGAGCCGTCCAAATGTCCGCCAACAGATGATTCTTTAAAAATAAAACAGACGTTCTGCCATCAGTGATGATACGGATGAACCGGGGAACATTATGCTGAGTGAATTAAGCCGGAACAAATACTGGATAATCTTTCTTTTTTTTTTTTTTAGGATCCAAAAAAGTTGAACCCTTAGGAATAAATAAGCTATAGAAACTCTTATGGAGCTCACCGGGGGCCTGGAGTGAAGACGGGGAACGGTGGTGAAAGGGTATAAGTGTCAGATCTGCAGGATCTGTAAATTCTGGAGATGTACTACTCAGCAGTGGCGGTTTGAAGGAGAATGGCCCCCATAGGCTCTTATGTTTGAATGTTTGGTTGGTGCACCTGTTCAGGAAGGACTAGGAGGCATGGCTTTGTTGAAGGATGTGTGTCACTGAGGGTCTTTGTTATGGTTTCTATTGCTGTGAAGAGACACCATGACCACAGCAACTCTTACAGTGGAAAGAATTTAATTGGGGTGGCTTACAGTTCAGAGGTTTAGTCTATTGTCATCATGGTGTGACATGGTGGCGTGCAGGCAAAGATGGTGCTGGAGAAGTTCGGTATCTTACAGCTTGGCTTTCAGGCAAAGGGAGTGGTCTGTCTCATTGGGTGTGTCTTGCGCATATATGAGACCTCAAAGTCCACCTCCATAGTGACACACTTCCTCCAACAAGACCACACCTGCTCCAACAAG
>NC_022034.1:11657045-11694541 GCF_000317375.1 Microtus ochrogaster
GATGGTGCTGGAGAAGTTCGGTATCTTACAGCTTGGCTTTCAGGCAAAGGGAGTGGTCTGTCTCATTGGGTGTGTCTTGCGCATATATGAGACCTCAAAGTCCACCTCCATAGTGACACACTTCCTCCAACAAGACCACACCTGCTCCAACAAGCTTACACCTCCAAATAGTTTAACTCCATTTTCTTTCAAAATCATATCTGGCCCCCTAAGTCTTGTAACCATATTATAATGTAAAACTGCATTTAGTTCAACTTCAGAAGTCCCCGTAGTCTATAACAGTTTCAAACTTATTTAAAAGTCTAAAATTCAAAGTCTCTGAGATGCATGCAATACCTTGACTTTAATCCCTTGCAAAACTGTGGTTCTTCTTCCTCAGGATCGTTGGTGCATTGGTCCACGAGGGAGGAGGGAGCGGAAGCAGAGAACAGGGCTTAGACAGCTGTGGCTATGATCAAGATAGCCCTCTGGGACATGATTTCATTGAATGTGCCCAACTTTATTCCAGAGTATCAGAAATATACAGGATCGGGAAGCCTGGGGACAAACCCTAATTTGCATAAAGTGGTGCATGCCCTGGTACGCGGCAGCAGGCTCCTAGAGCAAAGCTCCTAGCACAAGTCTTAGCTACCATAAGTCCAGCAGGGGAACCTTCTAGCAGGGAACCGTGCCAAGGGTCATGCTAAAGATAAATCAGGCATCCAGGCTTCAAAACCAGATAAGGTCAATTCTCTGGGCCCAGGGACATTCTCCAGATAAGGGCAGGTGGAGAGCAGGAAGTCTCACTGCAGGGAGGGAGTCCCCATGTCATCAAGCTTTGGAAAACGTTGCCAGGCCATGAGAGACTGTAACCTCTGACCAGCAAGGCCTTCCAACATAAAAAAAAAAATAAAACCACATGCTCCCAATGAATAATGGCACAGGATACGCATTGCCATTCCAAAATGTGGGGAAGGGAACGTAGTGAGGAAATACCAGACCAAAGCAGGATTGAAAGCCAGCTGGACAAACCCCACACGCGGCATCTCCCTGTCTGATGTCAATATGCTCTTCAGATCTCCAGCTCCTTTCAGCTCTGTTGACTGTGACACACTTCTTTCTCTTGGGCTGGTCCCACTCCCTGTTAGCAGTTCTCCTCAGCAAGTATCCCACAGCTCTGACATCTCCAAACTCTTTGGGTCTCCAGGGCAATCCAGGCAACCATTGCACAGCCTTATACAATGACCTCTGTACCAGGCCTCCATTCATAGACACCCCTGACATGGGCCTGGCTTCAGCAGCTTTCTTTAAGTGCAGAGGCAAATCCCATAACCCATTTCTTCTATCCTTAACTCTAAAGCCAGAAAGACATGAATGAATCTGCCAAGTTCTGCTGCTTGCTAGGGCTAGAAAATGGCCCCCTGGTTTAATTACATCTTCATCAGCTTCTTGTTTTCCTTCACTGCCTAAGCTTGACTGTCCTAAACTTTGCTCTGTAGACCAGGCTGGCCTCAGATCCAGAGCTTCTGAGTACTACTAGGATTAATGTTGTGAACCACCACACCTGTTGACAGAGGTTTCCATCCCACCTGGTTCTGCAGTCTTTCAGTCCCAACACACAGAGGCCTACATTAATTATAAACTGATTGGCCTAGTATCTCAGGCTTCTTATTAACTCTTATAACACATATTAGCCCATAGTTCTTGTCTGTGGAGCCACGTGGCTTGGTACCTTTTATCAGCGAGGCATTCTAATCTTGCTTCCTCTGTGTCTGGGTGATGATTGCAGACTGGCCTTTCCTCCTCCCAGAATTCTCCTGTTCTAGTTGCCCAGCCTCTACTTCCTGCCTGGCTACTGGCCAATCAGTGTTTTCTTAAAAATAATACAAGTGACAGGATAAAAGACTATTGTTCCACAGCACTCCCCCTCCTTTTTAAAAAAAAAAAAAAACAAGAACTCTGAAACTAATATCCTTTGTTAGTTTTTCTTCTGACCATTATCCATAACATCTTGTAACCAGCATTCTAAACAAAGAAAAACACCCATAATCCATTTTTTGGGGGAATGTGGGCATAGTTTTCTAGGCTACTTCCTGCCTGATTTGAGTTGCTGATTATCTTATGGGCCCTAAAGAAAATTTTTAATTACGGTCAAGTCCTGAATGGAATATTCTGCAAGACTTGATCATGTCAGCCAGCAGTCTTGAAACTGTTCTGGATGCAGAACTCAGAGAAAACTCCTACAGAGGTCCTCTGAAATGCTGGATCATCTGGACCATTTGCTCCTATTGAAGATTCTTTAGGGAGTTTTTCTTGATCAAACCTGATTTTTCTTAGCCCAGAATGAATCCACAGCCTCTCATTTCCTCTTCTCCAAAGTAACATACCTTTTGACTTAAATTTTGAAGTCAATGCATTTTAACAATACATCTGTTGGATTAATCCAGCAGCATTTATAATCAAATGTCTTTTAGCAGCTGTTGCGCCTTCCTCAGCCATAAAACAATTCAAAGACAACACAATTACATACAGTATCCAGACTCTCTGTATATTTCCCATCTTTATGTGGCTTTATTTTAAACTCTATTTCTTTTACTTTTATTTTTAATTTTTGGCTTTTTGCGACTAGGTTTCTCTGTGTATCTTTGGCTGTCCTGGCACTCACTCTGCAGACCTTGAACTCACAGAAATCCACCTGCCTCTGCCTCCCAAGTGTTGGGATTAAAGATGTGTGCCACCACACCCAACTACTCTCTTTCTTTCTTTTTTTATTTTAAGAACTTTATCCTTTTTCTTTTCTCTCCCAAGCCCGCATATATTTTTAAACACACTGTAAACCGTATAGAGTTTTTTCCCTACCTGAATCTATCTTTACTGTATATCTCTCTTTTTCTGACCACATGAGTCTTTATTTTGCTAAACAGTATGGATAGGATTAAAGCTGTGGCTTTGATGGTTGGATCCAGCCCATTCCTTAGCTTTCTGAGAGTCTATCCTCAAGGCAGAGGTACTGGCAGGAGCCATATTTATTGCCACAACTCTATGGACTTTCAAGGTCCCTGCCACCACCATGAAGCATGCTGTCAGCTATTCATCAACACCATTTAAGTGTTTTGTGGTGGGGCCTCTTAATAGGGCTGCAACTTTTTTTTTTTTTTGCAGCTAAAACTCAGTCAGGAAGCCTCCTTTAAATGAGACATGCTTGCCTATAGCAAACAGAGCCCACCTGAGAAAATGTTAAGCCATGCTTAACTCTGCTCTTTTTGTGTCTAGAATTACTTCCCAAACTCTCAAGTTTTATGTGGATGCAGTTGTCCATGTAGGTGCCATTTGTTGACAGAAGTTTCTGTCCCACCCGGTTCTGCAGCCATTCAGTTCCAAAGAAACTCACAGAGGCCTAGAAGCACGGGCTTCTTATTAACTCTTTTTTTTTTTTTTTGAGACAGGGTTTCTCTGTAGCTTTGGAGCCTGTATTGAAACTAGCTCTTGTAGACTAGGCTGGCCTCGAGCTCACAAAGTTCTGCTTGCTTCTGCCACCCAAGAGCTGGGATTAAAGGTGTGTGCCACCAGCACCTATCTTAACATGTCTGTCACCTGCCACCATACTGTCCCCGCCTCTATGAATCCTTACCCTCTGGGTCCTTACACCCAATAAATCCTTCTAAGAGTTGCCTTGGTCGTAGTGTCTTATCACGGGATTGAACAGTAACTAAGGCTTGGTGACCCTGAGAATAAACAGGGAGTGCTTCTCATTAAATGTTGACTTGGTGCCTGTAACACCTGCTACAGGCGTTGTTGATAAAAGTCCCTGCTCCCTTTGAACTCCAGCGTGCAGAGCTAGGGGAGGACAACAGACTACAAATGCTCGTGGTGCGCTCATCGTCCACTGGAGAAAAAGCAAGCAGACACTGTTATAAGGACAGGTGAGTGGGAGAGCTTGTCTTTCTATATGCTTTTCCCTGGGTGTCAGGCTAGCTGACTAAGGGAGAAACGGGGACAGCTCTGGGCTCTTTTTGATTGTGTAGCCCATTGCTTTCAGCTTTTGTTGCACTTTGAGCCCCTCTTCCCTTTCCCTTCCCTGCCCTTCTCAGGCCGCTATCTGGGAAACACTAGATTATGAACAGTAATAGACTGGCATGTCTGGAGCATGAACAGGATGGTGAGAACTGAGCAGGCCTGGAAGGAACCAGAGAAACAGCTGGAGGAGGGAAATGAAGACTACAGACAGAGAACTGGCCTGCAATGAAAACTGGGGCGGACACCATTTGTGCCTGGGTCTGTACCACATGCTTTGTTGGGTTTGGAAGGCTAATCTATGAGATGAGAGAAGCAGTGCTAGGACTGGCTCAACGGTTGGCTTCCCAAGTGAGTCCTCAGCCTACAGGATCCCTGCTGTATCCTAGGATACAGCTTTGATGGAATCATTGGCGATAGACAAGAACGAACGCTCAGATCTATGTCCAGTAACTGGGCACAAGGAATGAAGAATTCGGGACATCTTGCCAATTTATGTGCCATGGCATAAACTGCTGATACAGAGAATCTCATTAAAGCTTGAAGGCTCACCTACTCTCTTGTTCTTGGTTGTGGAAGGTCAACGTTAATGTCATCACTCACTAGACTGATGGGAGGGCATTTGCCATTACAGCCATGATTTAGCTGCCTCACAGTGTGAGTTGCACTCCCTCTCCCTGGGAGGTGAGTTCCTCCTCAGACCCTTAATCAAAACTGTTGCCCACTGCTGAGTGTAGAGCAGATGGCCAGGCCCTGCATTCAACAGTCTTCGGCTCGAAACTCATTTTCACCTTTGAGCCCCGACGTGAGCTGGAATCCCTTCATGTTGACCCATTTATTCCCAAATGACTGCAGAAACCTGTGAGTCCTAAGAAATTAGTGGAATAAAAGATATTCTATGGGGAAAAAAAAATCTTGATCCGTCATACCCATTTCACCATAGCCTGGTCGGGCTGCTGTGACAGAATATTCTAGGTTGTCTTACTTATGCATAACATGCATTTATCTCTTATAGTTCAAAAGTCTGGGAAGTCCAGTCTCAAAGCTCTGGCAGGTTTGGTATCTAGCAAGCGCCTGCTTCCTAATTCACAGACAGCTAGGCTCTCGTCATATCTGCCATCGGCTAGCAGAAGTGAGTGGTTTCCCCCTCAGGCCTCTTTCTTCAGGGAACACCCATCCAATTCAAGAATAACTGCATCTAGGCAACAGAGAACCCACCGCTAAACATCACCATGTCGGGACAGACATTCCTCCAATCTTCTTTTTAGGGAATGCAAGCATCCAGTCTACAGCCTAGTGACGGCCCTCTGAGTTTGCTTTCAGGATCAAGGCCAGTCTCTACCTAGGTCTGGCATCTCTTTCCTCCCCACTCCAGTCATTCTTGCCTTTCTTCAACTGTGTTTTAATTCAGTCCTATGGTATATGCGGCCCTTGCCCAGTCTGCCTCCTGCCTCTGCTCCAATTCCTTAGATTTTTCCCCAGATACTTTAGCAAATGTTCTGTTCTTTTATAAAAGCAAATTTTATGACTATTTATTTTGTTCATGTTCATGTGCACATTTGTGTGTGCATATACTGTAGCCCGAGTGTGGAAGTCAGAGCACAGGGGAGGTCCAGGGATCCAGCTCAGGTCTTTGGACTTGGCAGCAGTGCTTTGACCTGCGGAACTATCTCACTGACCTCAATTTTCATGTTTCTTAACAACAAAAAAAATTGGTGATGCAAGGAAATACCAAACTTTAAAAGAACTCCGTTAAGCACATTAACACAGAGAAACTCACAATTTGAGTTAATACTAGCCTTACGTTAGTTTCAAATAGCTGTGAGTTTAATGTTATATTATACTTTGCAGAAATTCCAAGCTTCGTCTTAAAAGTATTAATAACTCCAGAAACATGATTCTTAGAAATAGTCACTGCCTACCTGCTATCTGCCCAGGCCAATGCTTGGAAAGTAAAGATGTGGTTTTTCTGTTGATATCTGCGTGTTCATTCACTGGTGAGATACATACAATAGCCTTGGCCTCCACCTTTGATGATGGGGAGTCTGGCCTGTTAGCTGCGCTTTATTTCATCTCATCTTATGCACAGGCCACAGAGTGGGAGACTCCACTCTGCAAAGACCAATGGTAGATAGGTCAAAATCAACAAGCATGTATTTTGTGTTCTCTTAGTGCTTCAACTACAAGAAGGACAGAAAGACGCCCATCCCAACACCATGGAGACAGCTCTGACTGGCTCTCCCTGCTTGCTTAACCAATGGCCTCTGTTCTTCTTACAAGCAGAATTGGCCTATTATGGAGATGAGAGCCACTGGAGAGAAAAAAAGCACCTGCATTTCAGAGAACCTGTGGTTTGAGAAGTAAAGATGACACACACTGTAAAAGCAGAAGAAATGGGGGAATCAGTCAAACCACATGGTTCCCACCTGCTGAGAGCCGATTTGAATAGCTGCCATTACAAGATGGCATTTGGCCCCAGCCTCGCTTGATAGATAACTCCATATTAGGGTTGCAATTCTTCCACCGGAAAACAGGCTGAGTTGTTGTGATCTAGCTGCCCACACTTCCCCTGACCAGCAAGGGAACATCCTGGTCTGTAACTGACAGGGATGTTCCCCTGCTTTCTTTCCTGCCAGTGGGTCTCCAGAAAGGCAGTTAAAGTATCAAAAGTTGCTAGGCAGACTCCCTATATAAGCAGCTATAGTTCAGGGCTCCGGGCCCCTTGCTTTCTGCTCTCCCTACAACCAAGAGGCTCCAATAAAGCGTGATTTGAGAAGAATCCTCGTCTGGTGGCTGTTCCTTCCTGCTGGTCAGAAAGTTCGCCACACCCACCTCAAACCAGTACAGCTGCCTTAGCGCTAACCAGCAGCCTGAGGCCCAGTCCAGACTTTGACCACCAAGGCCAATGCAAGCAGCATCTTGTTTTAGCAAAACTGTTCTAGGAACTAAAAGACCTGATTGCTCCCCTGTATCAAACCAGTGTGGTGCATCTCTAGTAGATTAAGTGGACTGACCTAAAGGGGAAGTGCATGCTTTTGAGCATGGTTAGCTTCTTGGGGACTCAACATTCAGGATCCCATGTGTGTAGCCCAAGGCACCTGATGGAAGAATGCAAGTTCTGTTCCTGCTGGACACAGGTACAATCTTGAGGGCCAGAGTAAAATGAAAATTGGAGGTCCTTATTCAAAAATATCAGGGATTTTGAGATGACAGTGTGAGCACATCAAATCAAGCCTCTTTTCCCTTGCCCAGTAAATGGTACAGCCTTACGCCTGTGGTGCCAGCCTTGACCCATGCTGCACAAGAGCGCATTGTCACCTATGATTGACGTCATCAGGATATGTTAAGAAAGGGTAGATTTAAAGCTGTATCTTGCCGGGCAGTGGTGGCGCACGCCTTTAATCCCAGCACTCGGGAGGCAGAGGCAGGTGGATCTCTGTGAGTTCGAGACCAGCCTGGTCTACAGAGCTAGTGCCAGGACAGGCTCCAAAGCCACAGAGAAACCCTGTCTCGAAAAAACCAAAAAAAAAAAATAAATAAGTAAATAAAGCTGTATCTTGGGGGAGAAAGAGGTACTTTTTTAATTATTATTTTTCAAGGTGAAGGAATGGTTTGGACAAAACTCAGCTTTGAAATGGACACCTAGGTTGTATTTCCTGATGTCAGGCAAACCAGGCTTCCTAGGAAGAGGTTGCTGTGTTATAGGCTAGAAAGAGAGGTAGAGGGCGGGGCCTGTGCTTTGGGAGGCAATTCTGACAAAGGTATAGAGAATGAGCCGGCTGCCCACCCTGGTGAAGAGTAAGCCAGGCGGTGGTGGAGCATACCTTTAATCCCAGTACATGGGAGGCAGAGGTAGATGGATCTCTGTGAGTTCGAGATCAGCTTGGTCTACAAAAGCTCTTTTGTGGTTGTGACATTTGTTCATATACGGGTTATAACAGCATGATCCTGAAACAGTTCCTTCCAGAAACCTGGAATACTAATACAATCTATATGTGCCTAATGGTTTGCCCTGAACGAGTCAAATCGAAATTCATACCGAAGTCCCATACCACTGAGCCCGAATTGCTTGATCCAACCTTCCAAGAAGAGAAAGAGAGAGAGAAGGAAAGGTCAAACCAACAGGACAGGTTCGGCCAGCCTGAGAAGTCTCTACCTATCTCGTGACGCTCTGATAAAGGAAGCGACTTTAAAATGACCAATCAGTCTTTTGTTCTGTTTCCCTTTCCTTGGCCCATTTTCCCTTTTCTGTCTTTGAAGTCACCCCCATGTCAGCTTGTCAAAACACTCATTTTAATTTATAAAAGAGATATTGTCTGGTCCTAGGATAGCAAATAAATACCAATAAAGACGTTTAGGCTAAATTTGTTTAATTTTCTCTTTTGGCATTATCTGGTGACCAAAAAGGGACTTGAAAGATGTGGTTGATGATTCTTGAGACCTCCTGAGGCCCCCGGGAGAGGCTCTGTTGTCCCCTTTTGAGGTGCCCCATCTTTCATGTAGAGCCCTTCTCCCCTCAAACCCTGCAATTTTGTATTGGGCCCCAGCTTTCTCCGGCTTTTGAAGCCAGGGATAGTGTGTCGAGAGACCATTTGGCTTTTCAGAGTGTGTGGGGTGGGGGCAGATGGCTCCACTAGCTGCAGCTCACACCTGAAACCTCAGCTGCCTGGCTGGGTCAGACAGAAACTCCAAGTGAAGGACAATCTCCAGAGGGGTTGGATCTGAGCTTTCAGAATTTAGCCAACGGTCTTCCAGCCCTTCCTCATTGTTTAATTCGGTAATTCGGTCGGTCGCAGGCAACAGCTGTGTTGATATTAAGTCGCACGGTGGGTGTTTTTGTGCTGGATGATAGGAACTCATTTTCAGTTTCTCAAACAGGGTTAGTCAGCCATCACTAAATGAGTAGGCTGTTGTTTCCTTCTGATCTGCAGCGGGGACTGCACTGCACCCCTGTGTGGGTGTGGTGCTGGCCTCCTCACTCTATTCTCTTGCTGTGTTTTTCATATCTGTGTCAATGTCCTGTTGTTGTAATTACTCTTTTTCAAGTTCCTTTTTATCTACTGTAACCCCCAAATTCAGTGGTTTAACACACAATTTTTTTTTTTTAACTTTGGAGAAGGCGCTGCTTCATATACTCATTCAGAATCCTGGCTCTCCCTCCAGTGGTTTTGGCAGTCTAAAGGTCTTCCGTGATCATCAGCATCTGGTTACATGCAGGAAGAAAATATTTACTTTGGTTGTGTCCAGGCATTTGGCCTCATGTGATTGTAAGTGAGGTTGGAAATGCGGTCCCATTGGATGGCCAGAGGAAAAGAGAAACGGACCTGGTAAATGCAGTCGGCCCTGAGCTCACAAAAGAACCTAAATAGGATGTCAGATATGAACACAATTTCCCATCTTATTCCTCTCTCTCTATTTTCCCCTTCACTCATTGTAATGTGTTTTTAAGAGAGACCTGTGTATTTTGTGGTAAGAAGATTCTAAAAGAGCCTCAGTGGTTCCAATACCAATGGTCATTAGGCTGGCTCAGACACAGCTGTCAGTGACTCCACAGGCTCCTATGGAAGCATCCCTTTAATCCCAGCACTCAGAAGACAGAGGCAGGCTGATCTCTGTGAGTTCAAGGCCAGCCTTGGCTACATCATAGAGAGAACCTGTCTCAAAAATATTATATAGCTATATCCCTAAATATTTCTTTTTCCTTTGTTTTTTTGTTTTTTATTATTACTTTATAAATAATACAAGTCAAAGTTTCCACTTCCTCCCCTCCTCCTACTTTCCTCCAGCTCCCCCCCCCCACACCCTCCCCTCCCTCCAGTCCTAAGAAAGGGCAAAATACCCTGCCCTGTGGGAAGTTAAATATTTCTTCATATATATTTCTTTCATTTGCATGTATTTGAGAGTCAAAGATGGTCCTAAAAGTTCCTGGGGTTGGGTGTAGAGCATGATGCTGTAATGAAGATATTTCTTTCCCAATATGAGTCTTTTTGATCCTTGTCTGTCTCCTCTCCCCTTCTCTCCTCTGCCCTTCCTTCCCTCCGTTCCTCCCTCCGTTCCTCCCTCCGTTCCTCCCTCCCTTCCTTCCTTCCTTCCTTCCTTCCTTCCTTCCTTCCTTCCTTCCTTCCTTCCTTCCTTCCTTCCTTCCTTCCTTCCTTCCTTCCTTCCTTCCTTCCTTCCTTGCCTCATTCCCCAGCCTTGTAATCTATGCTTCAGCCCTGAGTGCTGGAATCACAACTGTACATCACTATGCCTAGCATATCTTTTCATCTTTACTGATATTTCTCAAAAGCTACACTGTCTAATTTCTGGTCTAGTTTATCACATTTCCTCTTCAACCTCCCACCTCATCTTAGGATAAATACAGGAGCTGTGCATAGATACTTTACAAAGATCTCATTTATCTTAAGGCTTTAGATCTTACGCTTAGGCGTATAATTCATTCTGAGCTAATAATGTTTGTATGGTTCGAGATATTTTCTTTGAGTTAGTTTTGGCAGTATTTATATTTTTTAAAACATTATTTCATCTAAGTTGTCAAATCAATTGGAACAGACTTAATAGTATTCCCTCATCACTCTGGTTTTGTTTGTTTATTTGTTCTGAGACTAGGTCTCTCTATGTAGCCCTGACTGTCCTGAAACTTGTTAAGTAGACCAGGCTGGCCTTGAACACCCAGAGATCAGCCCGCCGCCGTTGTCTCCTGAGCGCTGCTAAAGGTATGCGCCACTGCACCTGGCCTGACTTCCAAATCTAACCTTGCTTTACTTTTCCGTCTTTATTGGTCTGTGTTGCAATCTGGGAAATTTCTTGAAGATCCAAGAATTGTCAGTTTTATCTAATCTCTTGTTAGCCTACCAATGGAATTTCAAATTTCAAGACTTTCTCTTTCCATCTCGAAAGAAGCTATAGGTATTTTTCTTATCACATGACCCTATTTTTTTAAAAAAAGATTTATTTTGAAGTGTGTGTGTGTGTGTGTGTGTGTGTGTGTGTGTGTGTGTGTGTTCGTGTTCACACACATGCACACATAGGGATCCCTGGAGGCTGGAAGAGGGCATCTGGATTCCTCCGGAATTTCAGGTGGTTTTGAGCCACCTAATGTGATCAAACTTGGGTCCTCTGAAAGAGTAGCAAGTGCTCTTAACTTCTGAGCCATCCCTCCAGCCACAAATGACCCTGTTTTTAAGGATGCTCTTGTCCCTCTGAATGTGCACATTTGGAGCGTCAGTATTTTAGGGAACCCTGGGTTAGATATGCTTTTTTTATTTTCTTAGGAAAGTTGGAGGAATAGTTTTTCTTTTATTGATAGGAGAGCTTATTTTGGGTCCTAGTTTATTTAGAGATTTTAGTTCCATGTCCTTGCTTCCTGTGAACCCATTTTTTTTCCCTCTTCTAGCATTAAAATTGTTGGGAATCTTGACATTGTTGGTGCATGCCTTTAATCCCAGCACTTGGGAGGCAGAGGTGGGGAGATCTCTGTGACATAGAGGGCAGCCTGATCTACAGCCAGGCTACATAGAGAAACCCTGTCTCAAACAGACAGACAGACAGACAGACAGACAGACAGACAGACAGACAGACAGATCCTCTGTCCAGTGGCACACGCCTTTAACTCCAGCACTCAGGAGGCAGTGGCAGGTGAAACTCTGGGAATTTGAGGCCAACATGGTCTACAATGCAAGTTTCAGGAAAAGAATAAAAACCAACAACAAAAAACATCCTATGTCAAACCTTTGCCAGACCTGAAGTGAAAAAGAAAATTTTGCTTAGATTGGCATATACATGACATTGAATCAAAAATGTAATTATTTTAATTTTCAGATCATCTAAATATTTTGTTGGCATGAACATATGAATTTCAATTTCAAAAACAAAATGAAGTGTCTGGGAAGTTGGGTCAGAAAACTGAATTCTCCCAGTTCTCAGATTATCCAAATATTCTGTTGCTATGATAATCTGAGTTTCCATTTCAGAAACTAAATATCTGGCAGTTGACTTAAGCCATCCACATCAAAACAGAGGCTTAGAGGTCATCAACGGTCTGTCTCCACTTGGTTCTAAGACTGGCCCAGAGTGGCATACAGATGGATGCCTGATTTGTTTTATATGTTTAAAAATGAGATTCATTTTAGAGTTGAACACTTTGTGGGCATTTTAGAGAGAAATACTAAGGCATTTATTTCATTTTTTTTCCATTGAAAATTGTGACGCCAATGCTGTGCTCACAGATATTTGGTCCACACATACATTCTTCTTTACAGTTACCTAATTTCTCTGGAAGGTTTAAGTCATTGCTAGAGTTACCTGATGACGATGAGGGGTTCTGGAACCCATGGCCTGTGCAGAAACAGAGGGGCAGAGAACAAGAATAACTTTACCCCATGGAACAGAAAAGAAAGCCGAAGAAAAGAAATGCCTATTTTTTTTTCTCTCTAATGTTTTTTCTTTTAAAAACAATTTTATTTTTAAGAGCAGCTCAATCTTTAGCCAGATGTTCTTACAACTGTCTATTTGATTAGTCAAGACTCAGATGAAAGAAATAAACATGATTGTATTAATTGTTGGGAGCTTGAGTTCCAATAAAATATTAATATACGTTTTCATATACATATATTGCACACTCATATACAACCTGCAACTCACAGACCACCGGCGGGATGGGTGCCTGTTAGTGCAACAGACACTCACCAATCTTATCACAATGCCAAGCCTGCAGCCAGGAGCAACTGTGTGTGTGTGTGTGTGTGTGTGTGTGTGTGTGTGTGTTATGTGTATGTGAAGCTTTGATACTGAGTCCTTTTCTTACACATCTGGGAATGATCCAAACCCGACATAGAGCCTGCTGATGAAGTCCTCTGCTGAAGGACCAGAGAGATGCGCATATGATCACATAACTAGAAAGGGCAAGGAACACAGGCAACTGTTGAGGTTCTCAAGTGCACAGCAGGGCAGGACACAGACATGTGAAGAAACACTTGATCCAGGAAAACAGGAAGAATGTTAGCTTTACTTCTACCTCCTTGGCTAGGAAAGTCGATTTGCTCTTAGTTCCTTAGTTCTGTAGCTTCTAACTCTTTGTTGGTTCTTTGTGTTTTTTCTTCCTTGTGGTGAGACATGATATGCCTCAGGGGTGGTAACCCAAAGCGCAGCTTGTCTGTTCCTTAGAGCAAACATAGGAGCGTCCCAAGGTAAGGAAGGAAATGGAGGCGAAAAGAACAACTAAGATTGGGCATGAGTCCAAGTGAGGGATGCTGGAACCTGGGTAGGATGATGGCCCAGGGATGGAGAGATGTCCAAGTGAGGGATGCTGGAACCGGGGTAGGATGATGGCCCAGGGATGGAGAGATGTCCAAGTGAGAGATGCTGGAACCGGGGTAGGATGATGGCCCCAGGGATGGAGAGATGTCAGTGGTGACAGGTTGGGTGACTATTTGGATGTGGGTAATGAGACAGAGGGAGGAGACAGAAAGGAAGGCCTGATTCCTGACTAGGCTAACTGGGGAGCTTGCAATTCAATTACCCAACAAGGAAAAGACCGGAAATGGAAAAGTACCAGGCAGGAGATGCCTTTGGGTGAAGTCACAACACCTCACTCACTTGACTCATAGCTTCTAAATCTCACAGAAACTTCCTGTGGAGCCTACAAATTGCTTTGCAAGGAAACAAACAAAACAGGGCTTTTGCTGTTATTTATAAATGGAACTGCTAAGCATTTGCCCTTTTAAAAGCCGCATGTGCATCTCCTTCTGTGCACTTCTAGTGGAGTGTAGAGAGCCCTGCTTCTCACAAGAGCCAGCACCTCCATTCCTGTACTCTTTGCAAACCTGGGGCTCAACGTATGTTATTGTGGCGCGTGGGGGGGGGGGCGGCGGCATGGAGCTCACAACTAAGGACTGAACCCTAGGGCCTTGCAGATGCTAAGCACAGTCTTTCCCACTGTTATAGACCCAGTGGCTAATCTGTGTGTGTGTGTGTGTGTGTGTGTGTGTGAGAGAGAGAGAGAGAGAGAGAGAGAGAGAGAGAGAGAGAGAGAGAAAGGAGAGATAGAGAAAGGAGAGAGAGAGAAAGGAGAGAGAGAATCATATATGTGTTTGGTGTCTTAGAGTTTTCGTTGCTGTGAAGAGACACCATGACTATGGCAACTCTTATGAAGAAAAACATTTAATTGGGCTGGCTTTTAGTTCACAAGTTTAGCCCCTCATTGTCATGGCAGGAAGCATGACTGCATGCAGGCAGACATGGTTCTGGAGTAGTAGCTTAGAGTCTTTAGGCAGCAGGAAGAGAGAGTGACCCCAGGCCTTCCTTGAGCTTCTGAAACCTCAAAGCCCACCCCCAGTGATACACTTCCTCTAACAAGGCAACACCTACTCCAAGACCATACCTCCTAAGAGTGCCACTTCTTATGAGCCTATGGGGGCCGTTTTCATTCAAGCCACCACACAAGGGTATGTAAGTATGTGCAGGTGTGTGCTAATGCATGTAAAAGTCAGAAGTCAATGCTGGAGGTCAGTCACTGTCCACCTTGGTTTTTGGAGACAGGGAGTCTCACTGAACCTGGAGCTCACCAGTAACTCAGTCAACTTCGTGCTACCCATGAACTCATGGGTATAGGGTCATCCAGTGGAGGGTGGTCAACCTACCAGATGCCATACCCTGGAAGAAAAAGACTTCCCATCTCCAGAAATTATTAGTGGTTAATAGCTCCTCATACCAGTGTGGGGGCTCATGAGCTCTTCCCCACCCCATATTTCTTTAAAAGTGGGTACAATCAGGCAGAGGCAGAGGGCAGCCCATCTTCTGGGCCTGTCTATTCTGGAAGGTCACTTTTACTGTCATCCTCAGACATTCCCAATCACTGGTCGCCTTGGCAATGTCATCATCAACATGACATTAGGTTGAACTTGGGTGGCATCATGGAGGTGGCTGGTGTCTGATGAAGCCAGATTTGGGATGACCAAAGAAAGCTGTGTACAGCCTCCCTTGAGCTGAAAGCAGATAGGTTTATTCTGGTTCATGGCTTCAACAGGTTCAGTTAGTGATCGTGTAGCCTCATGTACTTGGGAAGAACACTGTGGCAACAGGAGCATGCGTCAGAGGACAGCTGTGCAAACTGTGATGAGCACAAAGCAGAGACTGTGATGGGACAGGCTAGGGTCCTCGTCCATCAAGGACCTGCACTTGGTAACTAACCTGCTTCCTCCAGCCACATCCCCATACCTGGTGAGAACCAATCTTTCGGTAAATGAGTTACTTGAAGGGAATGCATTATGTCCAAACTATAACAATGGGGTAAGAGGAAAGGGAAGGCAGGGGTGCTGACTAATGTAATAACACAGTCTCCAAGATCTCCAGGGTGCACCGGGAAACTGGGCCACAGAAGAGCTGGCAATCCAGTCTGAAGGCAGGCAGACTTGAGACGCAGGGAGGCCTGATGTTTTGGTTTGATTCTAAGGAGGAGAAGATTGATAACTGCTTTTCAAAGACAGTCAGATATGAGGAATCCTGCCCTAGGAGTAGGATGGAGAAAGGGTTTAGCTTTCTTGTTTTATTAAGGCTTTCAAATGTTTGGATAAATCCCTCCATATCAGGGGGAACAATTTGCTCGACTCAGCCTGCTCATTAATATGTTAATCTTATTTGAAAACACCATCGGAAACACCCACGATAAAATTCGATTAAATATGTGAACATCTGACTCAGTCAAGTTGATACATAAAAACCACCATCCTGGGGGGAGACGGTATGGGTAAAGAGCTTGCTTGCCATTCAACGTGAGGACCTAAGTTTGCAGAAATTAAGAAAGAGCTGGTGCATTGGATCTGTAATCCCAGCACTCTCATTAGCAGCGAGACGAGTGGCAAACAGCGGGTCCCAGGAAGCTCGAGGGTCACCTAGCGTAGCGTGGCACATACAACGAAGAGACCCTGCCTCAGTCATGAGAGAGGTGAGGACCAATAACTGAGGAAGTCCTCTGCTCGCCACTTGGTAACATCAGGGGTCCGTGGCATTTAGAAAGGAGATGGCACCTTGGACTCCGGCAGTGCAGATTCCTTTGGCACCTCGCCTCCTTACAGGGCACAGAACCAGGCTGCCCGCAGAGAGCTTCAGATTCATCAACTGTGTTGGTTACACTTCTCTATTTTTCTCATTTCGCTGAATTCTGCACTGACAAAAAAAAATCTTTCTTTTTCTTCAATTTACTTTATCTGACTCAAATATTTCTAGTTCATTGATGTAGATACTTGACACTTGGATAATTTACTTTAGACTTTTCCTTCATCCTAATGTACACATTTAAAATGACAAGATTTTCTGCAGTCATTGCTGTAGCTACAGATCATCAATTTGACAGGCTATATTTTTGTTAGAGTTCAGTTTGAAATGTTTTCCAATTTATCCTGTGATTTTTTTTTTACTCAAGAAGTGTTTGTAACAGTACTTTACCTCCAAATATTCGAGTGTTTTATAGATTTCTAATTAATTACTTGTCTTTAATTTTTCTATCTTTCAAAATATCTGGAGACATGTCTGACTCAGTATGTAATCTAGACTGATATTTTATATCCACTTCTTAAGGATGGCTCCTCTGTGGGGATTTGGTGTGAGGTTTTATTTTTTTCTTTATTTACTAAATATTTTATTAATTCTAATAAATTAGAATTTATTTCATTCTAATGTATTTTGATCATATTACTTGACCCCTCCCCTAATTCCTCCCATATTCCAGGCCCCATTATTCTTAACTTTATTACATCTTTTTTCCCCTTTAGTAACCCAATTTGTTCTTCCTATATACTCAAGGGCGTGGGGTACACACACGAGTGTGGGCAACCAGCTAGGGGCCATATGTGGGGTTTTCATCACTGTCTATTATGACGAGGAACTGATTGCAACATTTTGATCTTAACTATTTTGAGGGAAGCATACCAATTCCCTTTTGCTTTTTCGGGACTTTTCAGTTCTCTCAGTTCTTTAGAGGAGGCCTTAAGGCTTCCAGCAGTGGGAGGGGAGGACCCCTGTGTTCCTGCAGTGAGGCCATTTTTGCCCCATGCTGTTTGAAGCAGTGCACATTGTGACTGTGTCTCCTGGTGCATTGGTCCCTTTGTGTTTCTAAACTGTCTCCTGTGTCTTCGATAAAACTCCTCACCTCGAAGCTCATTTTGTCCCCGATTGATGACACCTTAGTTTTCTCTGTAGTTACTAGGACCTGTGAGTCCGTGCTTAAAGTTTCCCTCTCAACAACATGTAACTGTATTTCTCATCCGCTTTGTGTTTAAGTTTACTGTCCTCAGATTTATTCCCTAACTGCCGCAATCTAAGGTGTCCCTCCTGAATTTTCCTTTTCTATGCTATTTTTCAGCAAATATCTCCACACTTAAATCATGTAAAAATAACATTTATTTCCTTTGCCTTTTTTCATGTCCTAGATGTTAGCCTAAGTTATCACAATGCATTTCTTTAATTTACCCAAATCCACTTAGGAGGTAATATCGCATAGCTTTCTGTGTGTCATAAGCATCCAATAGCAGCGTGCTTCCATATGTGGCTGTCAGGGACACAATAATCTTTTCCCTCTGTCATCGAGACTCTTCACCTGTGACTCTAGGCATCAAACTGGCAAAAGTCAGACCAGCAAGAGAAAACCAATCAATTTACTAGCACAAGCATAGTAGAAAGCCAGTAATTGGCAGTTAAAAGAGCTCGCTAGCTAGCCAGCTGGGGATGGTTTGGAACCCTAACACACAACAGGACGTCTTAAGGGAATTAAGAAATGGGTAAGAAGGGAGCTTGACTGTTTTTTTTTAGGCTAATGTTTTTAGACTGAAAACCAAGGGAAACTAATAGCAGAAAAAGTGATTTTACTAAGTCTCATTTACAGACCCTTCATGGTGCTTGGCGTCTTCAGAGGGCTTCTCCAGAAGGAACATGTAGCGGCCTGTGAGTCTCAGAACTCCCTCCTTTCCATCAGATTAGGGAAGCCCTGGGAGGATGTCTTGTGTGTGGTACCTGTTTTCATTTGCCTCCGGCTCAAATAAACACAATACTATGACAAAGCAGCATGTTTGGGGGTGCGGCATTCTGATCCACTGTGTAGTCACACACACACACACACACACATGGATGCACGCACGCATGCACGCACACACACAGGGTCTTATTGCCGTCATGACGTCTACTTTGAGCCAACCAGGCCGATATTTTCTGCTAATAGAGTGCAGAATTAGGGAAGTTCTCTCAAGGAAAACAGAGAAGTTGCAATCTACATGAATTGTATTATCTCAAGGCTTTATTCTTCTCATCACTACAGCCCATTTTCCACGGCCACCCTTTCCCAGAGAATCTGGTGAGAAATGAAAGCCGTCTGCGGGCATCCATAAACACACTCTACCTTGGGGAGGCACATGAGCTGGACCGAGGCTCCTTCTGGAGGACTGCATGGCTATCTAGAAGGGGTCCCAGCTGGACCACTGAGAAGGGGTGTGCATAGGACTCAGGGCTCTGTGTCTTATTCGCTGGCAGCCTATACAAACCGTTGAAAACGGGAAGTCCATTGCTGAGTGTTTTTTAACATTGAAAGCCATAAATAGCATCAGATTGGTCCATCTCTAACACAGGGTGGATGCTTTTCAAGCATCTTCTCATCTTCAGAGAGTCCCAGTCAAACGGTGTGTTGTTCTGTGTAGATGCACAGGGTAGACATGCCCTGACAACTAGGGCCTTGATTCTAGAACACAGGTGAGTAGCATCTCTAACAGGCTCTAGTGTCAAAAGGAGTGTTTATATGCTGCAGGAGCAACATTGCCACCAACAGCAGATTTGTGTGTTCTCAAGGGTAGGAGTTGGTGGTCATGCTTCTAAATGGCCTGGTCAATGTGGCACTGTGGAACACTAGGGGTACCAGGTTAAGTAAAAAGACAAAGACAAGAGGCTCAATTAAATTCGACTTTCAGGTAGATAATAAAGACAACTTCAGTTTGTTTTCTTACTGCATGCTTATGAGGATTTTGCCTGCATGTACATCTGTGCACTCCAGGTAAATAGTGAGTACTGCAGGAGACTGGAAAAGGGTATCAGATCATCTGAAACTGGAGTTACAGGCAGTTGTAAGCCACCATGTGGATGCTGGGAGCAGAAGTTGAATCCTCTGCAAGAGCAGCAAGTATTCTTAACTGTTGAGCTATTTGCACAGCCCCGATAGTTTTTCTATTAAGTGATGTTTCATGTAACGATTGTTGGGAAAGCAAAGCATGAAAGTTGTTTTCCTGAGACCACTCTGAAACTCACATTTAACTGGGAGTACTGGTAAACCAAGCAGGTAACTACGGAGTCTCCGATCTCTATTGACAAACTGGAAGTACTGGTAAATCAAGCAGGCAACTTCTGGGTCTACATTCTGTTCTGACAAACTGGGCACAGTTCTGGCCCTGGAAGGCCACATACTAGGCCATTCCTTTCATGAGGATGCTCATGAATCCATCTCTGGGAGGATGGAGACACACCCAGCCAGGGGCCACATTCACGAGTCACCTTGAGAGTAACCAGCTAATGATGCTCATAAAGTCTTCCTTCTGAGAACACCTAGGAAAACAATATTTAGCTTTCTCGGCTTCCTGTGGAGTGTGCTTTCTAATTATCCATTAACTGCGCCACATCCTGTTGAGGTTTGCACTGCTTCTTCTGCCTTCCTTCTTGGTGGAAAAAAACCAAAGAACCTGACTCCCAGGCTGCCCAGTGAGACCCTCCAGGAGTGGGATAAAGTGCCAGGCCAGGCCTCAGTACCCTGAATAATCAAAGAACTCTTGGAGGTGCCCCCAACTCGAATTATACTACAGAGCTATTGTAATAAAAACAACATGGTATTGGCACAAAAACAGACATGTTGATTGATGAAAAAGAATTGAAGACTCAGACATAAATCCATACACCTATGGACTCCCAATTTCTGATAAAGAAGCCAGAAATATACCCAGGAAAAAAAGACAGCATCATCAACAAATGGTGCTGACAAACTGGATGGCTACATGCAGAGGAGTCCAAATATAAAGATTCTTATCACCTGTTCAAAACTCAACTCCAAATGGATCAAAGGCCTCAATATAAAACCAGATACACTGAACCTGATAGAAGAGAAAGTAGGGAATAGCCTTGAATTCATTGGCACAGGAAACAACTTTCTGAACAGAACACCATTAACATAGACACTAAGATCAATGATTAATAAATAAGACCTATGAAACTAAGTAGCTTCTGCTTGGCAAAGGATGCTGTCCTTCTGATGAAGTGGCAACCTACAGAATGGAAAAAGATTTTTATCAACTACACATTCAACAGAGGGCTAATACTCCAAATATATAAAGAACTAAATAAACCTGTACATCAAGAAAAAAACCCAATTTAAATAGTTGGTAGATATAAGCAGAGGAAACTTAAATGACTGAGAAACACTTAAAGAAATGTTCATCATCTTTAACCACCTTTGAGATTTCAGCTTATACTATCAGAGTGGCCAAGATCAATAAAGCAACACACAGCTCTGTAAGGTTGTAGAGCAAGGGAAACATTCATTGTTGATGGGACTGCACACTTTTACAGTCACTGTGGAAATCAGAGTAGTGGTCCCTCGGGCACATGGGAATTGAACTTCAAGGTCCAGCTATACCACTCTTGGGCATATATCCAAAGAACTCTTTATCCTACCAAAGAGACACTCAGCCCATTGACATTGCTGCTCTAGTCACAATAGCCAGAAATTGGAAACAACCTAGATGCCCCTCAACAGTAGAGAGGAAAAGGAAAGCGGTACATTTACACAATGGAGTATTAACACAGCCATTACAAAAAATGACATCAGGAAATTTGCAGGCAACTGGGCAGAACTAGAAAAAAAAAACCATCCTGAGTGAGGTATCCCAGACCCAGAAAGACAAATAAGTTATGTGTTCAGTTATATGTGGATACTAGCTGTTAGGTCAATATTAACCAAGATATAATTTGTAGACTCACAGAGTTAGTTAGGTATAGAGTAAGGGATTGGGAGGCTCTTAGTTCTCCCTAGGAAAAAGAAATAGGAAGGATAGTTACTGATGGTAGGGAGGGGCCAGGAACAGGAGGATGAGGTAAGAGAGGGGATAAAGGAAGAAATATTGGGAGAGACAGCTAAAATTAAAGGCCACTTGAGGATAGTATGGAAACCTCATACAGAAGCTAGTTCCTAAAATATATACATATATGAGGGTAATCTAAATGAAATCACAAAGCAATGGGGGAGATAGAGCACCATCGGTGCATCTCTTGTCACCAAATGAAGCTTCCAGAACTGGGAATGAGTTGTATTTAATTGAGTTGTTGGTCAACACCCAAACAACCCAGGCTACTGCCAAGACTATATTGATCTCCACAAACCCACAGCAAGGCCCTATTGCTGAAGATTACACCTATATACCTCATCAAACATAAATAGGGTAAGCTGGTGCCTTAATTGATCCTTCACTCCTCCGCATACTTCATATACCTTGCAGTAGGAAGGTACCCTCTATGGTACCAAAGGAGAAATAAGCGCCAACCCAGCTACAAACACTTTGATCTATAATAGCATCCAGCCTACAAGAGATGCCAGATCAATGGCGACACAAAGCTTGTGGGAATAATCTGATTTGATTTAAGGCCAGCTCCATGAGATGGAGCCCATACTTGGATGGGTTCCACTATACTTGGATGACCAAGAACCAGAAACTAAGTAGCCCAGGGACCAGGGACCTACAGGAAAACCAAATACTATTGTTAGGCCAAAAGAATGTAGCAATAAAATGATTCCTAATGGCATTCTGTTAGGCTCATAGGTCGATGCTTTGCTCAGCCATCATCAAAGAAGCTTCCTCCTGCAGTAGATAGGAACAAATACAGAGACCCACTGACAGCAGTATGCCCAGAGTGAGACCTCTGAACATTCAGCCCTAAATGGGATGTCTCCATTAAATCCCTCCCCTCAGGGAGGGCCCAGGGAACCCTATGAAAGAGGAGGTGGAAGAACTTAAGAGCCAGAGGGACGGAAGACACCAAAAACACAAGGCCCCTTAAGTCAGCAGGACTGCCACACACATGACTCAGAGAGACTGAGGCAGCATGCCTGGGGCCTGCATGGGTCTGCACCAGATGGGCCCTAGAGCTAGAGGAAGTGGACACACTCCCCCGCCCCTAACCCAGACACAATCATTTCAACAGCAAACGAAATGTTAGTTTTCTCCAAGGGAGTCTCACTGGGGAAACACACTATTCTTAAGGGCAGGCTGGCTATGGCCAACAGAAAACAAACTCAATGGTGTCTTTGGAGATTCCTTGTACCAATGTGGTGTCTGGACTTTAAAAAAAAAAAAGTTATCCTATTTCTTATTTTTATTTTGTCTGTATACATATTTTTCTCTCTTTTTACCTTATTGGTTCTTTGGGTATATTATGGCTTCCAGTTTGGTGTTTTTATGGGATTCCCAAGTGTGTGAGTGAGTGGGTCTCTGCATCTATATTTGACCCTTGTGCCCTTTCTGAGGCTCTTTTCCTTCTGTTTGCTCATTTCATCTTATTCCAGTTTGTTTGCTAGTTTTATCTTATTTTACTATTACTAAGGGATAATATATCCTGTTTGTTTTCTAATGAGAGACAGAAAGGGGGTGGATCCAATGGGAAAGGAGGTGGGGGAAACTAGGAAGAGTAGAGAGAGGGGAAACCATAATCAGGATATATTATATGAGAACAAAATTATTTTCAATAAAAGAAAGGACAGACATTCTTCAAATGATCAGTATTTTATTAAACTTGAACTTTTAATAATCCGTTTTCTTTTTCCTTACTGAAACACAAGCACAGAGAGATCTATTCATGAGTTTTCTTTTAAACCTTCTCAATCATAACTTTCTTTTAGATTAAAACTTATGCATTCTATAATATTCTTAGCCAAATAAAACAGATGATTCATTTTTAAAGTCTTCTCATTTTTAAATTTTTAAAAACTTTTATTTATTTTTATTTTTTTTTCCATTGGCCATGACTAATTCATGGAAAGTTTTGGTTTGACTTATTAAAGGAAATGAAAGAGAAAATTTCTGTTTCACTCAAGTAGGGAACTCAAAGCTGGTGTTACTAAAGTGTGCGTCCTCAGTGTCTGCAAAGAGAGTATACAGTGAGCCGTGTGTGTGTGTGTGTGTGTGTGTGTGTGTGTGTGTGTGTGTGTGTGTGAGTGTGTGTGTGCTCTGTGCTCTGCTCTCAAGGACTTTATCCACGAACTATCCTTAACATTGAGACACCAACAACACTAAGCTGGGTCCAGGCGTTTTCTCTGCACCCTGGACCTGCTGACTGGACAAAAAAAAGCACAATCTGGAGGCTTTGCATGGAATCCATGGACCATCAGCCAAGTGATATTTTACATAAACGTGGAGAAACATTCAGCCCTCGGTTGCATCAGTAATGTCATTTGCAGGCATATTGCAGAATGAGAATGCAGGGCTACCTCTTCTTCAAAACTATGAAGTATTGCAATACAGCAACAGCACACCTTTAAACAAAGTGTGGGGCCCAGCCGTACAGCAGCTCAGGTCATATGCCAAGGAGCCAGCCTGCCCTAGGAATGTGTTGTAGTTAGGGTTACTCTTGCTGTGATGAAAGACCATGACAAAAGCTAGCTGGGGAAGAAAAGATTTATTTCACTTTTGTGTCCACATTACTGTTCATCACTTTAAGAAGTCAGGACAGGAACTCAAATAGAGCAGGTACCTGAAGGCAGGAGCTGATGCAGAGGATACGGAGGGGTACTGCTTACTGGCTTGCTCATCATGGCTTGCTCAGCTGCTTTCTTATAGGAAGCCAGGACCTTCAGTCCAAGGGTGGCACCACCCACAGTGGGTTGGGCCTGTCCATATCAATCGCTAATTTAAAAAATGCTCTACAGCCTTCTCTACAGTCTGATCTTATGGAGGCATTTTCTTAACTGGGGCTCCCTCCTCTCAGATGACTCTAGACTTTATCAAGTGGAGATAAAATTAGCGAGCACAATTGACTGCTTGCCAACTTGACACACAAACACTTCACTTACTACATTATAACATTTCCTTTTTTGGTTCATTCCCCAAATCTCGGATTAATAAATATCACAACTATAAATAATATTACAAACTTATAAATCCCATATTCTTTACCAAATATTTTAAACGTCCAGTCTCTTTAAAAACCTCTTTTAAAATAAAAAAAAAAATTAAAGTCAAAGTCTCAATTGTGGGCTTCTGTAAATTCAAAAATAAGTTAAATAGGGCCGGGCGGTGGTGGCACATGCCTTTAGTCCCAGCACTCGGAAGGCAGAGGCAGGCGAATCTCTGTGAGTTTGAGGCCAGCCTGGTCTACAAGAGCTAGTTCCAGGACAGGAATCAAAAAGCTACGGAGAAACCCAGTCTCAAAAAAAAAAAAAAAAAAAAAAAAAAAAAAAAAAAAAAAAAAAAAAAAAAAAAAAAAAGTTAAATACTTTCTTATTCCACAAGGTAAGAAACAGGGCAAGAAACAATCTGAACAAACCAAAACCAAACTCCAACAGTGTAAATAAGCCAGTGTCGAATTTTGCAGGATTTACTCCCAATCTTCTGGGCTCCTTTGAGGTGTGTGCCTCTCCTTTTCAGCCACACCCTCTGCAGGACACACAGCGGTCTTCTAAGTTCCGGCTGTCCATGACAGTAGTACCTGACATTGATTTGTGCCTGTGTCATGCATTGTAATAGAGCTCTTCAAGTGTTTCTGGTAGAAGGAGGGATGAATTCAAGGATTCCTTGTGAATTTAGAATCATGCAAGGGAAGTTTGCTGTCACTTAACTATAAGGGAAATGTGTTTGCTGGAGTGCCCCGGGCCCGAAAGCCCCATAGAAAGTTCTAAATGGTTATGGCACTATGGGATTTCAGTGTGATTCACCTGCCCCCATTTGGCTCACCAATGATCTCCACCACTTATGTTGGTATGAGCTATGTTTTAAGCACATGTTTGTGTTATTTAGTTATTTTCCTGGGCGGGGGAGAATGTGGGGAATGCCATCTTGCACATCTAGAGATCAGAGAAAACCGTTCCAGAGTCAAAGCTCACTTTCTACCCTGCATCTCCCAGGAATTGAACTCAGGTCTTCAGACTTGACAGCAAGCATCTTTACTCACCGAGTCATCTCACTGGGCCTAACTATGGTTTTAAAGGGATTACGTATGTCTTAAAAATTCCTTTATATTCCTAACTGGTATTGATACACACACACATTACTTTGGTCATCAAGACAAACAAACCCTCCCCAGCTAAGCTTACTTTCCAAAGTAGCAGGCGAGAGGAGTTTGCTGTTGGGGTTCATTTTCTTTGCAAATGTGTTTCCTCTCGCTGGAAAGAGGAAACAGCTTTCCTCTCTGTTCCTCCCACCATAGAAAACAGGGCGTGGAGAGGAAGTGAGGCAAGGTGTAAATAGTGACAGAGGAGCCTCTTAAAATCTCTATCTTTTTAAAATAGGAAACTTGGCCATTGATGACCCCAGGACAGAGATGGTGACGGCAACTGAGGATGTTGCTGCTCACTGCTTTTGGGGTCCAGCATATGAACAGCGTGAGAGTCTTGCCTTTGACTCCAAGGCCATGGCTGTGCAAAGCCTCTCCACAGGGTCCTCTATCCCCAATATTTTCCCCCTTCCCTTATATTTGTCACCAGTCGTATGGGTAAGAAAAAAAGGGAAAACATTTTTGAGAAGTCTACAAAGTGGATAAGGCAGGGATTGACTCACAGTGAGGCTGGAGGGTTAGTGACAGGATGGTGAGCTAAGCACAGAGTAGGAGACCAGCTGTCCTGGGCTGGTGAGAGTTCACACATGTGTGTGACACATTGCCATGGTGTCTGCGAAGCGCCACGGAGGAGTTCAGAGTTTAACAGAGCTGTCCAGGAGGTTTAGAAGATCAACTCTGACCTGAAATCAGGAAGAGAGACCCTAACTGTGTCTGTAGTGTGTCACTTCAAAGCGACCCTTTCATTTCCATTTAAAAATGATTTGTGATTGAAGAGGAAGCGGGATCCTGGTTTAAGCTGGGGTTCACATAGTCTGAACTCTCAGAAATTGTTCCCTTAACTTGCATCCAACGCAAATTTCAGTTCCTAAAAAAATCCAAATAAGGTACTAAATAAATAAGCAAAGATGATTAATCTTTCTCTAAAATGATAACCCAGCAGGAAAACCACTGAGGAAAAAAAAATGGAAACACCTCACATAGATGTTTAAAAGTGGGTATCTGTGCGTGTGTGAATGTGTGTGTGGTATGTGTATTGTGTGTGTATGTGTGGTGTGTATGTGTGTGTGATGTGTATGAGTGTGTGTGTGTGGCGTATAGTGTGGTGTATATGAGTATGGTGTGCAAGACCCACAGGTCAGAGGAGGGGACTTTTCATGCCAGAGAGCTAAATGCCTTCATCGAGAGGCATGAGCAAGGCCAGCCAATTCAGCCACTTTTTACTTAAGGGGCTTTGTGAGCCAGGTGGTGGTGGCACACACCTTTAATCCCAGCACTTCGGAGCCAGAGGCAGGTGGATCTCTGCAAGTTCAAGACCAACCTGGTCTACAAGAGGTAGTTCCAGGACAGGCTCCAAAAGCTACAGAGAAACCTTGTCTCGAAAAAACAAAAAACAAAACAAAACTTAAGGGGCTTTGCTGAGTTTATCTTGTGGATTACAAAGAACATTCATGCCCATTAGGAAAAGGAGAGGCCAACAACAGAATGGTGCCAGCAATAGGAACAATAAAGCTTTATTGTCTTTATTGGTACTTGACACATCCTGACTGACTGCAGTTACAGTCTTTATTTCCAGAGCCATCCAGTGAGGAGGGTGGGGCTCTGAGGAGTGGCCCAGCGGGCTCTATCCCCAGGCTAACCCCATTGCTGGAGTTCTTTGCATTTCATCACGTGGTCATTTTGAGATTTTGCTTATTTTACAATGTGAAAGACCATGAGCCACTGGGGCTAGAGCACTTGCTAGGCTCACACCCTTGGCTTTAACAGGGCCAGATCTCACACCCTTGCCATCTCCCAACAGACAACTCTGAGCCAGTGCCTGCCATAAGTTACAAGGCTTGGATGTCAGCAATGCCTGCATCTAAACCCCAGGGAAAGATAGGATTCTAAGCCACAAGCTTGCACGAAATGGGACTGTTTTAGTCATGAGAAAAAAAATCACCCCGGGCAAAACAAACAAGGGAAAAGGAGACAAAGCCAGGACCCAGCTGAATGCAGGCTTCTGGGCCAGCTGCACTGCTGGTTATGAGCCACGGGGATTTTGTCTTTTGGGTCCAGACACCAGCTTCCATAGTCGTCGGTGCAAGCGACAGATAGCAGGGCATGGACGTGGGAAGCACCCAAGCTGACACACTGCAAGTCCAGTGATGGGAAAGACTGATTCGTCCCATTTCATTCTCTGAAAAGGCCATTGAATGGCCAAGCCAGACAGGATACGCACTTTAGTCTGCACTGCAAAGACAGGGGCGGGTGACATATGTCAGTCCAACCCCTTGTAATTACTGTAAGTAGGGCAAATGACTTAGTAGTTGTCCCTGTGAGTCCAGAGGTCAGGATTCAAAACAACTTAGGATGAACTCTTATAATAACTTCTAGATCAAGCAAACCAGGCTACAGTCAGCACTGAATTGGGACAATATGCACAACCAACTCTTTCTTTAAAATCTTCTGTAAAATATATGTGTATTGTAAATACTGTCGTGATAATTGTGAGAGCTCTTTAAACATGGCTTCTATGAGGTGTTTTTGCATGCATGATTTAGTGGGGAAATGTGCTCCCAATCATCTCGTGGGCCCAAGGCTTTTTACTAGAGGGTTTGAAGCTCCGAAGGCTACAAATATGCATTGTCAGCCTGCATCCACTTGCTGCCTAGGATGAATAGATATGTGCCTTTCTGTAAGGAAGTCTGGATGTGAAAATCTTGGCTTTTGCTTTAGTACGCAAACTCAGTGTAGTCCAAGTCCTTTCCCTTTGGAAAATTACTCAGCTACATTCAAACGATTGAAAAAATTAAAAAGAAATACTCTAGGTTTCTACAGTTCTGCAGGGGGTGGGGTGAGGGTTGGGGTGAACACATCTGCCAGCTGAATTTCAGATCTAGGTCTCTGTGGAGGATAGTAGGGCGGGAGGCTGCCTCTCAGGAGCACCCACTTTCTGCCTCTAGCCGGCCTGCTAACTCCTGGCTCTCCTCCTGTCTCGACACATGGACACCAGGTTTCCAGCAGCTTCTGTTACTATTTTGGTTAGTTTGACTCATTTCCATGGAGACTCTCAAAGCACTGGAATCTGTAATTATATTTTGCAAAGGCTATTAGGCGCAGCCAGCGCATTTTACAGCATCGTGGTGCAAGGCCGAGGCTGTGTGAGTTTTTGACACCTGGTTATTTCATTCCATGCAGTGCAAAGGAATGTCGTAGTGCCAATTGGCCTCCTCGAGGGCATGTCAGGGCCACTCCCCTGTCACAACATTCCTGCTTCCTTCCCACCACAGAGGCAGATTTTTGTGCTTTGCACGTGATGGCTCTGCCACTTCAACACGTGATTCATTCTTAGCTCAAGGAAAACACCGACGACACAGGCAGGTGTCGTGGGATCCGACATCCTTCTCCTGGGTAATCTTGGTCTTGTTATCAGACATCTGAGGTGGAAATGTGACGTACTGAAACTGATTTACAAAAACCACATACAGCAACCAGTAGTGTTTTTAGCCCCAATGTGGTTACAGCCTACTTCCTCTACACATTTATAACAAAGGCTTTTTTTTTTTTAAAGAACCAATTTATGGTGGGTCAGAAGGAAGTCTGTTTTCTAGTTACTGCTTTGGTAACTTATATAGACTCCTTAGCTTTTCTTTAGAAAGGACTGAAAATTTTACTTATGTATGTAGGTATGTATATGAGTCTCTCTATGTGTATGTCATGTGAGTGCGACTTCCCTAAGAGGTCAGAAGAGGGCATTGAATCCTATTGGATCTTCAGGCAGGTGTGAGCCCCTTAATGTGGTACTGAGATCCATACTCAGTTCCCCTGGAAAAGCAGCAAACTTAACTGCTGAGCCTTCTCTCCAAACCCGTCTTCATAGTTTTATCAAGGAAGAGCTCTTTGGATTCAACGTGAAGGTTGTGTTTTTCTGTATCTGACAGTCATTCCTAGATTAGAGCCACTGAATACGAGCCGAGCAGTGAGCGGGCACATCTAGAAGGGTGCGGGCACAGGAAATGACACAACAGGCTATTTTAGACCCAGAATTTCAGAGTTAAAACTACCTTCATTCGGTGCCTACACAAAGTGAGTATACATTTGCATTATGTGGGCATGGACTTTACGTGGCGACCCTGACATTTGGGTATGCCAGCGTCTCCAGTGAGCCTTGGCCTCTGCTTTCCTGCCTTGTCTTCCTTAGAAACCCCACCTGCCAAGACTCAGGCGGGCTTCATAAACAGCATTTGCAGAATAAGCAGGGGTGAGGCTGAGCAGCTTGTGGGGCACCCCAGAGATCCACTGAGGGGCCTTCTGGATTTGCCAGGGAGCAAGAGAGACCTTGGTCTCGTTTCTTCTTCACACTACCACACCTCTGTGTTTTGAGGAATTGTGACTTAGACAGGCCGTCAAGCCTGCCCACAGGCATCAGAAGTGGTTTGAGCTGCTGCTGGAATCACGCAGGCTCACAGGCAGGGGAGGAGTCATGGAGAATAGGTTTGTCCAGCAGGGATGCCCACCTGCCATTTCTAGGTAGGAAAAGTGAGTCGCTAGATTCACGGTTTCCTGCCTGGCTTGCCCCAGACCAGGCACACCTCTTGCTGGCTGTTTCAGTAGATCTGACCTGACTGGTCCCTTGTCACCTTGCCTATGGTAATTGAGGAAGTGGGGCCCTTTTCCACAGTGGCCTGTCTCTACCTGTGCCTATGTAACTACATGGAGAAGGTCTGGAGGTCTATGAAGATAATGTCTTTATTAGGAGCTGACCTGACCTGGCAACACGTGGCAGCTGTCTCAGACTCCTCCCTTTTAATCTCAGGTCAGAGAAGCCCCAACCCCTCCTGCCATGACTGAGTATTCAGAAGGCAGGAGGTGGATCATGCTTGGGAAAATCAATATTGTTCTTATGCCACCATCTTCACCCCACGTCGGGAGGGGCTTCCCGATGCCACCCACACGGGTTTGGACTTGATCCGACTGGAGCAATGAAGAATGAAGGACAGACGGCAGTAGCCCCGAAACTCAATGTGTTTCTTGTCTGCAGCATCGATGAAGACACGGGCCAGCTGACCCCGGTAAGTGGTCTCTGTAGGAGAGCAATTTCAGGCCGCAGTCATATGGGGTGAGGAAGCTGTGGTTGGTACTTTCTGAACACATGAGCTTGGGCTGAAGGTCAACCCTGTCAACATCCATCCTCAGACCAGGGTAAGACCTTGCCATTCCTGTGGGTCGGAGACACTGGTGTCTTCCACATGGTCGTGCTTCTCGACTGTGCCAACACGACCTCCCACCGTCTTTCAGGGAGGAGAGCTTGTTTTACCCACGAAGCGCACAGTCTGTGTGTGGAGCGGGAGCGGAGCAGAGAGCACATCTTCCTGATCAGGCCTCCTTGGCATACGCGATGAAGAGGCAAAGACAGGGGGGGCTCTCTGTCTACTCTTGAGGACACAACGGGGGAAGCTGCCCAGCCCCCTCTCCCCTTCCATTAGGGAGAACAAAGGTTGACACTGAAGACAACTTTGGACCCTACAGGGCCTAGAGTGGCAGCAGAAGAATCAACATTAACAAGCTGTTCTAGCTTTCTTTATCTGCCGTGAACTTACTCGCCACCCTGAGAGATAAAAGAAGCAGTAGCCTTGCCGGGCTGCTCTTCCGGAAGTCTACCGTTCTTCACCCATGATGCAATGTGGGCCGCCAGGGAAAGTCAGCTCTCGGAGAACTTCTCACCGCCGGGGAAGCTGCCCATGCCTACGAGGCTGCCACGGCCTTTGCTGACGGGGTCCCTCTCACCAGCAACCGACAAGGCTTGTGGAACCCACCATTATTATCCTCCTCATACAGTAGTGAGCTAGAAAGAGGTCGGTGTGTTTTGTGTGTTTTATTTTCCTGTTTCCTTGGGACATTTGATGAGGCTCTGAGGATTTCTGACACCCTCCTTTATAGAAGAGACACCCAGTCTTCAAAACTGCAGCCAATTCACTGAGAGGAAAGAGACTTCTGGGCACACATTGTATCCGGCAGCTTATAGTGGGGGCGGGGCACCACCCGTTCAGCTGCTTCTGCCGCTGCCCTTTCTTCCTTCCCAGCCCAGCTTTGGAGTCTGGGCTCAGCAGCCAGAGTGTCCTCCTGTGCCCCTAGCATGTGAGGGAGAATCCCTGGGAAGGAGCTGTGTCTGCAAGAACTGATTGAACGTCTATGCCCTATGATTGGAGAGTTTGGAATGTTGCAGGCCCAGATCCTAATTATAATTTATCTCGAGGTATCTTTAGATCATTAAATAGTCACTTCCTTTTCCCATTTCCTACCTTATGTCCTTACTACAGATAAAAAACAAAAACGAAAACAAAAAAACAAACAAACAAATCTTCGGAATAAAAACCTTGGAATGTATTAACAAGCCTCTAATTTTCCGCCAACCAAAAGGCACCAGGTAGTACCTGAGGCCTATAGCTGAGAAGTCTCCCCCATGCTGTAACTGCCCATTTAATGCTGCCACCAACTTATTTTAAAAGTGCCTTCATCTTTGCTCCGTGACTATAAAATTTCATGAACCTGCTTCCATGGTGGAACTTGGGGCAACCTAAGTCTGTGTTCCCCGGGGATGCCACCCACAGCTGCTCCAGATAGACCACCTCATCCCTTTGGAGGCGAGGGCTATGTTTTGGCATCAACACTCTCAACTTTCCTTTTTTCCTTTGCTCCTTCATTGCTGCGCCACGCATTCAGTTCCCCGACTTCTCGCTCTCACTCGGCGTGTCTCTCTGAAGACACAGTTACTTGCTATGGAAATAGCTTTTCCACCTCCAGAGCTGACTGACATGCACAAAGAGGCTCTCCCAGGGCTCTCTCGCCCTCGAATGCCAAGGGACACGTCTGCAAGCGCTCAGAGGTGTATCATCCCTTCACAGACCTGCTTCTGCTGGGCGCTAACACCGAGAATCAGTCTCCAGGTCACTCCTTAGGCCGCTGCTCCCGTGCCCCGGAAGCTGCTCCCAGACCACCCCTTCTTACTTTATACTCAACTCTCTTTCACAAGCCCCCTTTAACCCTCTCCTGCGATGCTGGGTGGCGCTCCACAATAGGAACGTGACAACTCCGAACTGGCCTGGCTCCCAACCGTGCAGAGAACATTCGCTGTCTCGATTGATACAAGCTGTCACCTGACTGGAAAAGTGACACATGTCCCCGGTGCCCCAAAAATAAGTTCTCTGAAACTAGCACCACAAAAAGGAACTAAAGGAGAAGGCGCACGTCAGCTCTCCCAGTACAGCCAGCTGGTTACCTAGGACTGGCCCGGAGCTGCGCATCTGGGCTGAGCCAGCGGTGAGCTGCAGGTGCTGCTGCTATTGGTTAGAACTATGAGGGAAGCAGTTACCAACCCAGGCCACTGGCACGGCTTTCTTCTCTTTAAATTCTCTCTAGACAAAGTGCTGTGTCCTCCCGTCTGTCTCTCCCCTCAGTCCTCCCTGTGTCCTCCCGTCTTTCTCTCCCTTGTGGGCCTTCAGGTATAGCAAGTGACTCATACATCAGTGATTCATGTTGTCCAATGAATTAAAAAAAAAAAAACACCTTATTTTTATTGGTTTCTCTTTCTCTTCCCCCACTCTCCTCCTCTGCTCTTTCACTCCTGCCCCTCTCTTCCCTCCTCCTCCTGCTTCTCCATCCTTCTCTTCCCCCTTCCTCCTCTCCTCCCTCTTCTTCTTTAATAAGTCTCACTTCCAACTGCTTGACTGTCAGACATCACCTTCCCCATCTTGGTACCCCATATCCTCCGATAGGTTTATGTGACCAGTCTGGGAGGCAATGTGGAGGGGACATGTGGATACACTGGGAATCCCCTGTCACCTGGGAACATCGGCCTCAGGTCTCTGTCCCTATCCAAGAACAGAGCAGGCAACCAGCTAGGCTTCTACTCCAGCTCTGGATTTCTTCTGGGTCTATAACCCAGCACTCAGTGTCAAGTCAGGAAGCTGGAATCTATGTCCTCTGTGACACAAAGCCCTCTGTGTCCTTGCTGGATGGCTATACCTAGAGCCATGACACCAGAGCCTCTGAGGTAGAGGAGAGTCTGCTACACCCACCCAGGGCCAGCTTTACAGACCGATCGTGGTCAGTGTTGCTGTGGGACAGACTTGACTCGCAGCGCTGGACACTTCCCACGGGGAATAAGGAGGGAAGTGTCACCCCGTGGCTCAGTTTCAGTAACAGCCACCTGTCTGGAAAGAGAGGGTTCTGAAGTGGACATCTGCTGGTTCTCAGGGAATGGCCACTTTTACCAGAGCCAACTTTGAGCTATCCACGTGTCAGTGAGCCTGGAAGCGATGAACAGTAGCCCAGGGTTATGTACACAGATAGAACATGTGAATAATCTGGGCAGCATCAGCAATAAGAAATCATACTCAGTAAGGAAGTGATATGCCTTAGCTGTTTATTACTACTCTTTTTAGCGTAACTCATTCAATTTGTAAGTTTGTATCATTTAACTTGTAATAATGGCTATGTTATCCACCAGCGTACAGGCTTCCTGAGCCATTAGCACCGGGTCCTCTGGAGCCTGTCTGGGTCATTTCCAGCACAACAGCTGGGCCCTTTCTCAGTCCCATTATTCCTAGAGTTCAGCAGCCCTTCATTCACGGATTTCGGGATTCCTGCCAGAGAGCGATGTGGCTGCTGCTCCTTTTGATAAGTTTGATGGCTAAGTGTTAGTCCTTATTTCACTTGGCTTCCCTGGGGACAGGGCTGCCCCCTCCCCTGACACTCTGCAACTCTATTGTTTTGTTTTGTCTTTGCCAGTTATTCAGAACTCTCCAAGACTCCTCTTCAGCTGTTGGCCCTCTGGCCCGTGGACTTTCTCACACGGCCATGGTTCCTTCTGGTTTTCTGTTCTCCTCCCTCTAAAGAACAGTGTGTCACAAGTCCACGCTTCCAGGGCTGGTCTCACCTTTGAACTCCAGCTGTGCACGCACAGCTTCCCCTCCCTCCCATCTCATTCTTCATCATTTCCCCATCAGTGCTCATGCTTACTGCAGCCCGAGAATGCTCAGCATCTACATGCCAACAGCTGGAGACTCAGCCGGGAAGCTCACTGAGGGCAAATGACGTCACCATCTGCCTGGCGACACAGGCTGGAATCCTGTGTCATCCCTGCTGCACGCCTCTCCCATTCAGTGATGGCCACTTAGTCAATATCTGATCTGTCCTGCACCTCAAGCAGCTTGGACGCTTCCTGTCTCCAGCTGCTGTTAGTGGGCCATTTATCTCCTGGGTCAGCAGGGAGTCAGGCTGCTCCATCAGGAGCCCCCCTCCCCCTCCCGGCTCACCTATCCTCAGACCTGCTGGGTTTGAATCCATTCTTCACACTGCTGGTCAAAGGCTTCCGAAGTCACATTTCTGATGTTGCCATTTTCCTCTTAGCTTTCCACGTAACGTCTGTGCTTCTTGGCACGTGACCTAGCACCTGCCTGCTTCTCAAGGACCATCTCATCACCAGCTTTCCTTGACCCATGCTTTGGCTACAGGGACCTTCCTGCTTCAGTACTCCATTGCCGATTCTGTTCTTTGAACCAAGAATCCTTCTACCCCAATACCATCAAGAACCCATTCACTCCTTGGCTAAGTTGGCCTTAAAAACTTGTTCTTCATCCTGGGGTGCTGTTGGGAGGTGAAGGTCATTTAGAAACCAACCCCCTTTCCTTCTGTGATGTGAGCAAACTTCCTCTACCAAATGTTTGTACCATAGTGTCCTGGGCTACGGCAAGCCCAGGGCAACAGGTCCAGCTCAGCATTGTCAGAGATCTCTGGAATTAAATCTCAAAGCAAACCTTTCCTATGGATGCTGGGGGAAGAGCACTTCATGGCAATACGAAGTCCAGGCCTTGTGTTCTCCCCAGTACCACAAGCAACAGCAGCAAAGCCAGCCTTCCTCCTTTAGGCTGCTTATGCCTGATGTTTTATTCCAGCAACAGGAAGCTAACACATATGGGATGCTAACACAGTCCACACCGAGAGACGCTTCTCTGTCTTGGCCATGCTAAACCAAAACCTAACCATCTCTCTGTTAGCTTCTACGCTTCTTTGGAGAATGGGCCCCTAAAGAGAAACCTGTGTCTTTTGTCACCGAGTCTCTGGCAGCCAGGACTGGGTGGAGCTTACTAAGTTTGTGGAATGAATGAAGAGGCATGGATGGTGACTGGCAAAGGCGGCTGAGGACGGAGGATCCTGAGGATGAACCTGAGTGTCATCTCTCTCTCACAGTGTGACTTGGGCCTCAATGTTCCACCAAGTAGCTGCTTCCGGGGATGAGTGTGCAGCTGGGATGAGAGTAGTGGCTACGGAGTCTCCAGCACATAGAGATTAAACAATAACTATGGCTAACTTTTAGGTATTGCAGGCACTTCATTTTTCTAGAATTCCGACATCAGTGTTCATTCTCATAATTGTTATTTTGACTGTCCTGACTTTTAATGAGAAAAGCAATGAACTGTAAATAATTTATTGCAAGTATTTTGAACTGGGCATGGCGGCTGTTTGTAAATGTACTAACCATCCACATGTGAGATATGTAACACACACCCATGATGATGAAATCCAAGGGAAGGACTACCGGACTTAGCTGCACTATCATTCAGGGCTCTCTGCCTTGCCTGTGTTCGCTTATGGCACAACTTCATATATGGCTCAGAGGAAACACCCGCTCGCCACGACCTTTGCCCTCTACTGGCTAGAAGAAGATCCTGCCAATGCATTTGACTATGTTGCCCCCTAGGGATCCAGCTCAGAGCCTCTGTGGTCTAATTTCTAAAGAATACTATTGGTTTGCTAGCTAGAGTATCTAGTACCTCATATGCGTTTTCAGAAGATGTCAGAGCACAACCCTCAAAGTCCACTTTCAAGGGCTCAGACCTTGGAAAAGCAGAAGCCAGTCCTGAAAACCTGGAGGACCGGATTTATGCGATGACAAAATCGCTGCCTTGACGTGACAGTCTGGATTGCAGTGAATGAAGATTTATGGAGAGTTCTGCGATACTTGGAGGACAGACACACGATTTCTAAGGTGTCTCCTTTAATCAGACCAGCAAGGGTGGCTTTATAAAACAGAACATTTGTCCTGTTACGGTTTGTGACTGTTGGGGACAGTCTTCCCAGTCAGCTGAGATTATGTCTCACCTCAAAGGTCGCATTTGAAACAAAGTCAAGTCTCACAAGAAAAAAAAATCTGCTTGGTGTGCCTTGCAGACTAAGCTTTTTCATTTGTTCATTTTGTTTTTTAAGACACCGTTTCTCTGTGCAACCCTGGCTGTCGTGGAACTCACTCGGTAGACCAGGGTGGCCTTGAACTCACAGGTCCACCCGCCTCTGCTTCCCAAGTGCTGGAATTAAAGGCCTTTGGCACCTTGGCCTGGCTACAAACTAATTCTTTACTCCTATCTCTCCTGTGTAACCAGACATCAGAGCCTTAGGCTTTGATTACTGAAGAGATCTCCTAGTGATAATTTTCTATAGTGGTAAATTATTTGTAGTTTAATAAACAAATCTCGCCTTAAGACCAGAGGCAAGGCTAAAGTCACTAGAGGTCAGGTAATGTTGACACACACCTTTAACCTCAGGATTTGTGAGACAGATTTCTGTGAGTTCAAGGCCACCCTGGTCTACACAAGGTGGAGTAGAAACAGGTCCAGGTGGTGGTGGCTCACACCTTTAATCCCAGCCCTAGGGAGTCACACACCTTTAATCCCAGCACTAGAGGGAATATACAATGGGAGGGGAGAGAGGCTTAGGCTGCTTAGTTTACAGTCACCCAGCCTTAGTAGAGGTAAGACTTCTCTAGTGGCTCGGCTGCTTTGCTTTTCTGGTTTTTGGGTTAATTTATTTATTAAAATACAAATAACGCACCACTATAATTTTCTTTTCCCTTCTGCGTGTTGTGCTGTGTGTGCAGTGCATGTATGCATGTGAGTATGCAGGTGTGTGTGCCACAGAGCCCAGAGGAAGCCATAAGGCATTTGCTTCTACCACCGCTTCCCTCACTGCTTTGAGCAGGGTCTTCCACTGCACCAGAAGCTCTCCTGGAAGCACCTTCTTTGAGCTATGGCAGCTGACAAGCAAGTTCTGGTGCTTTTGCCTGTCTCCACCCCCATTACTGACATGTGTAGCCACACTGGGTTTTTTTTAAAAAAAATGTTTATTTATTTATTATGTATACAATATTCTGTCTGTATGTATGTTTGCAGGCCAGAAGA
>NC_022034.1:11695296-11699781 GCF_000317375.1 Microtus ochrogaster
TCAGACCTAAACAGAGAACTCTCGACACAGGAATCTCCAATGGCTGAAAGACACAAGGAAATGCTCAACTTCCTTAGCCATTAGAGAAATGCAAATCATAACAACTCTGAGATTCCATCTTACACCTGTCAGAATAGCCAACCAAGATCAAAAACACTGATGACAGCTTATGCTAGAGAGGATGTGAAGTAAGGGGCACACTCCTGAATTGCTGGTGGGAGTGCAAACTTGAACAACTGCTTTTTTAATCAGTATGGCAGTTTCTCAGAAAATTAGGAATCAATCTACCTCAAGACCCAGAAATATCACTTTTGGGCATATACCCAAAGGATTCTCAGCAATACCACAAGGTGCTCAACTATGTTCATACCAGCATTATTCATAATAGCCAGAACCTAGAAACAACCTAGATGCCCCTCCAAGAATGGATAAAGAAAATGTGGTAATTTACACAATGGAATACTACAGTGGTAAAAAAAATAATGGCATCTTGAAATTTGCAAGCAAAGGACAGAACTAGGAAAAAAACCATCCTGAGTGAGGTAACCCAGACCTAGAAAGACAAATATAATATGTACTCACTCATAAGCAGATATTAGACATAAAGCAAAGGACAACCAGCCTACAGTCCACAGCTCCAGGACACCTGGACAACAAAGAGGACCCTAAGAGAGACATGGATCCACTTAGGAAGGAGAAAAAGACAAGATTTCCTGAGAAAATTGGGAGTGTGGGGGCAGGGAAGAGGGTGGGAGGGGAGAAGGGAGGAAGGAAGGGGAGTGGGAAAAATACATAGCTCAATAAAAACAATAAAAAGGCAAACCCCAAAGTCTTGCCTGTCTACTGATAGCCTTTATTGCTATTCACATCCAAAGAAAAACATTAACAAAGTCTGAGTGATTCTTGTATCCCAGAAACATTCTCCTCTCTGCCAGAAGGAGAAAGAATTACCACTCAGGAACTAGAGAGGCTGCTAGGGAGAGCCAATCTTTCTTTCTCTCTCTCTGTGACCCCCCCCCCACTCCTGCTCCTTTCTAGGAGCCCCCAGTAGGCGTCAATCCACACCTTGGGAATCAAGGCTAGGTTTCATGCCAACTTAAAATCTAAATCACACATTGGCCAAGAGAAATGGGTTACTCTGAGTGTTTTGAAGAATTCTCTTGGGTTAGCAAGAATACTGGATTGGGCAGTTTTTAATACTACAACTAGAAGCCCAGAGTGAGGCTGAAGTAGCTGTTCTTTAGTTTTAGGCAGATCAGAGCCCCTCTGCTTCTCACAAAAGCGAGACAGAGTGACATTTATATTTGTATCCTACATTTGAAGAGCTGCCACATTTGCTCTGTACATTCAGGCAGTTGGTGGATGTGTAGGCCAACCCTCTACTCCAGGAGCCTACCCATCAGTAAGCAGAGGGCAGGAACTTGCTGGGTCACTTTCCACGGCATGATTCCCTCTTGATTCTCAGAGCAGTAGAGAGACCATCTCGGGGCCTCTGGGCAGCCCTGAGGATAGTAATAGCATTGCCCAGATATCTCTCTTCCAAACAGGTGGTTTAGCCAGATTTAAAGTCTTCCACTGTGGAATTTGAAGTTCACAATGAGGTAAGGTGACTCTTTTAACCTTTTTTTTTTTGTTTTTGTTTTTGTTTTCCCCTGAGCAGCGGCCACGAACATGGAGCAGCTGGCAGTTCATTTCCTTCAGGATGCCAGGGCCACCTGTCCTGGACAACAGCTTCCCTGACAGCACTTCCTGTGCAGGGCAGCACTTCCTGTCTCTGAGATTGTTACTCCTGGAAATGCTCTCACTTCCTGAAACAGTTTCCTGGAAGTTGTGGTTGGACGACAGTTGGGCCAGGAGGCGATGTTTCCTGCTAGATACTGGGGAGAGGGTTGCTGGAAGCTTGGGTGGGGGTTGGCAGGGGTCGCTTTAGTCACGTTTCTGGCCTTTCTGTTTCAGACATGTCTCCAGCCTTTTGTCAGTCTGTCTGGATGTCTCTCCACCCCCTTTCTCCTCCTACTCATGTTCTGACTCTGGCATTTCATGCCTTGACATGGAAGTGTCAGAATAATTATGGGGACAGCCTTGACTGAGAAATTTTGCTTCAGAGCTCATAGGCTGAGCTGGGGTGTGGTGGCATCCCCTTCCCACGGTGGATGTGTGCTCATTTTGCATTCATAGCCTCAATGTCAAGAAAGCACTCCATTGTCTCAAAGTGAGAAGTGTCAAATAAATGCAGGCCTGTTTGTTGGGTTCCTAGTAGCCACCCCGGCTTCCTTGCTGTTGTCCTGACTCTGTGGAGAGTCCCATACCTGCCCTCCACCCAGAGCGTTAATGACACTGGGCAATGGTAGTAGGGGCACAGTGGGTTTAGGAATACAAGCAGGGCTCGTCTGTGGCCAGGGAGGCACTGGAGGATTTTAGAGGCTGCTGAGGAGAGCCTTTCCCTTAGCAGAGGTGGATCCTAATTCTCTTGAGGACTTTGTTGTGGTTGTTTCTTTTTTTTTTTTTTTTTTTTTGGTTTTTCGAGACAGGGTTTCTCTGTGGTTTTGGAGCCTGTTCTGGAACTAGCTCTTGTAGACCAGGCTGGTCTCGAACTCACAAAGATCCGCCTGTCTCTGCCTCCGGAGTGCTGGGATTAAAGGCGTGCGCCACCACCGCCCGGCTTGTTGTGGTTGTTTCTTATCTCAGGGTGTGGCAACTACCTGGAGCTTGTGAAGTGAAACATCTCAGAGCTGATCTGTTCTGTGGTGTCTAGTTGGGTGGAAGGCGAGGGACTTACCTCCTTGACATGGTGGAGCTGTTAATCAATCCACTTGCCTGAAATGCCTTTCTCTTGAATGGAGTCTGAATGTATCCTACACAGTATTTCATAGCTCGCAATTGCCCTCTGTGGAAGTTTGAATAAAAAATTGTCCCCTATAGGCTCAGGTGTTTAAACACATGGTCCCCAGTTGGTGGCGCTGTTTGGGAAGGTTCTGGAACCTTTAGGACTTGGATGGAGGAAGTATGCCACTGGAGGTGTGTTTCGGTTTATTGACCCATTTCCAATTTGCTTTTTTAGCATGTGATTAAAGACATGAACTCATGTGTAAAGGCTTGGCATGGTGGCACATATCTGTCATCCAAGTACTTTGGGAGAAGTAGAGACAAAAGGATCCCAAGGTCTCAGGGAAGGGCTCACCTAGCAAAACTGGCAAGCTCAGGTTCAGTGAGAGACCCTGCCTCAAACAATAGGGCGAAGAGTGACTAAGGAGAACAGCCAACATTAACTTCTGACTTCTACATGCTCAGATGGGTGAGAACACCTGAACACACATGTGCATGTGCTCATAACGCACGTGTGCACATACACACATAATTTAAAAAGAAGTTTGTAATTTGAAGTTGAAAGTTTGATGTAGTATTTTTTTTTAATATTTATTTATTTACTCATTATGTATACAGTGTTCTGTCTGCCTGTATGTCTGCAGGCCAGAAGAGGGCACCAGACCTCATTACAGATGGTTGTGAGCCACTGTGTGGTTGCCGGGAATTGAACTCAGGACCTTTGGAAGAGCAGGCAATGCTCTTAACCGCTGAGCCATCTCTCCAGCCCTTGATGTAGTATTATAATATATGTTAATGCATGGTTAATACTACCATTGTTGGAATTAATAAAATAACAAATTTTCTTTGGATAGCAGAGTAGTCCTGTGAATAAAGATGCCTGCTGCTATGCCTGAAGGTCTGAGTCTCATCTCTTGAACCCAAATGGTGGAAGAAAAGAATTAAGTCAGGTAAGTGTCCTCTGTCTTCCCATGCACAGCATGACACGCATGTGTCCACATATATTCTCCACCTTTCTCCCCTCCGAACCCCCCAGCAGACACACACACTAAAGAACCTGTTTACAGCCATGGCTTCTGGGGGCTGTTTTCTTTAGGGGTGGCCTCTGGTGGGTTGCCCACATACTAGTGTATGGCTCCACGCTCACAAGCATATGGAGCGTGCTAATGAGACTCAGTGCTTGCTCAAACAAGCGAGCAAAAAGCAAATGAGAAAAAAATGTCAGAACGGAAAAGAACATGAAGTTGGTAGGGAGAAGTGTTTGTGTGGGGGGGGCATTCCAAGGGTGCAGTCCACATGTGTGTGTGTGGGGGGGCATTCCACATGTGTGTGTGGGGCATTTCACATGTGTGGGGGCATTCCACATGTGTGTGGGGGCATTCCACATGTGTGTGGGGGCATTCCACATGTGCGTGTGGGGCATTCCACATGTGTGTGGGTGTGTGTGGGCATTCCACATGTGTGGGGGGCATTCCACATGTGTGTGGGACATTCCATGTGTGTGTGGCAGTCCACATGTGTATGTGTGGGGGACATTCCATGTGTATGAGTGTGTGTGGCAGTCCCACATGTGTGTGGGTGTGTGTGGGCATTCCACATGTGTGTGGGTGTGTGGGCATTCCACATGTGTGTGGGTGTGTGTGGGCATTCCACATGTGT
>NC_022034.1:11700016-11715926 GCF_000317375.1 Microtus ochrogaster
AAAGGAGGGTGTTGTCAGAACAGAGTCTAAGAACGGAGTAGTGTGAGGGGAATTCTGAGCACCTGTGAGAAACCGAGACAAAGTCTTGTGACCTCAGTTTCTGCACAAGCACGGGATTGTTCTTGGATGTGTTCCTGTGCCCTCCCAGGTGTGGCAGACAGGAGTGAGTTCACGTCAGATTATCCATCACAAGGGCTATTGTTATCTGTTTGCCTCTGTGGAAAAAGCATGTTTCTACCACATGTAGAGTGTTCTTGTGATTGTATCCTTTACTCAGGGGACTCTTCTTCTCTGATGCTCTGAATAAAGCTGGCTACTGCCTGAGACTAGTTTGTCCCCAGGTCCCCACGGCCTCTAGAGTGGTAAACAGGTTGTGGGAGGTAGAATCTGACTCAAACACATTATACATCTATGGAATTCTCAAACAGTAAATAAACAATATTCCATTAAAAACATGAACAATTTCTATATGGCATGCTTCGGCGAGATAGACACAGTCCAGTGAAAACACATGTTATACCCGTATGTTTTATCCAGTTTCTTCTGGTCTCATTTGCTCTGTGCTGAGCTTTACCTGTTTTTAGAATACACTTGCTCATAGTTCAAGCATTAAATACGTTTTTCTTTACTTAATCGTCAGAGCTGGCTCCTTCCAAAAAAGCTGTAGAGGTGTCTGCCACTCACTTTGTGCTATCAGGATAAAATCCCTCCTCTCTTTCCAACCAGGTGTCCCCTCACCCCACCCCCCACTCCTGACTCTGGGTCTCTCCTTGGGTCAATGCTGAGAGGCTATATCTGTTGCTCTTCACTGGTAGGAAGAATAATTTCCTGATGACAGATTGCTCTGCTGGGCAGGCGTATGGCCTCTTGACACTTAATATTTAAAGAGATATGACATGTACCTCCTGGGAACAGAAATTCAGGACCATTACTTGTTAACTACTTAGTGCCCAGCATCCTCTACAGCACAGGGTTCTGCTGGGCCTGGTGGCGCAGACATAATGACAGCCACATTGGAGGTTGAGGCAGCAGGAAGAGTTTATCTTGGTTTACAGTTAGAGGGGACACGTGAAGGCAGGGATGGCATGCTGAAAGCTACATGGCAGCAGAAGCTTCGTGGTGGCAGAAGCTTGAGGCACTAGTTCCATTTTATGTGCAGACAAGAACAGAAGCAGCTGGGCTATAGCAATCTTAGGATCCTTCCCCAGTGACCAACTCCCTCCAGTGAGGACAGACCTCATGTGGTTCCACAACTTCGAAAAGCAGGCAGGTGTCTGGGGACTAAGTGTTCAAGCACACGAGCTGAGGGGGACATTTCCGAGTCAAGCTCAGCACCTCTTTCTTCCCTTTAAAATGAGCCCTTTTAGGATCGCCTTTAGCTTCACAAAAGGAGGAAAATACGAGGTCTTCTAATGGATTGCTCTTTCCTGGTCCCGGAAAGTGAAACTTAAGGCCAAAGTCAACCCAGACAGAGGCAAGGCCAGACTTTCCTAGTCAGCTTTTCCTGGGTTAAAATCCAGCAGGGCTGGGAAGACTCGAGTCCTCTTCTCTTGGCTCAGCAAATCCTAGAGGGAACAAGAGTAGCATTTATTACCAGGGCAAGGGGGCTGCACCTGTAAAGAAGGCCATGAAGTTTAGACGGGAGAAGAGAAAATGGAGGAAAGTGCAGACCCCGGATGGAGCCAGGGTGCAGATTTAACCGATCGCTGACCTGTTACTAAGGGGCACCCGCTGTACCCCAGGCTCCTGACATACACGATTTCCATTCTCCTGTCAGTCTCTCAGAGTGCACCTCCCTCAGGCACCAGATCCTGGGAGAAGCGTCACTTGCTTTCCAGGTTGCAGGCCATGTGACCAGGGGCATAGAGTGACTCGTAGTAGCTTGTCCCTGGCGCGATGGTGACGCTAGGTGATGAATATTGCTCTGCTTGACAGAAAACTTCTTCCCTTTTGGGTCTGCCCTTGCCATTTGGCTTCTTGCCAAACTCATTATTCTTGAGGTCAGAAAGACTAAGTTTGAGTCGGGAAATGCCACCGACACGCCTATTGGTAACCTCATGAGGACCCAAGGGAATGAGGCAACTGTGTGGGCAGCTTGGGGCCTTTCTGTGTTTCCAGGAGCATGGGGGTGCCTCAGGGACAGGGCAAGGAGCCGGGGTGTCAGAAGGAAGGGATCTATGGGTAGTTGTATGAGCTGTGTTTGATACTCACTGGAAAAGGTAACACATTTTTCTGTTTTTCAGGTTTTCTGTTGAGTGTTGCTTGTTCTCACCTAACTGGAGGATTCTCAGCAACTTAGAAAATTCTTAGGCATTTTATTATATATCCTATGAGTTGAGTCTTAAAATTATATTGGTGATCGTATCTGGAAATTGCACTGACATACTTAAGGAGTGACATGACCCACTAGAATCATGATGAGTTCACGGAGCAGGGTGCTATGTGCACAGGCACTGGCTTGAAGCCAGAGGGTGGCTAGTCCGGGCCTTGCTCAACCATTCAACTGCTCAGGGCCTCCAGAAGCAATCAGGATCATGTAAGAAAAATAGCTGCTGTCATCAAAATTGATCACTCACTATATTTCAGGCCTTATATTAGAGGTTTTATATTCAACACACACTTTACTTCTCCTGACCACTTACTTGTTCAGTTCAATCTTTAAAAGATTTAGTTATACATTTAATCTTTTTAAATTTAAATCTTTAAATGTATAATTAAAGCAGATAACTTTGAGGAGCACTTTGGAACGACAGGCTAAAAACCTTAGAGAAATCTAGTCTCCATAAAATTAACAATAGTACTGTAAAAACTGTTAAAATTGACTTTGGGGGGGGTGCTAGGGAGATGGTTCAGTCAGCAAAATTTTCTTTGTATGAACATGACCACCTGAACTCAGGTCTCAGAACCTACAGGAAAAGCTGGGACAGACTCTGCCTGTAATCACAGCACCAGGGGGGCAGACACAGGAGGATCCCGACTGTGTTTCTTAGCCAGTTGTTCTAGCTAAATTGCAGAGCTCCAAGTTCCATGAGACACCCTCTCTCAGAAAGAGTGGCTGAGGAAGATCCTCAGCACTGACTTCTGACCTCCACAAGAACATGTATATACGCACTCATCGGAACACACACACGCACGCACGCACGCACGCACGCACGCAAGCATGCACACACTCGCCCCTATCTCAGAACCCTGGAGAGCAACCTTGCAGGTTGGCAGCAACAGCAAGAGCAGAAAGTTGAAAAACTTTGTGGCGTTTTCTCTGCTGGTTTTTTTTTTTTTTTCCCACACCAGGCTTTTATTATCTCCTTTCTGAGGCCCAGCTTTAGCACAGGTGATGTGGGAAGTCCTTCTGTCTATGTGTTGCTTTTATTGGTTAATGAATACAGAAGCTGCTTGGGCCTATGACAGGGCAAAATAGAGCAAGGTGGGAATTCCAAGCAGATAGAGGAGAAAAGAAGGTGGAGTCAGGGAGACGCCATGTAACTGCCAAAGGAGAAAGATGCCAGTTGTTGGTCAGAACCTTATTGGTAAACCACAAGCCTAGTGGAGATTCATAGATTAATAGAAATGGGTTAATTCAAGATGTAAGAGTTAGCTAATAAGAAGCCTGAGCTACTAGGCCAAGCAGTGTTTTAATTAATACAGTTTCTGTGTTGTTATTCAGGTGTGGGTGGCCGCAGGCTTTGGAAATCAGTTTCAATCTGGTCACCTCTGAAGCCACCTCACCCCACAGTGTCTGCATGGGTAGGGCTGTTGTTGTGCCACTGGAGGCCAGAAAGAGTTAACTCAGAACACACTAATAAATCCTCAAAGTCAACAAGAATAATAACAGAACATTACAGGTTCACTCCTTCATTGTAAAATTTAATGTTTATAGAACTCCAGATAATGGTGAATTACCTGAGAATTACATTTTTTTTCACTTTGTAAAGATTCCCGAGATCTATATCTTCTTCCAAAGAATGACTATTAACCCTAAATCAAAGGGAACAGTGATCTCAAGCTGTGGAATATGACTGTACACATTTAGGCTACTGTAGTAAGGAGGAGGCCGCTTGTTGGTTCCTGGCTGCTTAGCCCCAAAATAACCACATAGATACTATATTAATTAAATCACTGCTTGGCCCATTAGCTCTAGCTCTAGCTCTGGATAACTCTTACATCTGAATTTAACCCATTTCTAGTAATCTGTATATCGCCACATGGCTGTGGCTTATTGGGTAAAGTTCTCAGTGTCCGTCTCTGGCAGGCTATGTGGCTTCTCTCTGACCCTGCCTCCTTTCTCCCAGCATTCACTTTAGTTTCCCCCACCTAGCTCTGTTCTTTTGCCCTATCACAGACCAAGACAGTTTCTTATTCATTAACCAATAAAAGCAACACATAGACAGAAGGACCTCCCACACCAGGCTAGGTCTTCTCTCTTCATTAAATCATTCTGGTAACACCCTCATAGATATACCCAGAGGTGTGTTTCCATGGTGATTTGAAAGCTGTCAAGTTGACAAGTTGTCAAGATTAAAATGAACTAATTAATTACCACAACTAGCATGCTCCAAGTACTGGGTGTGGGTGACACCCCGTGCATGCATGCATGCACACAAACACACATGTGTGCCCTCACATGCATATACACACACACACACATACACAAACACGCATGCGTGCGCGCACACGCGCACACACACACACACACACACACACACACACACACACACACACACGAACAGCCAGGTCACACTGCACACTGCTGGGGAAGAGAGGCAGGGTGGTGTGGGAATTGGTTTCTTATCCAGACATCAGTGGTTCTGACAGCCTGCCAGGTGTGGGATCCACTGGTCTTTTAGCCTAAGGCCCTCCTGGTCCTCCCGTCCCATCCCATCCCATCTCATTACATTTTGCTTTGCTCTTGGTTTGCTCTTTTGGAAAGGAACAGCTAATCACTCTCATCTGACCACACTTCTGCATGAACTTGACTGCAGCGGAGTCTGTCTCCTGTGGGCAGGATGAGCCCGGGGCTGGCTATAAGCAGCTGACCACAGACAGCGTTGTCTCCTGCACCTACTTCTCACCATATTCTCAAGTGGCAATGGTTTCCCTCCCAGCAAACCCCACCCCATATTTCATGTCAGGCACCGCCCCCCCAGGCTCTTCTCAACTCTCACATGCTTCCTGTGGTGCCCTTTCTCCTTCCTGCTCTTTCGTTCCAAGCTACAGTTTCTGCAATGTGTTTTCTACTCTAGTTTTGCAGACAGCAGCAGATAGCTCAGCGTTATTACTGCTGGAGACCGAGTTATGAAACAAACAGTGTTAGGTTTTCTAGAGACCATCACCTGAGCCCCAGGTACAGGGTAGGAAGAGGGGAAGAGAGAAGCCCACCATTGCTCTTTTGGAAAACCCACTTTTCCTTGGACACAAAGTCTTTTGGACAGAATGATGGAGCCAGGAAGGCTGACTCTTTAGTAATCTGGACCACAAGCTGGAAAGAGGTTCTTGCCTGTAAATGTGATGCTTTGGTAACTATAACAGTCTTCTTTTGGCTGCAAAGACTGAGGTAGATGCCTTTCATCTTTGGGGCAGGCCTTCCCTATTATAGGTCTTGTGCCTGGTTGATCTATTCAAGGAGAAGAAACTAAAATCTGGCATTTACCAACAGCTCTTGAAATACCTTAGACTGCAGACTAAATATTTTAATGAAATATAGCTAATAATATATAAAAACAAAGGTGGAACGTCTCATTGTATGAGATATACATTACATTTCAGTCTCCCTATACTTCAGTCTCCCACAACAACAACCACGACAGCAGTAGGTGATACAGCAGTAGGAACTCCACTGTCCGTGCTTTCTGTGTGAGCCACCTACGTCAGGAACTCCTGGATGCTGGCTAGTGATGCAGACCCTTTGTGCTCAGGTCTAGGCAACCCAATGGTGGGTGTGAGGACCAGGACTCTTCCTGTTTGACTATCTCAGGTGATCCCTAAAAACCTCCAAGTTGGGGGCTGGCGAGATGGCTCAGCGGTTAAGAGCATTGCCTGCTCTTCTGAAGGTCCTGAGTTCAATTCCCGGCAACCACATGGTGGCTCACAACCATCTGTAATGAGATCTGGTGCCCTCTTTTGGCCTGCAGGCATATATGCAGACAGAATATTGTATACTCAATAAAATAAATAAATATTAAAAAAAAAAAAAAACCTCCAAGTTTAAGAATCATGAATTGAATGAGCTCTTTGTGCTGTGAGCCTGATTAAGGAAAGACAAAGTAAATAAGTATAAGTAGATGATGTCATACCCATTTTTAAGCCAGAGTTCAGAGGAGCTGAGTATCATTTGCAAGACCACACAGCTGGCAGAAGAGCCAGGACTTTCTGGTCCAGCTCCTTTAAAGGTCCATGCCCACTTCCAGGTTGCCCCCACATTCTCTCAGGGGACCCTGGATGCTGGGCCATTGAATTGTGTTGAGTCAGCTTCCAGCAAGTGTGGCAGAGACTCTGTAGAGAAGCAACGGCAGAAATCAAGCGAGAAGGTAATCCCTGGAGCTCCAAAATAAGGGGTGTATGGCAAAGACTTTTGACCCCCACCCCCGAAATGTGAATTTCTAACCCCATGCTTTCATGCTGACACCAGCTGACTCCTGGAGTGTTTAGCGGTGAACTTTATAGGCACAGTATGCTTTCTGCTTAAACTTTGCTGTTTCCTGTGTAATGAAGCCTAGCTCTGGTCCGCTACTTGTGTGGTGCAGGTGCATGTCATGTGAGTGTGTGCACGTGTATGTTTGTGTATGATATAGGTACATGTTTTTCCATGTGTGTGTTTGCAGATACATGTGCGGGGGCACACATGCAGAGGACAGAGACTGATCTCTGTGCCTTCCTCAATTGCTTTCCTTCTTGTTCTTTCAAACAGGGTCTCTCACTGAACCCGGAGTCCATTGTTTCAGCCAGGCTGACTGGTTAACAAGCTCCAAGGACCCGCATGACTCTGAAGCCCCAGTTATAGGGTCAGTATCCCAGTTGTTAATATGGACACTGGGGATCCTCATGTTTGCGAGGCAGGCCGTCTCCCTAGCTTTCAGCACAGCCACTATGACACAGAATCTGGAGGAGTCAGGTTGCTTGGGTTCAGTCCTACCTCCTCCAACTTAGGCGATCTTGGACAAGTCAACCTACCTGCTACCTGGTTAGTTTCCTTCTCTTTAAAATGAGGAGATCCAGCATGGGCCACTCAATACTTACAAAGGCGTCTCCTCCCTGTATCTCTTTCCTTGGCGGTACCCTCCCGCACTCAGTCAGATCTTAACCACACACTTTCTTTGAGCAATACGAAGGAAATGGAGGGAACGGAGACTTAGGAGATGGAGACATAGCCAGAAGAGGATGTCGAGCCTCTTGGATCGAGAGTTACAGGTGGCGGTGAGCCACCTGAAGTGGGTCCTGGGATCCTGACTCTGGTCCTCTGAAAGAGTAGTAAATGCTCTTAACTGTTGAGTTATCTCTCCAGCCCAGCGAGGCTTTTATCCAGCTACCTCATTGGGAGAAGCCCCCATCATCTCAGACACCCCTTGAGGCCAGCACAAACCAGCCACCATACACACACTGACCTGCTGACCACCATAGCTAAGGTCAGCCAACCCCAGGACACTTCAGTAGTTTTTAGAAGAAACCTCTGTTTTATTTTTCACGACTGTACTGATTTACAGCCCACCACCAGGGTTCAGGGGGTTCCTGTTTTCCCCTGAGTTTATTTTTGCCTTTTTAACACTGGCTATCCTAACAGGTATAAGGTGGCACTGCTGGCCATTGTCTGCTTGTCTGGAAAAACATCTGTGAAGTTCTTCCTTGTGGGTGGGACACACCTTATTACTCAGAGGGAAATCAGACTTCTAGCTCCAAAAGAGGTGCATTTGTTACTATTAACCAAGAAAAGGGGATAGAAAAAGGGAAGGAAGAAAGGAAGAAGAGAGGGAGAGAGAGAAAGAGGGAGAGTGTTCCATTGGAGCACCAGACTACAACCCCAAGTTCCAAATCAGGAGCAGAAGGAGAGAGAGCACGAGCAAGGAACTCAGGGTCATGAGGGGTGCACCCACACACTGAGACAATGGGGATGTTCTATTGGGAACACACCAAGGCCAGCTGGACTGGGTCTGAAAAAGCATGGGATAAAACCGGACTCACTGAACATAGTGGACAATGAGGACTGCTGAGAAGTCAAGAACAATGGCACTGGGTTTTAATCCTACTGCACGCACTGGCTTTGTGGGAGTTTAGGCTGTTTGGATGTTCACCTTACTAGACCTGGAAGGAGGTGGGAGGTCCTTGGACTCCCCACAGGCCAGGGAACCCGGTCTGCTCTTAGGGCTGATGAGAGAGGGGGAGTTGATTGGGAAGGGAAATGGGAGGTGGTGGCGGGGAAGAGACAGAAATCTTTAATAAATAAATAAATAAGTAAATAAATAAAAGAGGGAACGTGTTCAAGTCAGGCATCATGGCTCACATGTACACAGAGTGAGAGCTGAAGCAGGAGGATTACCATGAGTGTAAATCAAACCTGAACTACTTAGTGAGTTCTAGGCCAACCTGAGTTACAGTGTGAGATTTCATCTTTAAAAATGAATGAATGAGCCGGGCGTTGGTGGCGCACGCCTTTAATCCCAGCACTCGGGAGGCAGAGGCAGGCGGATCTCTGTGAGTTCGAGACCAGCCTGGTCTACAAGAGCTAGTTCCAGGACAGGCTCCAAAGCCACAGAGAAACCCTGTCTCGAAAAACCAAAAAAAAAAAAAAAAAAGAATGAATGAATACATAATAAATTATTAACAATAAGTGATTAAGGAAGGGAAGAAAAGCAAGTATGCGTGAATCCTGGGGGAAGGTATCAAAGACGCTCATGTTTGCTGAGTGAGACTGCCGACTATTTCTGTGAGCCACTGAGATTACTTTTCTAGAGAATAAACATTCCCCAGGTACTGTCTATAAGATGCCTTGTGTATTATGAATGCTGGAATGATGAATTCCGCCCCAAGAAGCTGTCCATCCACAGCACGGGGTCAGTTCAGAGATTTGCTGCAGCGAGTTCTGATTAACCATGCCCTATCTTCTTTTGCTCCCTTGGAATGACGGTCCAATGCCACTCTAATCCGGGCAACACTGCTGACAAATGGCAGGATGTGGCTAGCGTTGGCATCTTGTGGATCAGCTGGAGGCAGCTCCGTGTAAGGAAAGGCTGTGCCCACTGAGCTGTGATGAGCAGGCGGGAGGCCTGCACTTGTCCCCGAGTGTGATAACAAAATTCACATTTGTGTCTTTGTCCCAGGCTCCTATCATAGACCTCCTAAAAACCTTGATAACCTTGATTTCTCTAAGTGGTAGGAGTTTGAGCATGCCAGTTAGAGACTTATGGCTGAGGGATCCCCTTGGTAGCTTCATGACAGGGCTGATCCTCAGAGGAACCACTTGACAAGAGATTGCAACTTTCAGCTCATCTCTGAACCTCTGGGAAGGGGGGAGGACCTGGGCATTGAGCTAATCACCAGCGGCCAGGATTCAGTTAGATATGCCTACATGGAGCCTCCAGAGAAACTCCTAAGAGAAAGGCCCAGCTAATTGTTCGGAAGTACAGATGACCTGGACCAGCGGCTGGGGTCAGAAGTGAGGGCTCCTTCAGTCCTCCCTAAGCTGGTGTACCTATGCTGACTCCAGGTGGCTAATATTGTAGTTTAGTTGAACTAAGGAGTGTCTGAGGCGTTAGCAATCGGTGGATGTGAGGCAAAAGTCCACACATTTGGTGTCAGAAGTGTGACTAAAACCATTTCCGATGGAGGGGGATGTCCACTTGGGTGCTTGTCCCCGGAGGATGGGAAGCTTCCTAAGGCGAGATGTCCTTGCTCTTTGTTTGTGTTGGGAACAAGGTCTCTTTCCTCCCATCTTGAGTCCTAGCACTCACTCCCCAGTGGTGATCATAAGTTTCACATGAAATATTCATTCAAAGGCAAATAAGAAAGCCCGCCAGGTGTCTCAGTGAGGCTGGCTTTCTTGGTCCCTGGGTGAACAGCTCCCAGGGCCGAACCTGAAAGACAGATTTAATGCAGGAAGGAAGAACCCAGACAGAACTGGAAGACGTTAAATGCTGAGAAACTGATTTGCAGCAGAACTGACCTGAACAGATGAGCTCACAGCGTGAGTCCACCGTGGGGCTCGGGGATTATCATTATTTTAATGCGGGTTTTGAAGTACTCTCTTAGAGAATGTCGTTTCATAAGATTAAGGAAACTTTCTTTGACTATCAGAAAAAAAAATTTTTTTTTTAATCATCCGTGCCCCGACGAAGAGTTTTAAGGTAGCTAAAAATACCGAAATACGTGTAAAGTAGGGCCATGAAAACAGATGAGAGGGAACCGAGAAGCCAGCGCCTAGGATGAGTTGTGGAAATTCAGCACTCTTGTGGGAGTGACAGACTGTGTAGCTCCTGTTGTCTGACAGAAAACCTGCTACAAGCGAACACTCCTCAAGCACTGGACTTTGTGGGAATCGTGTGGGCGTGGCTTCTCATCTAAGGGGCCCTCTGCAGTCTTCTCAGCACACACCAAAACTTCAAACTGACTGAGAACAGGTGAGCAGCCATGGCCTGCAGCACGACCTCTCGGGTTTTAGCTCTTTATTCCCGCTCTGTCTCGCTGGGTGACTAAAAGCCAAGAGAACCTGGGCAGAGTTGTTACCTAATAGGTCCAAACAGCCACGCCAGGGGCTGACAGAAATCACCCCCACCCCCACCCCCAGATAAGTGATTGTGGAGCAAAGACCGAATCGGCAACAAAGTAACCGCAGGCCTAGCATTGTTAGCGACCACAGACACAGCCAAGCTAGAACAAGGCTTTGTGTTCGGCTTTTGTCTGCAGCACCTACGGGAACAGGACTTGTGGGTTGGAAGCTGGTTAGCAGACCTCGCTGACAAAAGACGTGATTTTCACCTTGGTGGATGCCAGCCAAAAGAGGAAAAGGTAATTACCGGAGAAGCAGAGCTGACCTCTGCACAGCACAGAGAAGAAGTTATCCCTAGTGGCTTAGGGCTTAAGATGAAAATACCACCAGGCTGCCTTTCCTGTTGAGGCAAGAACAGCCGCATCACCTCAGACTCAATGTTGGAAGAGACCTGGGCAAGACCCTCTTCCCCTGCCGACACTGACCAGCCTTCGGGAGACTGTAGAAAATGCTGCTGTCAGGTGTAAAGGAGGAAAACTGATCTTCATGGAAACGGGAAAGGCTCTACCTACCACAACAGGGCACACTTTGAACCTGGAAGACGGGTCTCTGGGGGCTTTCTAGCATGTCCTCACTTTATAACTGCTTTTAATAGATAAGAGTTTCAAGTGGCTTTGAACTCATGATGGAGCTGAGGAAGAACTTGAATCAACCTTCCTTCCTTCCTTCCTTCCTTCCTCCCTCCCTCCCTCCCTCCCTCCCTCCCTCCCTTCCTTCCTTCCTTCTTTCCTCCCTTCCTTCCTTCCACTCTTCCTGGAGGCTCAGTAGCATCCTTCAACTGGCTTCTCTCATGATGACTGCAGTGCCCTCTGCTTCAGAGCTCAGAGCTGCATATCTGGAGGGAGGGACAGTCTTCTGGAGAACCTCTGTCTACATGTCTCAGCACAGATAGGCCACAGGCTGTTGCTGACCCCAAGCTGTGATATCCCAATCCAGACTTGGTGCTTGAACCGAGTTCAGGAACTGAAACAGACTCCACACCCAGGAAGCAGACTAAGGCAGGTGCTGCTGGGGGACAGTCACATCCTGCAAAGCCTGTGGGCTGCACGAAGTAGAAACAGCTCCAGGAAGGAGGAAGGCGATGAACCTCAGAAATACCACCAAGGAACCAAGAGGTGCAGGTCAGGGAAGAACTGCATCTAGGAGGTTCTATGGCAAAGGAACACACCATGGTGGAGGCCAGTGGGGCACCTGGAGGGCAGGGTGGTGGTTGGGGGGCACCAGGTAGGCAAGGTGGAGGCTGGGGGGCACTGAGTGATCAGAGGCTGGAGGGGCACCAGGTGAGCAGGCTGGAGGCCGGGGGAGCACCAGGTGAGCAAGGTGGAGGCTGGGGGGCACCAGGTAGGCAGGGTAGAGACTGGGGGGCACTGAGTGGGCAGGGTGGAGGCTGGGTGGGCACCCGGTGGGCTTCCCACAGATGAGCACTAAGCAGAGGAGATGAGTAAGTGGAGCAAGGAGGGGTAGGAAAGAGCGGTCCGCAGAGTGAACACAGAGGCTGGGGAAACTCTGGAGCCAACCATGTGATGCTCAGCCTTGGTCCTAAGAGAGAAGAAATGCCACTGTAATGCCTCAGCCAGAGTAGGAAGCATTAGACCCAGGGTTTGAAAATAATCTCTTTGACCCAGCTTGGAGAGGTCGTCCCTGAGCCAGGAGCTACAATTCCTTCTAATGACTCTGGCTTCCTTCTCCTCCAGACAAAGGTGACTCATTCAGAGAAAGAAGCTGCAGTTCCTATCAGCAAGGATCATTCTGGCCTGCCTGGAACCATCGTCAGCAGAACCCCTGAACTCTCCTGAGTGGCTGGGGTTGGATGATGTGTCGTGAGTCATTCTACTTAGAAGTGGCCTAATGACTGTCACAGAACACAGTCAGACCTCCTGTTCTTGGGATTTCTGACTCTCCTTTCTAGGGACCTGGGTATAGGCAGTTTTGGAGTGCTGGATAAATCTCCAGTGATGTCTTACAGTTCCCTGTTCCTCTGTCTTCCCACTCTTCCTGGAGGCTCAGTAGCATGCTCCAACTGGCTTCTCTCATGATGACTGCAGTGCCCTCTGCTTCAGAGCTCAGAGCTGCATATCTGGAGGGAGGGACAGTCTTCTGGAGAATCTCTGTCTACATGTCTCAGCCCAGGTGGGTCACAGGCTGTTGCTGACCCCAAGCTGTGATATCCCAATCCAGACTTGGTGCTTGAACCGAGTTCAGGAACTGAAACAGACTCCACACCCAGGAAGCAGACTAAGGCAGGTGCTGCTGGGGGACAGTCACATCCTGCAAAGCCCGTGGGCTGCACCAGGTAGACACAGCTCCAGGAAGGAGGAAGGTGATGAACCTCAGAAGTACCACAAAGCTGCCCAGCCCAGGATAGCAAGATACCCGGGCCTGCTATTGCTGAACTCAGCGGAGACCATTTATTTCAGATAGCAGAGTTTTGTGATCAAGGGCTTTCTCTGGAAGTTTCTGCACCTGGCCCACTATGATTTTACCCCCAGGTCTCATGGGAGGATACATCTCAGAGTCTTTGGCTTCTGGGACAAAGGCAAAGAACTCAAGGGTAACTATTTCCTGGTGTAACCATTCACAACCAGAAGCACTCACTTTTGGCCACAGTGCTATGGCTCTAGAGGCCATCATCTAAAATCTCACATCTGGAATGATAAAAAGATGGGAGGGGACTTTTCCAGAAGCTCCCGAAGCAAGACTAACTACCAGCTCCATGCTGGGCTGTGGATTGAGGCTCTTTGCTGAAACAGGCCCTACCCAGCCTCAGTCACTTGTCTGAGATCTAACGAGATCTAATGTCTCAAGAAAACATTTATGAGGTGCCTATTGTATGTGAGCACTCCTGCTAGGAGCTAAGAGGTGTTTAGGTGGAAGCTCCAACCCAACCCCCCCTTCAAGCCCTACCTCCTCGGAGAAAGCCTGCCAAGTGGTAGCTCCTCCCCTTGAGATTCTCAATATGACACTTTCAGGGTATTTAAGACCCTGTCCTTAGTCCTTGGTCCTTAGACCTGGCATGCAATTTCTTTCCTGACTTTCCTAAGAGTCACCCAGGAGTTGCTTCGCTCTGTTTATTAAACCTGGTTTTATTAATTTGGCTGGATTTGGCTTACTGCATCAGTGGAGAAACCCACTACTGGGGATTTCAAAATACTTATCAGGAGGCAAGGTCATTCGTTCCAAATCTGCTTTCTTGGGGCTGGAGAGATAGCACTTAGGATCACTGTCTGCTCTTCTATAGGACCTGAGTTCAATTCCCAGCACCCACACGGCAGCTCTCAATTGTCTGGAACTCAAATTTCAGGGGATTCAATACCCTCACAAGCATGCATACAGGCAAAACAGCAATGCATACAAAATGAAACAGATAAATCACAAGTTTGCTTTCTCCTGGATGCTTCTGATTTAGGGAATGAGAACGCAACAGTTCTGAGGAATAGCAAGGGATAGGAGGGGTGTTTCTATTTTCCCACCTCTGGAGGAAGGGCAGAGGGGGTGCATATGCTAACCAAAGACACTAGACACTAGGAATAGGAAATGACACCAGCTGGCTCCCACTTCAGCCCAGCAGCTTTGCTTTGACAGGCTCCAGGAGAAGCATGCACAGCTGTGCGTGGACTTTGTTGACAGCCCTGTGAGTGACCTTAGGCCACAAGACTGCCGAGCAAGGGGTCTCGAAGATACTGGGCACGGCATGTGCTTTACACTAATGTTTCCCCCCCTTTGCAAAAAGAAGCAATTAGGGGTTCATGGCATAAATCACTTATTGGAGATAGCAGACATTTCTAAAAGTGGCTGTCGTGTGCAGCCACTTCATGAGAGCTGCTCCTTCGAAATGCTGAAAAGCCATAAATCAAGGAGCCTAATGGATTTTGTCCTGTCTACTCAATATCTTCCAGGGCATTGAATTTAGAATGTAATGCATTAAGGAGGTGGGGGTGGGGGAAATAAAACTCTCTCGCAAACCATGCTTGCCTGAGTATTTTCAAAGCAAATGCACCACCTAAAAGGACCTAAAAGGTTTCTTTTTTCTTGGTACAAGGCAATGGTTACTTCTCTTAGTGGCCAATCTATCACCCTCTTGCAGCTTGTCTCTTAGGAGTGCAGAAAGAATATCAGCAGGAGCGTATGGCTGACTCCCCAGCTGTCTGGCCTCAGGCCAATAATAACTGTTTTGAGCTAGAGTGCTTGTCTTCATACAGCAGACATAGGGCTCTTTAAAATTTTTTTTATTAGCCCATATTAGTGTTACTGTATATTAGATTTTTTTGTGATATTTCCATATATGTGTATAGCACACTTGGATGGTGTTCATTTGATATATTTTATAATTATGAATAAGAAAGGCTGCGATAACCAGGTAGCCTTTGTCTTGGAGCAATCGCCCCACACTTGGTATTCCTCACAAATGTTAGCTTGGAATGTTGGTCCCTTGCTCCCTCACCCTCTGATTCTTGAGGTCTGGTTTAAAGGGCACGGTCTTTAAATCCGCAACTGGGACAGAAACTATAAAGGAGGATCTCTCTGCCTCACTAAACAGCAATCACAGGATGAGCCTCATCTCTGCAGACCTAGTGCGGGAGGAGGAGTACCCATCCAGTTTGGACTAGGGAGCGGCCCCAGCATCCCTGGCAACTTTTTGGTTTTTTTAAGGGAATGATTGGCTGCTCTGTTGACTTGGAAGAACTATTTTTCAGGACAGAGGCAGAGTCTCTTTCTTCCTGCCTGGAGCATCGGAGTCCCCCGAGAGCATGGGTCAGGGTAGTTCTGTTTTCGGGCCCACCCATCTGGTCATGAGGGCTGCTCTCATCATCTATTTGGGAAACTCAGCTTGGAAAACAAAACGATCATGCAAGATTTCTTCATCCCGTGGTTTGCAAGCCATCAAGTTGCTCATAAATTTGATGTAATTTGAGCTGTTCTTGCAGGCATCACATGGCAAGTAAGAGTAAGAGCTGGCTAGACTCCACAGACTCCTAGCTTTTAGACCTCATCTTTGATTTTTTGCTTATAGGTCATTGATATACAACCTTTATAAAAGAGAGTAAAGACACATTGACACAACTAATACTCTTTAAATATCTTTGGGCTCAGAAGTGTAAGGGACAAGCATTAAGACAAGAAAGCATTTGTGCATTGCCCTGGCTTGCTTGCTTGCTT
>NC_022034.1:11716846-11722216 GCF_000317375.1 Microtus ochrogaster
CACACACACACACACTTTTATGTATTTTTAAGAGAGGGCAGAGAAGAGATGAAGTTGGGTGGGTGTGAAGGTGGGGAGGGTCTCAGAAGAGCCGGAGGATGATATTGGATATAATTAAAACATAGTATATGAGAGTCTCAAAAAAAAAAACAAAAGAAGAAGAGAGGAGGAGGAAGGGGAGGAGGAGGAGGAGGTGGCAGGTGCCACCCACAGAAGGGAAGGGGTAATAACAGATATATATATATATACACACACGTAGGACAGCAACAGGAGCAGAATTCAACAGACTTTCTGTCCCTGCCCTAAGGACAGGTCAGTCCTGCTGGACACCCACACAGGCCCTGGTGGAGCAGAGTGCCTCTAACTTCCTGGATGTCGACAACAGAAGAATCACAAGCTACTGTGTGCGCATGTGTGCTTTGGGAACTAACAGAGAAGGCAGAGGTTCCACTAAGGACTTGGCTGGGTGAGAGATGGTTTGAGCTCTCCCCTAGTGTTCATCTTAGTCTAGTGGGATAACTATCAGCCCCCACACGCCTAACATTTGGGGGACCTTTGAGGAGCAGAGCATTATCCAATTGGCCTCATGTCTGTCTTGCCTTGAGCTGCTGATGCCAGTTTAAAGATGGAAAAGGTGAGGCTGCCCCATATGTACTCAAAAGAGCCTTGCATTCAGGGCTGTGCGTGTTCAACACCCACCTTCTCTTTCTCCACCACCTTCTCCTCCTCCTTCTTCTTGTTTTTTTCTTCTTCTTCTTTCCTTTCCTTTTTTTTTTTTCTTTTAAGACAGGGTTTCTTTGTGTAGCCCTGGCTGTTCTGGAGCCCACTTTGTAGACCAGTCTGGCCTTGAATTCAGAGATCCAACTGCCTCTGCTTCCCAAGTGCTGGGATTAAAGGCGTGCGCCACCACCACCACCTGGCTTCAACACCCACATTCTTCACACTTGGCCAGAGTTCTCAATGCCAAAGACTTTGCACTTGGCAAGCTCATATTTTTTTTCTGGAAGCCAGAAAGAACAAAGGCAACCCTGGAAAATTCTGAAAGATAATCAGGAAGTCATATCTTTTCCTACTGGTAAATCTGGGTCCCTGGGCCTCAGGGGGCGCCAGAACTCATTGGCCCCTAGGTGGCGCTGTCAAAGGTTTGTATAAGAATGCAATGGTTTTCTGTGGGACTGAGTTGTGTCCCCTGGCATTTGTAGGTTGAAACACCACCCCTGTGTGACTATATTCAGAGACAGGGCCTTTAAGAAGGGCGATAACTCTTAAAATGTCAGAACTAGGAACACATCCTCACATTTCTTTTTAAAAACAAGTTGTCCCCCCCCCCAAAGACTTCCATTATTTTCTCTGGAAAATTGGTAGCATGCAAACCTCTTTAATGCCTCCTAATCTCCTATATTTTTACATACACCAAATTTAACAGCATTAAAAGCAAACCAAATTATATTCAACATGCTTGCTTTTGTTTTCTTTTTGATCTAACATTCTTGTCTGGGTCTTTAAGACCTTGTGTTTACAAAGGTATCTCTTGCCAGCTCCTCCCCGTCTTCCTACTTATCGCTCAGTTTCTTGCTGGGCAAAAAGTTGATTTCTAGAAAGTTCTCTCTCTCTCTCTCTCTCTCTCTCTCTCTCTCTCTCTCTCTCTCTCTCTCTCTCTGTCTCTCTCGGAGGGGCAGTATATATGTGTGCTGGCCTGTGCAAGTATATAAGGAAGTCAGAGGTTAACCCTAGATGTTTTCCTCAATCATTTCTCCACCTTATGCTTTGAGACAGGGTTTCTCTCACTGAACCGGGAACTGCCCCAGTTTTGTCTACACTGACTGGCCACTGAACCCTAGGGATCTGCCTGCCTGTCTCAGCCCCACCCCGTATGTAGATTCGAACCACACATGGGTGCTGTGGATCTAAATCCATGTCTTCATGCTTGCCCAGCAAGCACTTTAACCCCTGATATTCCTGGCCCCACTAAACACCAGTTTTTAAAAAGCACGAGAATTGGAATGTCTATAGCTCCCATCACCCCCAGGTAATAGAAGCGTGGTACAGAAAGGCCCAGTGTGTCTGCACCACAGCTCAGAGCCCTGGTTCTCAACCTTTCTCATGCTGCCACCCTTTAACACAGTTCCTCATGTTGTGCTGACCCCAACCATAAAATTACTCTTGTTGCTACTGTAATTTTGATACTGTTATGAATCATAATGTAAATATCTTATATATAGGAGATGTGACATGCCACCCCTGTGAAAGGAATGTTTGATCCTTGAAGGGGTCACGACCCACAGGTTGAAAACACTGGCTTAGAGGCCCTCTTAGAGAGAGAGCAAAGGTTTGGGGGAGCAATTCTAAGGTCTCTCAGAGCACAGCCCAGTAGCCACTATTTGCTTGGACAAAATATTATCATTTCCATCACCGAGCACTTCGGCAAAATGTCTAGCCATTCCAAGCGCTGGCACTTGCAGGTTCCAGGTCGTCCATGTGCTATCAAGCGTTCAGGCAACTTACCTAGCCACCCAGGGCCCTCAAGCCCTATGTGATCTATGTGCAGCATGGTCATGTGATCTACGATTGGCACAGCTACGGGTAAGCCCCTGTGCACATGCACCGGGCAGCCTTTAAAAGCTGGACCTGCCAGCTCCACACTCTCTCCCTGCACCAACTTTCTCAGGTCTGTGCACGTGTCTTCTCTCTGTCAATAAACTCTTAAAGTGGGTTCTGTTGTCCGTCTCATGATGTGTTCTCACGGTAATTTACCAACTGAGATCAGGGCTCCCAGGACCATCCTTAGGTTTGAGCTCTTTCTAGAAGACTTGCAGAGCTCAGGAAAGCTCCTCAATGTACAGATTCATGGAAGTGGAAGGATCCAATTAAGCCAACAGAGGTAGGAGTGGGTGGGACAGGTTCTGGAGAGAACAGCCCCCGATCTTTCTGACTTCTCCCCGCGAGGCTGTACTCATCTATACCAGGGACACTGGTGATTACCGTGAAGTGGGGAGCTCACCTATTCTCTAGTCCAGGGTTTTGATTGGTGGTCTGTTCTGTAGACGTGGTGAGCATCTCTTGGTTGACCTCTGTTCCCTCCTGAGAGGAGCGGATGCCAAATGACTCAATGCCCTTAGGTAAGATAGTCTTATCAGACAGAACTGTCCAGGCTTACAGATTTCCTCCCAGAGCCAAGAGCAGAGGCCAGACCCCTGTGATCTTTGAGTGAGTGGACAGAGGAACTAAATTGTCTCAAGTGGACTGTACCAGCCATGAACTGTGTCTATGCTAGGATGAGAGAAATAGAGATACGGATACACACATTTGGAAACTTCCGGTAGCAGTTAGATGGGAATACCACATGTGAGTGATCTCATTATGGAGAATTATGACTTTTATATGCCCATTTTTGTTTTCTAGTAAAGTTTTCTTTTAGTTGTGGTTTAGTGGTTAAGAGTACTTGATGATCTTGCAAAGGATCCGGGTTTGGCTCTGAGCACTCACAACTCACGCTCATCTGTACCTTCGGTTTCAGGGGACCCAATGTCCTCTTCTGGCCTCAGAGAGTGACACACACACACACACACACACACACACACACACACACACACACGATACAGAGACATACATGCAGGCAAACACCCATACACATAAAATAAAAATTAAAAAAAATAGATCCATGTGACACGGAGGGGATATTCCTTAAAAGGTAGAAACTGCTTTTCTTGAGGAAGGTTGGGCAGTTGCAGATCTTGGTTCTTTGCCCATTGTCTCTTCGGGTTCTGAAGCCCTTCTCTTTGTTGTGGTTTGGAATTGAAATGATCCCTAAAGGACACATGCTAGGGACTTGTTCATCTGCCTGGTGGAATTGGGAGGTGGTAGAACTTCGGAGAGGTGTGGTACCGTGGAGGGAAGCTACATCATGGAGCTATACCCTTTAAGGATAAGGGACCCTGGTGCCTCCTCTTTCTTCGTGCTGCTTGCTCACCTTGAGGTAGGCAACTCTGCCCCACTGGAGGCTCTGTGCTGTTGTGCTCTGCTTTACCAAAGGTCTGAAAGCAATGGAGCCAGGTGACTACAGTCCAAGCTTGGGAAACCGTGAGCCAAAAAAGTCTTCTTTCTTTATAGGTGGATCCACAGGTTCCCAGGGGTCCTTTTTGTAATAGGAGGTAGGGTGGGCATATTAGATCAGCATTTTTTAAAAGTTTGTTTTAGAGATTAGTTAGAAAAATATATTACAAGCCAGGCGGTGGTGCACGCCCTTAATCCTAGCACTCAGGAGGCAGAGGCAGGAGGATCTCTGTGAGTTCGAGGCCAGCCTGGTCTATAAGAGCTAGTTCCAGGACAGGCTCCAAAGCTATGAAGAAACAGTCTTGAAAAACAAAACAAAACAAAACAAAACAAAACAAAATTACAACCCAGTTCATTTTCACATAGACAGCCAATGCTTCCTATTCTAACCCTTCCAATGTTGTGTATGCTATCCGGCAGGAAGATTAGAGTCTGGACCATTAAGCAGATGTCCTGACCAAGTAAGGATACTTAGGTGGGAAAACTGGAGATGGTTTTGGAGGAACGTTGGGCAAGATTTTAGTGTGTCTTTTGCAGGGGCTGGGATGAGCCAAGAATCACAAATAGGCTTGTAGGAGTTGACTTGGTTATAATCAGTTATTGTTTACACAAGCAGATTACTCAGTGAGACCCCCTTCCTTTATTTATTAGAGTGAAAACCCACAAATCCTTAAAGTTCCACACAGCCGAGGGGGTGCTCCCTGTTTACTGCCACTGTCTCTGTGTCAAGGAGGTGGCAAGTTTGTGCAAGACCCGTAACTCTCAATCCCCCTCCTTTTTGATCAATGCCTGAATCTCCCTTGAGAGCATTCTGGACTTGCAATGACTTCATGGCCTTGTCCCAGCCTGGTGGACTACCTACCTATTTTTGGGTTCCCTGCTGTGGAGTATTTTAACATCCCAGTGAGTGGCAGATCACTCCTGGTGCCTCCTGGTGGCTTATGAGAACCCACCGATGTATATATATCCCAAGACTTGGGGTAGCAATGTATTCAGTGAAAACCTATGGCCCAGTTTCTTATTCAGCCAGGAGTGGTCACGTGAGTTCGCATCGATCATGGAGAAATAGGGCCTCTGGGAGTGTTCTGGCAGCAGGCTCCTTCCCTTAGCTTTTCTTCCTGGAATGTGGCTTTGATGCTGGAACCAAAGAGCCTATCTTATGACCATGAAAGCTTTTGAGAAAGGCAGAAGGGGATCAGGAGGAGGTCTGTCCCTGTATTGATTACATCATACAGACTCTTCATTGCCCATCTTTACTTATTTTGCAGGACCGAGAGGAAAGCTCATTTTCTAAGTCACTACTATTTGGGCATATAT
>NC_022034.1:11722740-11729629 GCF_000317375.1 Microtus ochrogaster
CTGAGCCATCTCTCCAGCCCCAATTGGCAGGTTTTTAAATATAATTTAACTTTAATTTATGTTCATTGGTGTGAAGGTGTCAGATCCCCTGGAACTGGAGTTACAGACAGTTGTGAACTTCCATGTGGGTGCTGGGAATTGAACCTGGGTGAGGAAGAGCAGCCAGTGCTCTTAACTGCTGAGCCCTCTCTTCAGTCCCCAATTGGCAGTTTTTAAAATTCATTTCAGGTATAAGATCAGTTCTCAATATACTGATTAGCTCATGGCAGGCTCTTAACAAGCACACAACTCTCTGAAAATATGAAAGGCTATGGACAGCAAGGCCACCACAGGCTATGGACAGCAAGGCCACCACAGGCTATGGACAGCAAGGTGACCTCAGGCTATGGGCAGGGTCAGGACTTTGAGTCTACTAAGAGTTTTAAGTTCTTTACTGTTTTTTTTTCCTATGGCAAAAATTTGACTATCATGAAATATATGTTCATGGTGTTCTAAAAAATGGTGAGCAAGACTTAAGCCTTCTATTCTTTCTTCTGGAGCCTAAGTGAGATAGCTTATATATCTAGAATTTACCCATTTATCTAGAATTTCAAGGCATGTCGACTTGACATGTCCTCTGTCATGAGGACTCCTTTATTCTCTCCAAGGCTTAAAATATCCAGACAAACTATGAGCTGGTAATTCATTCCTCTGTCATATGAATGAGTTTAAGACTTCATCCGCTGATGGTGAAAAAGCTTGGCAGTAACCCAGGAGATGCAGGCGTCTTCCAATCCCAGTCTTCCATTGCTCAGTTATTTTTAATGGCTGGATTAATGCGCCGAACAGTTATTTTTGGAAATTCATGGGGCTGCATCATCAGAGCCACATCCCATGGTGATAGAGGATTTGCTAGCTATTGTATGTGCTGGCTGTTTGAGAGAAAACAACACATTATTTACTATTTCACTGAAAACTTAAGAGGAGGGAGAAATAGGAGAGACAGGAAGAGGGAAGAGGGGGAGGCATTTGAGAAAGGGAAGGGCTTGTGTAGAGAACAAGGGTTAGGGAGCAGATAGGAAAAGGAGAGGAAGAGCAGGGAAAATGGGGGAGGGGGAGCTAGATTTGAGGAAATGATCAAGAGCCTTATACGAGCTAACATGGAAAACAGCAGATGGTGTCGTATAGACAGACCTCCAGGACAGGTGAAGGAGACCATGGGGAATTAGAATTTATTCATAGTTCTCTTCCTTTTGGATAAGAACGTGGTAGGTTTTCACAACCAAAGCACTTAATGCAGAAACATAAACATCGATTTAATTTAGGCTCAGTTTCAGAATGATTTTGAGGTATTAACTAGAAAATATATCCAACATTATTTCTCTTTGTGCTCTTCTTACTTGAAGAACTCAATGCGCTGAAGAGTGTTCTGGTGTGGACGGATGTAGAGGAGCTCACTTGAGAAAGGTCTGGCATCATATCCAGGTAGACCCCTGACACCTGTGAGTGAGTTCCAACCTGAAGCCAACGCTGGGGAGCAGGTGTTCCAGGCCCAAGAGGATGGTGAGGAGGTTTGGCTCTGAACTGGAACGTGCGTAAGTCTGGGTTGGAGAGGCCCCTGAAGCCTCTGAAAGGTTCCATCCCAGCGATTCCTGGAGATGTCACCCAGTCCTGCACCCAGGACACCTATGGCAACTTGAATACATTCATTTCTTGCTGTTGGTCTAGAGAGGGTCCAGGCCCCCGGTGAGACGCACACTAAGGCTCACCCACGCAGATGATGGTGGAACATGGCTTGCAGAACAGGGTTTGCATCTTCTTTTGCAGTTACATGCTGCACCCTTGAATGTCCTTAGACCTTGTCTGAACCCATCAAAGACCCCGGGTGACACAGGCAGACTTAACAGACTTGGAGGTGAGGGTCGTCCTGAGAGGCTTGCTGGGTGGGAACAGGTATCTGGCACTTTGCTGGCATGGGGTAGGATGTAGCATAGAGCTGAAGAATCATAACCAAAGCCGGAACAAACATTTTTCACGTGGGTGAAGTATAACACTATGCTGATTGCTCCCGGTACAGAGCGGCCTGTCACCCTGTCCACTCAGAAGCAGGTCTAGACCAGGGTGGTCTGGCTAAATCCAACCTTCAAGTGCTTGAGAGGCCCATGGTCTCTGGAGCATTCCTGGGAGAATGGAAAGCAGAGACAATTTTACCCCCACCCTCACCCCCCATATGTGTTAATGGCCCAAGCCTGACAGCATAGTGAAATATTCATCTTATTTTTTTTCTAGCTAGCATTCAATCGATTGCTACCTCTCTAGAAATGCCAAGGTCTACTCAGCCACACTAGATGGACCCAGTTAATGGGAAATGCAGACCACTCCCCCCGTTACTGAAGTGGGTCCCCCTGAGCCAGAGTCATGAATTTTCCATAGTCCCAAGCATCAGAGGAAAAGGCTGTGGACGTTTTGTCGGTTTTACAATCTCATTTGTGTTAGCACGTTGTCTCGTTCGTGCTAACCTCTCCTTTGAGCCTGGTCTTGATTCATCTTCTCCAAGTTCCCCAAACCTCTATTTGATAAATGGCGCCACATATGTACAGAGGATGGGGTTAGAACAGGGTAACTGATAAGCATATTCATTTTTCAGTTCCCTTATGGGATTGGGTCCCATGGCAACCCCCAGTCTATGGATGCTCAGGTCTCTTATGTAAAATTGCACACTGTTTGCATACAGAGCATGCACACACCTTTCTATAGAAACTGAATCATCTCTGGTGCAGTTGAATTGAGAATCTCACAGTGTGGTGCTATGGAATCATATTTAGGGCCTATAACAAGGAGAGACATCCATACAAGTCAGGGTGGATACACACCCCCAAGTATTTTTAATTCGTGGTTGACTGAATCCATAGATGAAGAGGAGGAGTATTAGGTGACTTATCTGCCACGCTATCATTGCGTGTTGGAATTTTTAAAATGGAGCTGTTGGAAGAGGGGTTGGTTACAGGAAATTGGCAACAACTATATTAGTGGTGCCAGGAATGGCAGGGCTCCACAGACAAGCCTCTCCCCACCCCTAGAATCTGGGAAAAGACCAGGCCACATTTGATCCCAGGTCAGGGTGAGTCTGAGCCAGGATTTCCTTTCTCATCACCCTAGCTCTTCTCCGGGGGCAGGGGAGAAGCAGTGGTGGTTGAGAAGGTGTAGGGGGGCTCTTGTGGGGAGTCTCTTTGTTTGCAGATGGAAACCTTTGACTGTGTGCGGGGTTGTTGCAGAAAAGCTCTGTCTAAATTCCAGACCATTAGGGGCTCTGGAAAACTACACAATGAAAACCGGCTACATACAATTCATCTCCCATTTCTCACCACCATGGGGTGTGATAGTAAAGGCCACTCAAAGATGCCCCAAGAAGACATCGGCAGCCATTTTCAGCTGTGACCACGAGACCTGGATGGAACTGGTTTAATCCCAAGTAAAACGCTCTCTCCTTTCTTGCATTAGTGAAAAATGTACCTTGCTCCGAGATGGCCGCAAGGCTCTGTGAATTGGGCATGGGATGTGGCGCTGAAAAAGAAGGCTGGAGAGAGTGGTGGAGAGCTCCTTGCAGCCGCTTTCAGATCAGTCTGGCTCCCTAGGATGTTGCTCCCCTCCGGAGGACAGACAGCGAAGCAGCCATCTTAAGAGTCACCCTTCTGTGTGTTCAGCTTAGAGCACGAGCTACTACGTAACCTCAGGTCCAGCATGGCGCCAGTGTTGCTTCACAAGGGCTGTGAAGTGTCTATGAGGTTCTGCAACACCCCAGCATCACATAGACTGAGAAGACAGCCAGACAACAACCCTTCTCCTGAGTACCCTTCCCTTCACCTACTACACATAATTAGCCGTGTGGGTGGCTTTAAGTGTAGAGCAAACCCTGATAAGCCTGTTTTATAAACAGACCCTGAAGGGGAGGGTGTCAAGGGTTGGGGATTATTGGCAAGCTCAGCCCCCACCCAGGAGTCACCCGGTAATCCCACAGTCCTAAAATCTGAATTTTGGCTGTGCTGAATTATTCCTTACCAAAGATAATGTAAGCAAACAAACAAACAAATAAACGACTGTTTGTATATAAGCTGTTAAGGACAATTGTATACAGATCAAAAAAATAGCAGAGGAGTCATTTTATTGGCTGTCCACAGGATGTTCATCACACAGGAGGCAAGGACTGCCAAACGGTGGCACAATACAACACCCAATCTAAGCGCTGACAGAAGGTTAAATGTCTGTCCCTGGCAGGACGGGCCCCAGTAACCCTCTGCAGCTAAGTCCACGCAGGATGGCATCGCCCTTTGTGCTCAGTCTGTCGCTCTGGAAAGTTTCACAAGATTAAAAAGAAGGAAAGGAAGGAAAACAGAGAAAGCAGCGTGTCTTCTGGAATACCACCACTGTAGCACGAGTGTGGCATGCAAACCTAGGTCTGGTCGGCCTTTCCCGTTAGGAGTTTTGTTTTGTTTTAACGAACAAATGGAACGGCCTGTCAATTTCAATTAGTAGCATTATATTAAGTGCAATTTCAGTCTGGCCGCCAGTGTCGAAAACCTTTCTCGTGTCTGTCCTAAGAGCAGCCGACAGAGGGCGCTGCATCCACGCAGGCTCGATCATTCCAGGCTCCTCCTCTAGAGGAGCCTCTCTTCCCCGGCCCACCTGGCAGATTCCAAACAAAATGTCCACTTGGCTAGGTCCATTGTTTTCTTTCCGTTTGTTGTCACCTGTGGTCCCGCGGCTGGCCTTGAAGGTCACACGGAGCTGAGTTTTACTAAGCCCCGCACGGAGTCTTCGTGCAGAGAGTCCTGGCTGGCCAGGCCCAGCATATGCATGGTGCGGCTATGTGTCAGGGGGCTGCCTGTCCCCAGCATCCTTGGCGGTGAAGGTGCCTCATCCGGGGTCAGAAACTGGTGGCCCCCGTGCTCGTCCTTCAGGGGCATAATGTCTGAGAGCGTGGCCTCGGTGGCAAGGTTGGGCATGGAGGAGGGTGGCGTGGGCTGACCCAGTGTCAGGCTAGCACACGGGGTGCCCAAGCCTGGCTTCCCAGGCATGTGCAGCTCTTCGCTGGTGAGGCTCGGCTCGCTCTGAAGCAGAGGAGTGGCTGCGGCCTGCAAAACGAATTTGGTGCTCTGAATGCACTGGTCTTGGTCGCACTGGAGAGCAGCGGGAGCCAGCAAAGAGAAGGTAGAGAGAGGCAGGGAAGGGAGAGGGTGAGATAGGGGCGGGAGAGTGTGGGAGAAGAGAAACCGTTAGTGACTGGTCAGTAAGGCAGAGAGAGGCAAGGAGCCCGCATCCAGAGAAATGACACATACAAATCTGAGGGGCCCAATACAGTGCTCTGATGAGCGGGCACTCACTGGTGGGCCTCCAGCGTGCAGTGTCAGCTATCAGCTATGATACCCATGGCCTTCACTCCAAACTTACAGGATGCCATTTAAAAATAATCCCGGAAAAGTTACAAGATTTTCCCACCCTCAGCAGTAGAGACCACTGCTTCTTGTAGGTTGAGAACTTTTGTTTTTGTGTATGTATTTGTATGTGGTGTGCATGCAAGTGTATATATATGTGTGTGTGTGTGTGTGTGTGTGTGTGTGTGTGTGTGTGCATGTGTTTGTATGTGCACACCCGTGCGTGTGTGTGGGGGGGGTGTTGAAATCAGGTACCTTTCCCCATAGCGTATGTACTGAGGCAGAGTTTCCCTCTTGAACCTGGGATGTACCAATTTGATTAGTCTAGCTGGCAGGCTTATTCCAGCTACCCTTATCTGCCCCCCATGAGCTGGGATTACAGGTGGCTGACGTCACAGAACAGTTAGACACATTTCTGGTTTGTGAGACGGGGATCCCAGTTGCTCTGCCCACCTTGGCTTTCAAGTGTGTAGACACTTGAGAAGCCAGAAGCCACTGCACAGAACATGGGAACCCTAAACTCCATCCTGCCCGGCTCCTCATAGTAGAGTCAGAAGGCAGCTTCCCAACAGCAAGGAGAAGCAATGAGTGTGGAGCTCGGATCAAACTACTAGCTGGGGAACAAGCGTACTTCCTCTCTTTAAATAGGAAGTACTAGGGCATGCAGGGGCTGCCGGGCTTGCTCAAGACCTCACAACTAGATGGATCCAGTGTTGAGGCTGGGTCCTTTGACTGCGAACCAACAACAACTACATATGGAGCTTGGTAAATATTGGCTTTACGTGGCTCAGTAGTCCCTGATTAGAACCACACACTAATAGCCCTGTTCCTACCAATTGGCACAGATGTGCCATTCATCACCAGCAACCCAGAAGCAGCCCACAGGAACACGTACAAAGCAACCTTAACGGGGGCAGCGAGAGCAACTGCCTGAGATTGTAAACGTCTATTTCATCCCCTGTTGCGCGCGCATCCTTCCTGGAGCACACCTTTCTCAAGTTCCCTCCGTCTAAGCCTAGATGGGAAGGCTGAGGGCTGCAGAAGTTGAAAGCCCCTGGCTTCAGGGCTGGAGCCAAATTCAAGGGGGCCTCTGGGGAATGACATAGCAATGGGGGTGGGGAGTTTTCTTTCATCCCAGCCAATGGAATCTCAAAGAAACAAGGAGGTGAGGATGTGAAGATACAAACATCACTTCGCTGGCTTAAACAACTGCTGTGGCCTGGAGGTGGGGCACCATGAAGCCAAGAAAGGTGAGGCTGGCCCCTTGTTGGCATTGCTTCCTTATATGTTTTCTTTTTGTCACCGGAGCTCTCTCCTGGAGCCCCATACTGTGACCTCTCCTGTGATTCACTTCTTTTTTTAACCAGGTAGACTCGGCTTGCAAAAAAAAAAAAAAAAAAAAAAAAAGCCACTGCACTGGCTGGAACTCTGTTGAAATGCTTAATAGCGACACCTGGTGGCATCTGGTCTGTGGAGAG
>NC_022034.1:11729918-11735850 GCF_000317375.1 Microtus ochrogaster
AGTAGAAAAAAAAGAAAGGACGAAAGAAAGGGAGGAAGGAGCCAGGCATGGCAGCATATACCTGCAATCCCAATGCTAGGAAGACAGAGACGGTGGATTCTCAGGACTGACTACAGCCCAGACTACTTGATGAGTTCCAGTCCAGTGAAACAAGGTGGCAGTGCTGGCAGAACACCACCTGAGGCTGACCTCTGGAGTCCACATCCACCCCCACCCCACTCCCGCCGTATCCTACATACATCTGCACACACATGGGCATGGACAAGTGTGCACATCTGCAGAAAGTCACTCTGCCATCTCTCCAAGTGTCTACTTTAACCCTGACTTCTACACACATTAAAAACAACACCTTTATGTGCATTGGGGTTTTGTCTGCATGTGTATCTGTGTAAGGATGTCAGTCTTGAGGTCACAGACAGTTGGGAGCTGCCATGTGAGTGCTGGGACTTGAACGTGGGACCTCTGGAAGAGCAGTCAGTGCTCTTAACCACCGAGCCATCTCTCCAGTGCCCACACATTGTTTAAACGTCTAAAAGGATGGGTAGGCATAGTTGTGAATACTCCCCGATTGCAGTCTGTGTTCACAGATCTCCTTAGCCTGTGTAACTCCTCCCTGCTTTGTATGGTTCCAGTAAGCATAGGGTTGGGGCGATGAGCCTCAGGGCTGAAATCCTGCTGCCCCGTGTCTCTGAAAACCATCTGACTCATTCAGGGGGCACACAGGATTCAACCTTGCCAGCAGAGTACAGCCTATATCCCTGTTTTATTGACTGAACAAGGGGTAGGGTGGGGCCTCATCGGATTCTAACCAGTGATCACAGGAAGGCTCTGCACACTGCAGCTTATAATTTCCATACTATAAATAGTGTTTGCGTGAACATCTCCTTCGAGAACCTGAATAAAATGAATGAGGACTATGCAAGAATGTAATTGTACTGTATAGCGTGCGCGCACATGCACATACATACATACACACACACACACACACACACACATATTTTTTCAGGTCAGAATTTTTCTCTATTTATCATACTGTCCAAATTCTAAGGATGATGGTTGGATGAACTGTCATGGTTGTGAATGAATTTGAGAATATTATAGGTTTGGAAAGCAGCCAGTGTTTTCAGGGTTTCTATGGAGACGCCCAATAAAAAATATCCTCACTTCCTTTTTTTTTTAACTTTTGCTTCTAATTTCTATTTCCTCTTGTTGATTAAAAAAGTTTCTTTAAAGTTTCATTTATCTATTTATTTATTTTTTGTGATGTGTGTGTGTGGGGGGGCAGGGATAATGTTTAGGAGCTGATCCGATGCTCTCCTCTCACCCTGTGGGTATTGGGGCTCAAACTCAAACTCAAGTCCTTAGGCTTGGCTGCAGGTGGCTTTAACTGTTAAGTCATCCTGCAGCCCCCACCTTTGTTATTTGTATTTAATTTTCTTACTCTCTGTCCCTACATATTCTACTTATTGTCCCTCCATGTTTTTCTTTGCTAGATTCTTCCCCTTGCATTTTTCTTGTTTTTTCTCATCTGTTCTCCTCCCTTCCTCTCTCCCCTCTCCTCTCCCTCTCCCTCTCCCTCCCACCCTCCCCACGCACCAAATGCAGGCTCTCCTTGCTCCCCTTGAGCCACTTCCTGTCCCCCTGCTTTTCTAGCTTTTCATTTGAGGCCTTTTGACCTTCCAGCAGTAGAGGGCGCTATGACTGCTTGCGTGTTTCTCTGTGAGTTTGGTGGCTCTGCAACTAAGGTATATTTGAATTTATCTAACAGGTTATGTAATTTTAAGAGGAAAAAGTGCCCCGATTTATGATGCTGACAGTTCATCTGAATGAAGAGCACAGGGAAAGAAACTAATAAGTTCATTTTCAGAATAATCCTTTAAAAAGGGCTGCATTAATCAAACACTGGTTATAGCATATGAAATTACTGGACTTTTTTATATTAAAAATTGGCCAGATACTGAAGGGGGACAGAGTAGAAGTTGACTGTGCTGTGTCTGGAATGCTGGGACTTTTGCTCTGAGTCACAGGCCAAAGGCAGTGTCCACGTTTACATGGTGAAGAAATTTTGTATGGTTTCAGATGTTCCGATGTCATTAGATTACGTTACATGTGATCTAATGCCAATCACATTAGATGAGAATTTAGTGCTTCAAGGTGAAGACAGAGGGCTGGCGAGCTGGCTCAGTGGGCAGAGGTGTCTGCTGCCAAGCCCGAAGACCCAAGCTCCTGCTCAGACCCCACATGATAGACGGAGTGAGCTGACTCCCATAGATGTCCTTGGACCTCCACAAACACAGCACTGGATGCATGTGTGGATATGCACACATGCACACACACGCACACACACACATGCACGCAGGCGCGCACACACACATGCATGCGTGCGCGCACACACCCACTACGTAAATAAATAAATGTAAAACAAAGAGAAAACCTTAAAAAAAGCAAACCATCAGCAAGATCATTTACTCTCAATATCTACAGACTTTTGGATAAAACTTGGGACACACTCTATTCTAGTCTGATTGACATCTTATCTGAAATAAACCCAATATTTCGAGGAAAGCCTGAATTTTTGAAAAGCTAAGAACTTTCTAGGCAGTCTAGATCCACATATACAATGGCTTAGATTCCTCGTAGCTCTCGGTTCAACTCTGTCAGAAGGACTCAATCTGGACAGGGTTGACCTCTGCTGGGCTGGAAAGCCCTGTCCTGGGCCTTAAGGCACACATCTACAGTCAGAAGACCAGCGCACCTTCCAGAGTCCTCCTGAAGTGCAGATTCGGGGAAGAGCGAACAAGCAACAAGCTCTTAAAGTTGCTTGAGCTTCTCCCCCACAATCCGTGACTTTTCAGGCTCTGCATGGAGACTCCTGCATCTCCAGTTTAAGATTCCATTTTCTTCATCACTTCCCTTCCTTGGATACTTTAAGGTTACAGGCACTGGAGATGGGTTTTGGTCACAGTGAATGTGGCAATTTGGACATAAAATGTCCCCTAGAACACTTGGTCCCTAGCTGGTAGTCAGATTTGGGAAGGTTGTGGAACCTTTAGGGGGTGGAACTTTCTTGCAGGAAGTACATCACTGGGCACAGACTTTGAGAGTCTATGACCTCTCTCCACTTCCGTTTGGCTCTCTCCTCTGGCTTCCTGCTGCTGTGCCTCTCCCACCATAATGGACCCTGCCTCCGTATCTGTAACCTCAAATAAACTCATGGCATTTTATCACAGCAGTAGAAGGGTAGCCAATGCAGAGATCATCTCGTATGTCACTGGGAGAGTAGGTAGTGAAGGCATCTGGGCGTGTGGGAGCATCTGCTGTCTCAGGTCTTCTACTCAGAGACAAGACTTCTACCCTCAGGAGGGAGTGATGAGTGACAGGCATATACTCTCTCTACAAAAATGGCCAGAAAGACAGATACATATGGTGGCAAGGGGTGACAGTAGAGGAGGAGCGATGGTAGATTCCGAGGAAGAGTAACTCACAGGGAAAGTTCTACGGCCAAAGGAATTCCCCAAGGCCTAGCATTTGACCACAGCATGGCAGCCCTGCTGGGTGGAAAAACAGAGATCAGGTATGGCGATACCAGTGGCTGGATCTGAGGGTTAGGACACTGGAGGATGCTGGGCAGGGAGGGGATATAGGGAGTCAGCCATAACTCTTAGCACAGGGCTGGGATCTCTAGCAGGACCTGTAAGTCAGTAGCTACAACAAAGTCAAGAGTTGAACAGGGATGCTGCAGTTGAGACAGATAGGGCTGATTGGTCTCATCAATGCCCTCCATCACTGTAGCTGGCATTCAGCTAAGACACCAACAAGGTGAAGCCTTGAGAAGAATAAGAACTGTGTCCTATCCAGGCATGGTGACACACACCTTTAATCTCAGCACTCGGGAGGCAGGGGCAGGTGGATCTCTGTGAGCTTGAGGCCAGCCTGGTCTACACAGCAAGTTTCAGGATAGGCAGGGCTGTTACATAGAGAAACCCTGTCTCAAAACAATACAACAACGAAGACCAAAAGAGCTGTGTTCTAAGGTAAGACAATACCATGCTAGCAAAGCTGAAAAGTAAAGTCTGACCAGTTCTTTACAGCAGACAGAAGTGGGAGGGGCCTGAGAAGCCCCATGGATGTTCACAGTCCTGCACTAACCAAACATGACACAAGCCCATAAAATTCAAGGTGATTAACCAGCAATTCAACGATGGGCTAAAATGGGAATGTTCATTCTTTAAAAGAAGTTCATAAAGTCTAAAGTAGACACTAGGCCATCCGGAATGTCCATTGTTCAATAAAGTATTAGCAAACACACGAATAAATGGGAAACTGTGACAGGACCGAAGGGAAATTATGGAAATAAAATCACAATAACTGAATTCCCTGGAGGAGTTTGGCAGTGGACTGGAGATGCTAGAAGAAAAAGTTCTGAACATCAAGAAAGATCAGAAGAAGTGACCCAGGCCAAGAAACTGAGAGAATTTGCAGAACCACACTCAGGGCCATGGGGACCTATCCTCCAGCCTGATACTGAATGCTCTAACGTATATAATCAGAATCCCTAGAAGAAAAAGAAGATGACTAATGCCGAAAAAGTTATTAAAGACATACCCCAAGCAGCATCCTAGTGGTCACTTTGGACCAGCCTGCTGGTTCATCTGGTTTGAGTCCCTACAGGAAGGTCCATTACACCAGCCTGAAGAGTTGCAAATAGTTTGGATTGGGGGGCACGCAGGGAGGGGTGGCTAATTGCATTTACTAATACTGCCACTTGCCAGAGTAGAGACTGCCAGAATGTGAGTTTATTAGTTTTCTGTTAAGACAAATTACTTGATAAAGGCAACTGAAGGAAGGTTTTATTAGGTCTTACAGTTGGATGGACCTTGATGCCAGGGTAGGCAGTACAGTCAGGGTCACAGAACGTGCCCACCATCAGGAAGGAGAGAGAGAGACAGAGAGAGGACAGAGAGACAGAGACAGAGAGAGACAGAGAACTGCCTTCCTATGCAGTCTAGGACCAAGCCCGGAGAATGGTGTTGCTGTCTTTAGCATGGGTCTTCTTCAATGAACTTAACCAACACAACCCTCAGAAGTGTGCCCAGAGGCTAAACAATCCCTACATAACCACACACCTGGAAACTTGCTCCCTAGGAAACCCCAGATGCAGTCAGGTGATGTCCGTTAACCCTCACAGACGGGCATATTGATCACATCAGAAGAGGCTGTAGATGGATCACACACAGGCCCAGCCTGGCTTTGGGACTGTGACAAATAAATCGTGTTCCGCAGGGTAAGCTTGTGGGGTGTGACTACCTCAACATCATGAAAACCCCTCCATGTAGAAGCCCTGGGGTAGAGGGTTAAGAAGAGCGCTTTTTATGGGGTCAGATTGCCAAGGATGAAACCTCAGCGCAGTCCCCGGTTAGCTGTGCCACACACTTAATATTGAGGGATTTGTCTCCTCAATGGGACAATTAGCATGCTCTCACTTGGGCTCATTAACACCTCACCTTTGAGAAGATGAAATGAGATGTAAATAAATGCAAAGGATCGAGTCAAGTGGCACACAAGTAATTATTGACAGAGTAATTAGTCTCAACCTCGTTCCTTCTCTCTCCCTTAGCCGCCACTACTGATAACAATTATTAGAGACTATTGTAGACACCGGGGTTGAAGTATTGAACCAATGGCACTAAAACACACACACTTATTATTACTGTTGTTCTATTACTATTATTAAAATGGGAAATTTGGTGTAGGTGTAGGTGTGTAGGTTCACATGCGTGTGTAAGTGCTTGTGTTGGGATGTGGGTGTACATGCCAGTGCTGAAGCCAGGGGACGATGCTGGGTGTGCTGCTCCGTCACACCTGTCTCGTTTGTGTTGGGGTGTGGGTGTATGTGCCAGTGCTGGGTGTGCTGCTCCGTCACACCTGTCTC
>NC_022034.1:11736300-11737589 GCF_000317375.1 Microtus ochrogaster
CCAGCAAGCCTTGGCAATCCTGTTTCCACCACACAGTGCCATGGTGATAGGCGTGTGTGCGTGTCATGCCTGACTCTTAACATAGTTAAGATCTGAGCTCAGGTCCTCATGCCTGCCCAGCAAGTTCTCTTATTCATGGTCTGTCTGTCTGGTCCTTCCAGTTGAGACATGATCTCATGTAGCTCAAGCTAGCTAGCTTGCTATCTAGTTGAGGATGGTCTTGAACTTCTAATCCTCCTGCCTCCATCCGTCAATGATGAAATTAGAGACCCGAGCCACCATACCTAGTCTGAAATGCTTTTGAAATCTACGTCAAATATCAAATCCTTGAAATTCATACATCCCTGAAATCTGACTTTATTCTCCTTAGAACATGAATGATGATGATAAATCTCCCCCCATAGTAGGCTTCCACGGGGCAGGGAGCGTGAGGACGACAGACTGTACGGACTGGAAGACTCTGGGAGAAACTCATACACACTCCGACTTCCCACGTTTCTTCACCAGCGCACAACATAGCATGGAGTTCAGAGTAGGGACGCAGGTCAAACTGTGTTTTCTTTAGGCAGACTTCCCTAAGCTCTGCACACCCAATTTCTTTATCTGAAAAATGGAGCCAATGTTAGTGCCAATCTCCTGGGGTCATCGTGGAGGTCATAGGAGTGATCCACGCAGCCCATGGCAAGTCACAGCTGCTATGCTATGGAAATGGCTAACACATGTGTGAGTGGGCATGGATGGAATGAGGTGAGCGGGTGACCTGTGTCCTTAGTCCGATTGGCCTGGAACTTATGGCACGGGACCCTGGAAGCCATGAAGGTGTGTTCTGGGCACTGGGAGGGTGTGCTGGTTACTCTTCTGTCAACTGGGCATAGCCAGGGTCGTATGGGAAGAGGGAACTTCAGTTGAGAAAGTGCCTCCCTCAGGTTGGTCTGTAGGCAAGTCCATAGGGCATTTTCTTGATTAGTGATGAATGTAGGAGGGCTCAGCCTACTGTGGGTGGGGCCACCTGTGGGCAGGTAGTCCTGAGTTGTGTAAGAAAGCAGGCTGAGCAAGCCAGGCAGCGGCATTCCTCCCTGGCTTCTGCTTCAGTTCCTGCCCAAAGTTCCTTCTTGGGTTTTCCTGGTAACTCAGGATACATAAGCCAAATAAACCCTTTCTCCATAAGATGCTTTTGGTTTTTCGAGACAGGGTTTCTCTTTGGCTTTGGAGCCTGTCCTGGAACTAGCTCTTGTAGACCAGGCTGGTCTCGAACTCACAGAGATCCGCCTGCCTCTGCCTCCCGAGGG
>NC_022034.1:11737689-11738546 GCF_000317375.1 Microtus ochrogaster
AGAGATCCGCCTGCCTCTGCCTCCCGAGGGCTGGGATTAAAGGCATGCGCCACCACAGCCCGGCTCTTAAGATGCTTTTGGTTATGGTTTTTACCACCTCAATAAAAAAGAAGACAGATGGCCAATAAGAAAACTGCAGGATGGAACAATGACAGCGGGTGGCAAGACAGAATGGGCTGAGTTAGTGTCGTCCCTGGAAGGGGTCCTGAAGCAAGGACGATACTGACTTGTTTTCTCTCTGTCAGTGCTAGGAGTCCTCGGTTCTCCCCATTCTGGTATCTGTAGGATGACAACTCCTATCTGCCACAAGCTCTGGACGCTGGGTGTTTTTCTCTTGTATTAAAGAGGACTGTTCCAAGTAGGACAGAGGCAGCAGGTGGGCATAGTGGCTGGAGCAAGAGAGGGGAAAGGGTACCACTGGAGATGGTGGAAGCTTTTTGAAACCTCTAAGCCCACTCCCAGTGACACAGTCCATCAAGGCCACACCTCCTAGTCCTCTCCAAACAGTTCCACTAACTGGGGACCAAGTGTTCAGATGAATGCTCCCATGGAGAACGCTCTCATCCAAACCCCCACCCCTGGGGATGTCTTCTAAGCTGTAGTGAGGATGGAACGAGACAGCCCTTGCAAATAACAGCACTTAAAAAGTTATTAGGAGAGCAGATCCTCAGAGAGCATCACTAGATGCAGTGCGGGTCTGTACCCAATCAACTTGGCTTTGCTTCAAACTGGCTTGAAGTTCACTTTATGACTCTGACTATTAATGGATTTGCATGTTTGTTTCATATTGAGGATTAGGATACAAGATTTTTCAAATTGATTGTGAGTGCTAACTCTGTAAAATAAATCCATAAAAA
>NC_022034.1:11738865-11746481 GCF_000317375.1 Microtus ochrogaster
GAGAGGAATGTTTTAATAGCCTCAAAGAAGTAATTGTGCTGTCACTCTTATATACCATCACTAAATTTACCATACGTGTCTCCTGAAGGGGACTGCTGGGTGTGTATATTTGGCCCTGATGCTACTCAAAGAGAGAAAGAGCAAAGCAAACAGCAAAAGATCCGTGACCCATGGTTGAGTCCTTTGGCTAGAGGTACCACTCTCTCAGCTGGGAGAGTTACATGTATTTTTTAAATAAAATAAACACCAAAATTAGGGCTGGGAAAATAGCTCCATGAGTAAAGCACTTCCTACCCAAGTGCAAGGACCTAAGTTTGGACCCTCAGGGCCACATAAAGCTGGGCATGGTGGTGCGTATCCACACGCAGGAGCAAGATGGGAGTCGGAGGCAGGAGAGTCACCAGGAGATCACTGACCAGCTGGCCTGGCATACACTGCCTCAAGCAAGACGGAAGTCAGGGACCAAGAACTGAAGCTGTCTTCTGACTTCTACATGTGCGCTGTAGCATGCGCGCACCTGTTCTCACACGTGTGAACACACATAACACACATCCTCACATACACACGGAGATTAAAACAAGGACTATCCTCCAAAAAAATATCCCAATTTGCCCCTCAGAGAATTATTCCATGAGCTTTTAAAATGATTTCAAGGTTATTATTTTATTATTGCGTGCGGGTATGTGTGTACAGAACACAGCATACGTGTGGAGGTCAGAGGAAAACTTGGCAGATGTGGTTTTCTCCTTGTAGCTTTATGTGTGTTCTGGGGGCCCAACACGGGTCATCAGGCTTGTATCCTTGGATGGAAAGCGATTTTACCCAGTGAGCATCTGGCCGGCCCTCTACCTTGTGCTTTTATAATTGCACTGAAGTCTCCGCCTATGTCTCTTTCCTCCCACATTGACCAGTTACTGGAACTTTCTATTTAACATTTCAGCATCTGTTTTCAGAATAGAGCAGTACTGATGTAAGACAGGTAGGGATTGACAGCCATGGCTGAGACGTACACATCTCCACAGGGACACCCGCAGCTGACATCGGCCAAGAAACAAATCGGAACAGACTCCTAAGCACAGAGGGAGGAACACTCAAAGCTAGAGGCCTCGCTGGGGAGTTCTCCCGCATCGGCAAAGATAAGACAGCACCCATTTTCACAGCTAATTCAGCGAAAGACTAAAGGACACATTTCTGAAGTCATTCTAGAAGGCCACTTAGCATTCTGACACCAACACTGATAGAAGGGATCCACAGACCACATCTCTCGCGCCTCAGCTGAATACCAGCAAAGTGAATCAAGCAGCCTAAGAAGATAATTGTGTATCCCCGGAAATACATAGGAAACACAAGACAAATGAGAAGAGGAACGCACAGTGCAAATCTCTGGGGGAGGGGCGGAGGTGGCAGGTAGACTGGACTGCACTCAGTTTGGGAATTGTGGGGCGTGAGGGGTTGGAGGAGGAAGAACTGAGAATCATGGCCCACCCTCTTCTAGATGGGGCTCACCTATGTGTTGGGATTGCGATGCTCAAAGATTGGACCCATAATTGGTCAGAGACGGAAGGGACTTTAGACACAGGAAGTCCTGGCTCCTATCTTGCAAAGGAGCAATGCTGAGGACCAGAGAGGCAGCACGGGCTCCGAATAACTGGTAGCTCTTACACTCGCCAGCCAAGGACTCTCCTGTCCGACTACAACTGTTCCCGATCTTGCTACCCATGAACGCCAGGGAGGGAATAGTAAGAGCGAAGGCTTACATTGTACTTGCCCTGTGTCAGGCAAGATTTAAATGCTATCCATTCTCCTACTTTATCTTCACAGAAGCCCTACCAAATGACAGCATCAATGTTCTCACTTTAAGGATGGAGTCCGGGAAAGGCTATGGAACTTGTCAAACTCACTTATGGGGTAAGTGGTGGCTATTTGGTCTCTGCGGCCAGTTCTCCCTCTTTCCACCTCTCTGTCCCTCTTCAAGGTATCCACAGGCTGGCTTCAGTTCCACTGTGTAATGGTTAGCACCTGGACTTCTGGAGCTTGCTGACTCTACAGTACCCTCATGTGGAAGAGAAGCCTCTGCACCGCTCCTATGGCAGGCCCAAGTGTCCAGGACCACAGATTGACCACACAGTTCTGTGTTATTACGGGTTGATTGTGAAATGTCTCTCACAGGCTCACAAGGTATGGCCAGTGGTGGGAGGTTCTGGATCCTTTAGGAGAAAGTAGGTCACTTGGGTGTTTGTCCAAAGAAGGCATCCTCTTCCTATCTGTTCTCGCTCTCTCCCCTCCCCCACTCTGCTTTCTGTTCTCCCTGAAGTGAAGATCACACTCTGAGCATGCTCCTGCCACCATCACGTCTTGCCCGAGCACAAGAGGCCAAGCAGCTGTCAGCTGAACCATCAGCTGCATCCGTGAGCCCGAAGAAGTATTTCTTCCCTTACGTTGTTCTCACAGGTATTTTGATCAACGCCATGTAAAATCAACTAATCCATGCCCTATTACAGAGTCCAGAGTGGCTGATAGCACCTGCACGATGCCCTTGTTTAGCTTCTGAATCTAAGGGCTGTGCAGAGCAATCTGGGGTCATTGCTAGGAGATCTCATGGAAACTAATGCAAGGCCACCGGTCTCCACAAGAACACTGCCATCTGATGAAGGTTGCTAACACTGCCTTCATGGACTTGCTTCCATGTTGTGCTGACTCCCAGGACCTTGAATATGGGGGGAGGGGGCTAAGCACTATAAGCCTTCTATCCCAGGACTCCCAGGACCTTGAATATGGGGGGAGGGGGCTAAGCACTATAAGCCTTCTATCCCAGGAGTCTAGCACTCAGCACACAGCAAGAACCTTGGGAAGGTGCTGGATGAATGGGTGGGAGTTTGCATGCATATAGTATGTGTGCCAGTCAGAGAAGCAATCACTAGACACTGGTGGAAATTCTGCTATACTCCTATTACAGCTAAAAAAAAATTGAGTGATAATTTTCCACTGTTGGTTTAGGATTAAATGAGGTCGTTAAGTATCTTGGACATCTGCTGCCTAATAAATTCAATATCCTCCCTTTTGTGAGCACACACCCTACTCTCTCCGTTCTTGATTCCCTGAGAAATGTGGTAAGAGGCCTGCAGGGTTCCTTGTGTGGGCATGCATGGGTGTCCATGGAGAAGAGTGCCAGAGGCTGCGTTGTGTCCACATTGCTTTCAGAGGAGACTTTATTAGCTGGTGAAGCAACGCAACTCAACCAAGGCGCCACCGGCAGCAAACAATGAACTCGAGCAATCCTCCTGCAGCGGGCTTGAGCCCTGGGTGACCAGAAATGGGATGATTTCCTAGCTCCAGGGCTTGGAGACAGCCTGCCACCAACCTTCAGCTTGCAGCTCTCTCTGCTCAGCAGCGAGGGTTCCCCAAGTCTATCCCCAGCCAGCTCCTCTGTATGACATGGAAACTCCGTGTAGGAGACTGAGCTGCACAAATGACAAGCAGCAGGGTGGGTGGGGCTTCAACTTCAGTTCTGCGGAAGCTGGAAGCTTCTTCAGGCAAATGGAGAGGCCACTGGCTTTCTAATACCTCAGGAAACTCAGGTTCCGAGGGTCACGGTCAATGTGCAGTGGCTGCAGATGTCCACAGTAAGGCATTTCCTGCTCTCTCCCCACCTCCTGCCTTACGGTGATTTGGGCACGGCGCATGCGGCGCATGCATGCTCGGGAGAGGCATGCAGGGAGTTTGGTTTTCACTGTTACTAATGGAGCCCTGGGCCTGAAATTGTACAGAGTGGCTGCAAGTCGGGCTAAGATTCAGGGTGGAATTACGGAGACACATTGGTCTGCCTACTTAGAGAAGCAGGGTACATTAGTATAGTAACATCACACTGTGGGAATGGACAGCATAGGAAATGAAGACTACAAAGCAGGTCCAGCCCTGGGGGGAAGGCAGATGCTGTCCTTTACATGATCTCTGATTGTGTGGCAGGGGCTTCCTTCAATGTGTCATATACTACTGGAGCACAGATACTGTGTGTGTGTGTGTGTGTGTGTGTGTGTGTGTGTGTGTGTGTGTGTGTGTTAAGTAACGAGCTAGTCACACTGGCTGGCACGGTCCCCCCCTGAATACTGTCCGACTTGGTCATTTACTTCTCCCATGCTAGCATGCCAGTCATATGGATGTTCCAAATGCCCCTCCTACTAACATTTGCTTTTCAGGCATGTGTTATTAGGTTAGAGGGCATGCCAGCAGAAGAGAGGGCGTCGCAGGGAACAGTGGCCCTGATGCAGGCAGTTCCTACCATGTCACTCTGCGATTGCGTGGCCCCATACATGGTGATCCCGTTGGATGGTGCTGCTGGCTGCGGTGTGTCGGGCTGGATGTACCCTCTTCTGTCGATGAGGCTGCAGAAGAACAAACACAGGAAGGAGAGGCTGAGGAAAAGCTCAAAGATAATAATAACTTTATTTAAATGTCTAGGCTTGGGGGTCCCTCTATAGTGGATAATTTCAAGTGTCAATTTGATGAGATCTAGAATCGCCTGGGAGATGAGCCCATGGGTATAACACAAATAATAAAAACCCAGAGACAGATATAGGGGTTAAAGCTGAAGATCAGAAAAGCAAAGCAGCCAACCACCAGAGAGATCAGACCAAAAGGGCAATATCCTGTCTCCATGAATCCTCAGACTAAGCCTAAGACCCGTTTTCTCCCATCTTATATGCTTCTCTAGTGCTGGGACTAAAGGTGTGCACCACCACCGCCTGGCCTGTATGGCAAACCAGCGTGGCTGCTGGGATTAAAGGTGTGCACCACCACCGCCTGGTCTGTATGGTTGACTAGTGTGACTGCTTTGCCCCCTTATCTTCAGGCAACTTTTATTTATTAAATCACAAATAGTATACCACTATATATGGGCATGTCTGTGGGAGATTATCTTGATTGTGAACAATCCTCACACTGTGGGAGGTACCATTCCCTAGCCTGGGGTCCTAGACTGTACACTGATGTGGGACGTCCCTCTGGATGCTGCAAATATGCACTGCTTTTATTGGTTGATGAATGAAGCTACTTCAGCCAGTGGCCAGCTAGGCAGGAAACCCAAACAAAGATTCAGAGAAAGGAAAAGCAGAGTCATGGAGATGCTATGTAGCTGCTGAAGGAGTGACATGCCAGAGCATCGCTGGTAAGCCACAGCCTAATGGCAAGATGCAGATGAATAGAAATGGGTTAATTTAGTTGTGAGAGCTAGTCAGTAACATGCCTGAGCCATTGGCCAAACAATTGTGATTAATATTAAACCTTAGAGTGCTATTCCATAAGCAGCTGCAGGGACCCATGAATAGGAAAGAACCCAGTCCAGGGGTACCAGCTGAAAAATATTCAGCCACAGCTACAAAGGAGAAAGTGAGGTATGCATAAGCATTGTTGTTCTGTTTCCTGTGGATACAATGTGACCAGCTGTATCAAGCTCCTCTGGTCTTGACTTCGCTGTCCTGAAGTACCCTTGACCTGTGAGCCAAAATAAGACCTTCTGCCATTAAATTGTTTTTATCAGGGTATGTTATTCCTGAAACAGGAAAAGAGATTCAAACAGGCTCTGTGATGAACCCACCTAGGCATCTTGGAATTTTCCATAAGCATCCTCCACATGAAATCAGTTACCAAATTCTGTCACTTTTTCCTTTAGGGTAGTGAGATTTGAACCTGTGTATGCTGGACATATGCTCTAACACTGAATTGTATCCTTCCCTGTCATTTCTACTTTTAAAGAGGCCTGTGGCATTGGTTGCTCCCCTTGTCACTCTAAATGTTCGTCACCTGCTACAGCCCCCAACAGCTTCCTCTTAGTTACCTCCCAGTGCCACAATTGTTCTCAACTTTCTTCTCTAGTTTCAAGGCCACATCATTTTATCACACCAATTCAGAAATATCTTCTGAGAGCCCACGCCGTACTGGTGCATTGTGGGAGACCAGAGCGAACCACACCTGCATGCACTCTGCTTTGCTCTCTCTGTATTTATTTTCAAACCATCCCCACCAAAGCCACATTCTCTCCCACTCCTCTGTCCACTGACACTGGCTTGAAGAGGAGCACTGGGGAATGAATTGTGCCAATCCCCGCACCTGCGAATGACCCTATTTGTAACCTATGGCTACCTTGCAAAGGTAACCATGAGAAATGAATTCCTAACTAAGGAGGGTCTCAGCCCACTATGACTGGTGTCCTTAAGGAGAGAAGACAGATGGTAGTGCCATGTGGAGAAACAGACACAGGAAGGAGGCCACAAAACATAGACGCACAGACTAGAACGTAGAAGCTAAGACCAAGGATGGCTGGTCACCACCAGAGGCTGGGCAGAACAAGGATAAACACTTCCTACTTAGAAGACACACGGCTCGACTGGTGATGCCTTTATTTTAGACTTCTGATCTCAGACTGTGAGAACTACATGTCGGTGTGGGACAGTTGTTAATATTCAGTCAAGTATATTTTAAATAAACACTGATTGGCCAGTAGCTAGGCAGGAGGTATAGGTGGGACAACCAGACAGGAAGTAGAGGTGGGTCAATGAGAACAGGAGAATTCTGGGAAGGAGGACGCCCATTTCTCTGCAATCCTGACCCTGCCACAGAAGAAGTAAGATATGACTACCTCGCTGAATAAGGTACCGAGCCATGTGGCTAGCATAGACAAGAATAATGGGCTAATATAAGTTATAAGAGTTAATAAGAAGCCTGAGCTAATGGGCCAAGCAGTTTATAACTAATGTAGACCTCTGTGTGATTTCTTTAGGACTTAATGACTGTGGGAACCGGGCAGGACAGAAACCTCTGACAACATGTTATTTCCAGCCCCCCCCTCTCATGACACTTAGTTACAGCACCCCAGGAAGTACTATACAGGCAGTACCAGACAACTTAGCTTCAGAGAATCCCTGAAGGGAGCTCCAAGTCCTGAACAGGGTTCATGACAATAGGTTAGGTCTGTAGTAATAGCTATACCTGACCACTTGGAGAATAGCTCTGCCTATATCAGGGAAGTTGCAATGGGAGGTTGTTAGATGAACCCTGGATGACTATAAGCTGTAAGATAAAGTAAACCCTTTCCTCTTTGAGCTGTTTTTGGCTATGGTGTCACAGCAATAGAAATCCATTAAGACACGCCCCTCATATCGTATGTGGTAGCTTGAATGCAATTGAATCCTTAAGCTCATAGGGAGCGGCACTATTAGGAGGTGTGGCTTTGTTGGAGTAGGTGTGGCTTGTTGAAGGAATATGTCACTGTGGAGGTGGCTTTTAGGCCTCATATATGCTCAAGCTATGCCTAGTATCTTAGTTTGCATCCTGTTGCCTGCCAATCAAGATGTAAGACTCTCAGCTCCAGCACCATGTCTGCCTACACTCTGCTATGTCACACCATGATGATAATGGACTAAATATCTGAGACTCTAAGCCACTCTGTTAATGTTTTCCTTTATAAGAGTTGCCATGGTCATGGCATCTCTTCATAGCAATAGAAACGCTAAGGCACCCTACCCGTTTTCTCTGTCTCGCACTTTTCCCTAGCCCCCTCCTGCACACGATCAATTTTGATTTCTCTAGACTAACTACACTACCCCTTCACCACAGACTAC
>NC_022034.1:11746623-11763706 GCF_000317375.1 Microtus ochrogaster
GTGGAGGGCACTGCTGACCTGGCTGGCCTGACAGAAAAGGCCCTGCTATGTGAGGACACAGAGCTGAGGGAAGAAAAGGCCAGAAAAGGCAGGAGGGAAGGGAAGAGATGAACATTATCACCTTCATTGGCCTGGGGCCAACCCTGGGGTGCCCATTAACACCCAGCCTTTCCCTATGGATTCCTCAGACTCTGTCAAGTTGATTCAATGGAGTGGGGTGTAAAAGGGTAGAGGTCACTTCAGCCTAGCATCCTTGGTCCCCACAAGTAAAATGAAACACAGCTCAGTATACCAACCTCAGAAATTGAAGCTAACCTCTAACCAGGTGGAGTACTATTAGTGAAAACCCAGAAAGAGAAATTGGGGTACAACTGAAGGTCAGAAAAGCAAAACAGCCAGCCACTGGCTCTTACCTCTACCTCAGTCCAAAATGGCAATTCTGTCTCCAGGAATCTCAGACTGAGACTGTGCCTGAGAGCTGTCTCCAAACATTTTACAGTCCACTTTAGGGCTAGGATTAAAGGCGTGCACCACTGGGATTAAAGGCATGCACAGCCCAGTTTCTATGGCAACTAGTGTGGCTACTGGGATTAAAGGTGTGTGTCACCACTGCCTGGTCTGTAAGGCTGACCAGGTCTACATACTCATCCGACACAAACTCCCCAAGATGGCACATTAATATTAACATCACGATATAAGATATAACTTTAAAACGTTCCACATTCCTTACAAATTCAAACACATTAAAATTTCAGTCTCTAAAATATCTAATCTCCTTAAAAATTTAAAATCTATTGTGAAAGTTCAAAATCTTTCAGCTGTGGGCTTCTGTAAAAATCAAAAATTAAATACCTTCTCACTTCAAGAGGGAAGACCCAGGGCAAGTCACAATGTGAACAGAGCAAAACCAAACTCCACCAGTATAAATAATTCAATGTCTAGAGTCTGGGATTCACTCGTGGTCTTTCTGGGCTCCTCCAAGGGGCTCGGGCCACTTCACAGCTCTGTCCCCTGCGGCATACTCCGTTTGTCTTCCAGGCTCCACTCCACCACTGCTGCTGTTCTTGGTCCTCCTGTGGTACCGGCATCTTCCAAATGCTGGGTTCTCTGCTGCAACTGGGCTGCACTTTCACCAACAGCCTGCCATAGGTTCTCCTCATGGTGCCAAGCTTCAGCTTCTCTGCAAGACCCTTTCAATCCTGGGCCTTCTACTGCCCCTGAGGCTGTACTTTAACCAATGACCTCTCCTGGCCTCTCACGGTGCCAAGCCTCATCTGCTCTCCTTGACTCCTTTTATGCCTTCAAAATCAGTACGGCCTGGGTGACTCTGAGATACCAAGTTTGGCTGCCATGCAAGGTACAACCTTGGCCATCTCTGGAGCACAGCTTTTGTGCATTGAAACACTTCCAAGAAGATTTCACCTCAGTTACGCTGTTCTCTTCTTAATCACTACTAACTTCTCCTCTCTGGCTGACCAGCATCAAGTGTCCCAGCCCTTCGATCTTGCTCACCACAGCTGACTCCTCAGCCCCAGCTACCCAGAACCACAGGACCTTAATTCAAAATAACACATGGCCCTGAAGAGTCTTTAACCTTCCTCCCGAAACTTCAGACGCCCGGCCTCTTTGTCTGCATCAGCCTCTCAGCATTCTTATCTTCCAGGCTCCTACAGAAGAGCTCGTCAAGCGGTGAGCTCAATGGCTTTTCTTGCATAAATTTCCAAAGCCCTTTCACAATCTTCCCCCAAACAACATGGCCAGGTTAGACCACAGCAATAGATCCCCAGAACCCAGTTGTCTTAGGGCTGCTATTGCTGTAATCAACACAATGACCAAAGAAGCTTGTAGAAGGAAGGGTTTGGTTCACACTTCCACATCACTGTTCATCGTCAAAAGAAGACAGGACAGGAACTCAAGCAGGGCAGGAACCCAGAGGTAGGAGCTGCTGCAGAGACCATGGAGGGGTGCTGCTTACTGCCTTGCTCCCCGTGGCTTACTCAGCCTGCTTTCTTAGAGAACCCAGGACCATTTGGCCAGGGTTGACACCACACAAAATGGTCTGGACCCTCCCGCACCAATCACCAATTAAGAAAATGTCCTGCAGGTTTGCCTACAGCCAGACCTCGTGGAGGAATTTGAGGTCCCTTCCTCTCTAATGACTCTAGCTTGTGTCAAGCTGACATAAAACCAACCAGTACAAACACCAAGTCAATCCATTTGTCAGGGAGGTCATCTTGGTCATTACAAGTTTGGATCTATGAATATATGCACAGAGCGACATGCAAATCCAGGACCAGGATTAGGACGAGATGTGGAAGGGATGCAGGGAGTTTCAGTGCCTTTTCTGGACTCTAGCATGGATTCCGGCTGAGGGAACCACAGTTTGGGTCTTTGCTCCTACATTCCTCCAAGCCCTCTCTATGGCCTACCCTAGGACTCAACACCACACTGGCAGAAAGACAATCTAAGGTGGTGAGTGATTCATGGCTCACCAAGGTTTTTCCTTGTAACACCCAATTCTGTGTTACACCCTCGGTACATACGCGAGTTGGGCAAGGGCCTGGAGATTGAAAGAACACACAAAGAGACATGGGTCATTCGAAAGGAGATCAGCCGAATGCCATTTATTCAACCTTGGGGAAATCCTTATATACCTAGCTGCTGCATAAGGATTTCCACCCAGGCAGGTGGGAAATTACCATGCCAAAGATGAAGTCAATGCCCTACAGCTAATCACCAGGCAGGGCAGAGGGAGCACAGGAACAAACAGAATGCTTTAGTTAGCTGACCAGAAACTGTCCTCAAGATGCACCCCAGGAACAAGGGTAGACCCGGGCCCTACATTTCCTGACCAAAGGATCCCGAGAAGGCAGTCCAGGGGGATCTGAAGCTCTTCCTGAGGGGCTGGTGCCTATGAGAAAGGCCTGATCCTCATCTCCAGGTAATCCTGGGCTTTTCTTGCTTTGTCTGTTTGCTCCTTAAGAGAAGTCTCCGAAGAGTAAATGGGGGACTGGGCGGCGGCGGTGCTTATCTTTAATCCCAGCCCTGGGGAGGCAGATACACGTGGATATCTGAGTTTGAGAACAGCCTGGACTACAAAGCGAGTTCCAGGACAACCAGGCCTGTTACACAAAGAAACACTATCTTGAAAAACAAAACAAAATAAAACAAAAAAGAGTAGATGGGGTTCCCCAGAGTCCCCTAATTCAGGAGGAGAGAGACTTACTGCACGCCTAACGTTCTGGGCCAGAGCTGGGAGAGGACCCATTTCTAGTCATCCAGTGCTCCCCACCCCCCATGCTGTGAACACAGCTGTCTGACTCTGTGGTTGGTTGAATGGCCTTGGTCATGTGTCAGGGCTGTCCACCCTTCCCTCCAGTTACACTCACTCTCTAGTGAGGGTCTGCTGAGACTGGCAGAGGCAGGAGAGTTGGCCTCATAAGCTCAAGCCTGTGAGATCTACTCGTACAAAGGGAAATGCCTTGGGGGCTATCCAGCCACCTTGGTGCTTCTCCTCGTTTACACTTTTGAGACCAGGCAGAGGAAGCATGAGTCAATTAGAAGCTCAGTCAGATACCTGCCATGGATGTTTGTAGATTGTAGTGGCATTTCATTTGTTTTAATAAATAAAACTTGCATGAAGATCAGAGCGTAAAACAGCCCCACTGGTCAGCCGTACAGACCAGGCAGTGCTGACACACACCTTTGATCTCAGCAGCCACACTGGTTTAGCATAGAAACCGGGTGGTACACGCCTTTAATTCCAGCCCTAGAGAGGAATATAAAACGGGAGGAGGCAGCTCTCACACAGTCTCATTCTGAAATTCCTGGAGGAAGGATCGCCATTTCGGACTGAGGTAGAGGTAAGAACCAGTGGCTGGTTGTTTTTCTTTTCTGACCTGCAGGCTGAACCCCAATTTCTCGCTCTGACCGTGCTTCAGTAGATGAAAGTTGGGCTTCTTAAGAAGTATTCTACTCTTGTGTCACTCACAAACAACCAAATATTGGCTGTATTTTGAACTTGTACAATTCTGACTCGTGAAGGCACACACTGGTTCCAAGGTCAGATGGTCTGATTGGCCAGCATTTGCCGGCTGTGCAGTCTTGGGCAATGTTGTTTAGATTCTGTGCCTCAGTTTACTTATGATAAAACAGAAGACAATGGTATCCACCTCATAGGCATGGAATGCGTGTTTCAAAGCTGATACATACAAAGCACATAGGAGGGAAATGTGCACACATGCGCACACACACACACACACACTCACCCTGACAACACCGTCTATTCTTTTTCTCAAGCTCTCCCTTGGGACTAGGTGAGCACCCTGCCTGCCCCTCAGTTTTAGCCCTTATCCCTATATGGTTTCTAGCATTTATCCTTATAGAGCTTCTAGTTGCTTCTTACATACAGCTCTGGCTCCTTAATTGTGCTAATCACTGGTCCCAGGTCATCCCAGAAGCTCAGTGGCAGCCAGTAATGAGCAAGGTCACATGCTTCTGGTTCCTAGTCTGAAATATAGAAAATGTCTTCCCAATAGGACACAAATCAGTTCACAACCAAAAAGAAGTGAAGTATGACCAAACGAAGCCAGGCTTCTGTGTCACTGGGTGTGTCTAAGCAGCACACCGAAGACAGTGGAACTGGGGTCATCGGTGGGTATGGCCAGCTCCAGCAGGTGGGGCCAGGCAGCTTTCCCCAGACCTGTACTGAGTGCACTGCTCTCTGACTCTTACCTGGGGGAGATGGGCCCGCACAGGGCGACACAGCAGTTTGTGAAGATGTTCCCATAGCTGTAGGGGTTGTAGTTTTCTTTACCTCTTTTATTGGACCAAGAGCCTTTGATCTGAAAGAGAAGGAGCATCAGTAACACAATGTCTAGGATTTGGCCAACTGGACCCAGGGATGCCTTTGAGAGATGCAAATAAGGGCTATAGCTCAGTGGGAGAACATCTGCCCAGCACATGCCCGACGCTGGTGGCACCGCTAGCATAGCAAAAAGTCTTTACTGGGAGAAACAGAGGCACTTTTTTTTTTCCTGTGGAAAATAAGCATTTATAAAAAACTTAGAAATATCCTCAGACAGTAGCTTAGGTTAGGGAGAAAGTAGCAATCTCTGGGGAAAAAACGTTCCTTTAAGATTATACTGCACTAAAAAAGTTCTAATAGAAACCGGTGGAGACTCTGGCTTTCATATTCATATCTTGCGCCCTGTCTTATTTATTTGTTTATTGTGTGTTGTGTGTTATAGGTGTGTGTGGCATATGTGCTATTACATGCGGAAGCCAAGATGAGACGCCTGCTGTGTTTCCCTGATGCTCTCCAGTGATGCTGTTGCCTTCGACAGAGGCTCTTACTGAACCTGAAGCCTATGGCTTCAGCTAGGTGGGCTGGCCTGTGAGCTCACAGGTACTGCTTGTCTCTGTGTTTTCCCCACCCCTGCCCCAGTGCTGGGTTTACAGGCGTGTGTGGCTGTGTGGGTACTGGGGTATCAGATTCAGGCCCTCGTGATTGCAGAGCAAAGGCTCTTATCCATTGAGCCCGGCCTTCTTATCCCTAAGTTGTAATTAAGTGAATGCTAACCGAAACAAATTAACTCGGGTTCCTTAACTGCCACTTGAGATTGGGAATGCAGCCTCTTGTTAAAACTGTCTGTCTTGCAGATTCCAGGAGTCATAGTTACCAAGTTGAATGCGCTGTTTTAGCAGTTCCTTATCTCATTTATTTATCATTTATTTTCCTCAGCTTTCGTTTAAGGAAATTGGATCTGCTCGGAAACATTTAACATGCATAGACAGACGAAATTTTGGTGTGAAGAGCAGGTGCGAACGATACTTGCTGGGAGGGGTTTCCAACATGTTTCCCATCCCCCTCCTCCCCTGCATTATGCGTAGGAAGACACTCCAGGACTCAAAGTTCAACGTTGGGTCAGGACAATTTCCTCCAGAAGCCATTGGACCCCAAGATGCCAGCCTGCCATGGTGTGTCTTTGGTTGGGGAAGCGTGACAAGCTGCCTCCAAAATGGTTGAAGAGGATTTGAAGAGGCTTCTTCAGGTCAGAACTGGGTGTCACTTGGCTTGTCTTAGGCCAGGACTGGCATCATGGTAGAATGTAGGAGGATGCAGGGATACCGCACACATTCATGTAGGACCCTGACAGGGCTTCCACGTCCTCCTCTGTCCCCAAGGTTCTCACAGCTGGATGGGACGTAGGGGAAAAGGTGACCCTGATCTCTCCCTTCCCCTACCTCCTCCGAGGCATGCAGATACCATGTAGATACCATGCAGATACCATGAAGATACCATGCAGACACCATGCAGACACCACACAGACACCACGCAGACACCACGCAGACACCATACAGACACCACGCAGACACCACACAGACATCACGCAGACACCACACAGACACCATGCAGATACCACGCAGACACCACGCAGACACCATGCAGACACCACGCAGACACCACGCAGATACCATGCAGATACCACGCAGACACCATGCAGATACCATGCAGATACCATGCAGACACCATGCAGACACCCATGTGCTACGGTCAGGAACTTACGTCTTCATTTGTTGTCTGGTTGGAGCTGATCAAGTACGTGTGGAAGCCCGAGAGGCCAACGATGGACCAGACGGAGAAGAAGCACACCACAGCCTCCAGCACAGTGGGCGAGTCAAGGACACCAACAGAAGGAGAAGGATTCCCGTGTCTCCCAGACAGGCGGTGTGGCAGGAGGTGAAGGGGCTGAAACCCCACAGGTGGGTTCTGGGCTCAGGCCTGGTCTCCTGTCCTGTCCCAGTCTCTAACCAGAGCCTCGCTCCTTCAGGCCAGTGGCCATCCTCAGACCTTCTGCCACCTCCTCCCCCAGTCAGAGGGGCAGTCACAGTTCTGGAATGGCTGCTCACTCTCTGGGGATCACTCCCCTCTTCAGAGTGGGCAATTTCCCCTTTGACCTTCACCATCTCTGACTTGCAACCTAGGATGGATGGAAGCTAACAGTAGGTCAGACCTTCAATGAAAGGACTAAATATTAACTGTCCCTCTGGCTTTAGCTTCTAAATGCTGAGGACTTTCTTTCCAGTAAGCACCTCACCCACCCACCAACACATAGGATGGCTTCTGAGATTTAGAAGCTCCTGCTTCTGTGGGCGGTCTGGTCTCGTGCCACTTATGAAGCAGGTCAGAAGCGCCAACGCCTATGAACTGGGGGGTGAGTCTTAAGTGTGGAATTGGGCTGGGGCGCTCCTTCTTAGAGACCCCTGCCCAGCTCCACAGCTAATCCCTGGCCCAGGACACTGTGCTAGGGGCTGGGAAAGGACAGTGTGCGAAAGCCAGGCACTCAACATGATGTGTCACCTTCAAGGAAGGAACAGTATGGCCTTCATCACCAGCTGGCATTGGTCAACTAAGAATGCAGCGATTTGAAAGGATGAGAGAATTTTCCCATCCCACAGATGTTTATAAGAGTCTATTTACAAGATACAGATGTTTCTCAGGAAAAACCAATTCATTTTGAGGCAGATCTGGGGTTTAAATATACATCTTGCTTCCTCCTAGCAATGAATTACGGACTGGGGAAAGTAAAGAAACCTTGTGCTTTCCTTATGCAATCACGGATGGAGGGACATAGATCAGGCTGTGCTGTGTCACCATTGATGTCTCCAGGTTGAAAATAATTCGCCTCCGAGGACAGAGCTGAATATATTACCCGGTGCCTTTGTGTGATGACGGATGCCGTTGTTTGGGACACGAGTCTCACATCAAATGGGAAAAGGAAAACAGACAGTCACTAACATAGGAAGTCACAACATCCACTTTTAGAGAAACAGGTGTTGGGGGGAGGGTCTAAAGGACAAGAGAAACAGAAGGAAGAAAGTCCTCGCCAGGGCCACAGAAGCCCTCTGCTTCCTCCAGGAAACGGCTGTGGTGGAGCTTTATGTGTGTGTGTGGAACAATGGCTCATGTATCCCAGTGGCCAGGGCATCCACATGGCATTTCTTTTCCTACCTATCAGGGCTAGGAGATGACTCAGGAAAACTTCATGTCCCACCCTGGCTACAAAGCAGAGGTGGAGTTCAGGAAAGCAAGATTAGGGGACCAGAGAGGAGGCTAAGTCGGGGGAAGGAGCCTGAGCCAGAGGCAGTGGCACTAGTTAGAGCTCTATGCAGCTAAGGGACAAGATCAGAGACTTTGAGATGAAGTGACACTGTAGCTAGGGGAAAGATGCGGCCTGGGGAAGAAAAGAGAATAAAGATGGGAGCCCAGCATCAATCTCAGAGACACCTGTCCATCACCAGCAGAATGATGAGGAAATCAACATGGAAGGAAGGCTCAAACATGAACCACAAAAACTGCCACATGAAAGTAGGACAGAGTTGAAGCAGGTGAATGGGCTGTGGGTGCCTGGGGACCCCATTTGCAGTGTGACCTGCATTACTAACTGCTTCCATTAGGAGGCAGTGTGATTGGTGGGCAAGGAATTGAAGGCGTTTATAGAAACGACAAAAATGGTGGTAGTGTGTGTATGTGCTTATGTGTGTTTGTGTGCATAGTTTCTCTCTCTGTGTGTATGCACGTGTATTTCTCTGCGTTTCTGTGTATGTGTGTGTTTCTATGTGTACACCTATGTGCCTTTAGAAGTCAGAGTCCAACTTTGGGAGTTATTCTGTGCCATTCACCTCTAAAATTTCTTTTGAGTCAGGGTTTCTCACAGGCCTGAAGCTTGCTAAGCAGGCTAGGCTGGGTGCTCATCGAGCCTTAGGAATCTGCCTGTCTCTGTCTCCACCGTACCAGGATTACGAGTACACACCACTGTGCCAGCCTCTATGCATGGATTCTGGGATTGAACTCAGGTTCTCAAGCTACCATGGTGAGCATTTTGCCATCTCCCTAGTCTAGAAAAATGTAACTTTTATATGACTCTCTTTCATGCGTCAGAAGCCATTTCTTCACTGGTTGATAGAACACAGTGCTTCTGTGAGCTTTGAGCTGTCACAAAATGACATGTTGCCAAGGGACAAAGCGAGGTACTTTGGCTCTCCCACGCAGCTGATAATGCTGCCTAAGACTATGTATCTTGAGGTACAGGCAAGCTTTTGTGGAACAATGGCTGCATCACTGGAGACAGGAACTGACTCAGTCCTGAGCGTAGTTCACTGACAAATACCACACCCATTTAACAAATGAGGATACCAAGGCTGGAAGCAAGGAAGAAATTTGCTAGAGAAACAGAGCCGAGCTGGGGGAGTAGCTCGGCGGTAGAGTGCTTGCCTAGCCTGCACAATGCCCTTCATTCAATCTCTAGAATTACAGAAAACCAGGCATGGTGGTACATGCCTATGACAGTTCTGTACATCCAGAGGTGGATGCAGGGGGATCAGAAGTTCAAGGTAATCCTTGGTTACAGGGTGGGAGGCCAGCCTTGGTTACAAGAGACCCTAAGAACAATGATAGCACAGCTGAGGGTTGAATGTCCAGCCAGTACAAGAATCTTCAGCTGCTTCTTTTCCCAATTCTCGCTGAAGGTCAGTGGTCCTTGGCTGACCTCATTCCAGTTCAGGGAGATAAGGACCCTGTTTGTAAGAGTCCGGGCATCTGTGGAAACCGAAGGAAAACCTCTCCTCATACCTGAGCTCAGGTTCAGGTACAGGCATTCCAACAACTAGCCCAGCAGCTTGATGGTCAAAATATATGTCCAGTAACAAGATCAGGAAGTGCTATTCTCTTCAAAGTTGCAAAACATCTTGGCTCATTTTTTAAAAATAAAAATGAGAAGAAACAAATTCCACTGAGAGTCAATTTAATAAGATGTTGGATGTTTGCTGACTGAATCAGGGATGGCTTCGGGTGAGAATCATTTCCACTGCCAGCCTCTGTCTGTCTAACCCAGCGGCCAATAAAACAGGCAGCTCCTTTTGGGCCAGAGGCTAGCTGTGGATTCCCTTAAACTCTAAGAGTCTGCACTAAGTGTGATGTTCAAAGTGCTGGCCTACAGATGCCCTGCAGAGCCCTCCCCGTGAACTCAGAGAGTAGGCTGGGTGGGCACCAGCTCCATGTTCCAGGGACCAGGCTCTGCTTGCAGAGGAGGAGGGGTGAGGGTGGAGGGAAGGGGGGAGATGAATGAGGGGAGAAGTAATACAGAAACTTGGGTGAGAGCCAGGGAAAGTGGCTAAGGATGCTTCAGGCCGGGGATAATCATAAACAGTGGGAGACCATCGAGCTCTGTCTTCAGCATCTGATCTTTCCTCACAAAGAGGCCCAGAAAAACGATTTTTCTTATAATCTCAGTAATTTACAAGAAAACTCCCCCGAAGTGCTCTGCACCATGGAGACACAGAAGCCTGGAGTTATCCCTGAGTCAAGCTGCCCTGGCTTTTTCTAATCCCTTTATTCCAGGCAGGAAGCAGAAGCCCAAAGACCAAATCACTTTTAAGGGCTCAGATAACAAGCCACGCCGCGTCCGTGGACTTCTGGGAAACACATATTCCTTCCTAAGACCCCAAGAGGAGGCAGTAGCACAAGGTTCGCAGGCTCCGTGCTCATGATGATGAGTCTGAGATGGACCTGGATGTTATTTTGTGGTTGAGTGTGAATGTGTGTTTCTGGGTTTCCTTACTAACCAGGTTTTCTGAAGGGCCAGGAAGGGATCACATTTAGGGGCTCTGCATGGGGCCTGTCTTTTCTGTCATTTCCAAGGCCCTGGGCCACCTCTTGGTGGGGCTTCAAGTATGAACCCCATAGTTTTCACTGGAGAGACTGTGCAGGGGTGTCTACCATTTTAGATGCAAGAGACCGTGGAGGTGGCCCGCGGCTGTATCTGCCTGGCAGACTATCCTGAAGCACGTGCACCTGGCAGGAATGGCTTCTTCATCACCCATCAGATGGATAGCTCTACTAGAGGCAGAACAGCACGGCTGTGCTGTCACCTGCCCTCCCCCCCCATGACGGTGGCAGTTTGCATGAATGACTGACCCCGTAAGAAGGGGAAGTGACAGTTCTCTGTCACAGGTTCATCTGACCACAGCCCTGATCTCAAACCTTTTTCACCTGCGTGTAGAGGTTCCAGATTCACAGCGGAAGTGACCAGGAGCTCAACCAAACTCCCAACTAGAGCCTTTAAGAAACAGACTCTGAGGGCTGGGCAGTGGTGGCGCACGCCTTTAATCCCAGCACTCAGGAGGCAGAGGCAAGCGGATCTTTGTGAGTTCGTAGGCCAGCCTGGTCTACAAGAGCTAGTTCCAGGACAGGCTCCAAAGCTACAGAGAAACCCTGTCTCGAAAAACCCCCCAAAAAAAAAAAAAAAAGAAAGAAAGAAACAGACTCTGACAGATAGGCTCTAAAGGTCATTTAGGTGACAAGGTGCACAAGAACAATGGGAGACCACCATGGGCTGAGGGCATGGGGAGGCGTTTCTAGTCATCAGAGCAAGGGACTGTAATGGGATAGGACGTGTCCGGACATGGCTCACAGCACAAGGATGGGGTAAAATTCACAGTTAGTAGTAGGGGAACAGATGCTTGATTCTGAGGCATTCCCGAGATGCTTTTGTGGACCCTTTGGGTAAAAACCATGTTACTGTCAATTTCCCCACTGGACACCAGTTCCAGTCTCCTCCTCCCTCCTCTGTATGCAGCCTGCTACGGTCATCGAGCATCCTTAACCTCAACTTCCCGACTATTGGGATTATAGGTATGTGCCCCTGCACTGGGCTCTACAACCTCACCACTGGAACGGAAGATAAAGGAAGAAGTGCAAATGCTCAGCCACAGAACACCTGGCTATACAGACTCTGGGGTTAGAAAGTAGTTAGAAGAGAATGAGGGAGATTTATTTATCTCCAGGCAATGTTTCGGAACAAAATCAAGGAACAACGCAAAGCGCAGTGTCCTTGTAAGACACAAGCAACCCTTTAGCCACACACAAGAGTGTGTTCCAATGTCATGAAGACTTTCTGGACGGACATATGAAAACTGACAAGGAGTCCCATACAAGGGAGGGCCAGGGAAACCCTCACTTTCTTCCTGTCATATTTCTTTTGGAATTATTTTAGAACTTCATCATTTATCAACTCAACATTGTGATGTCATGCAACGTAACTGGGGTCTTAAGCTTCAGGCCCCGTTTGCTCCGTTGGCTGGGCAGGGGTGGTGGGGAGAATGTGGTTCTTGCTTAGGTGCCACCAGGGATGTCACTGGACTTCCTGGCACAGGGGCAGCCATAGGCAGCACTAGGATATCTGTCTCTATTTTCTTGTAGTCTTTTGGACATCAATTCCTAGCAGCATGGATGGGCTATCAAAAGCCTATGCTGCCTTCAGTATTTTCCCACTCTGCCACATGGTGCCCCCCTTTCTGACAGCCTTCTAGTAAATTCTATTAAAATAGACCAATGCCCATTAGTCTGTGGGTGCCTCCCAGGTGGGTAAGCATCGCAATGAATGCAAATTGGAGACAAAGAGGCTTTCTAGGGGAAAGCCGAATCAATTGCCATTTGCTTTACCAACCACAGGAAATCCTTTTCATTTTGGGAGCGCTGAATAATAAGCCATGATTAAAACGGACTGTAATCCCTTTAATGGAACATTAATGCCATGTTACATTGACATGACTGTGAATGACAGGCTCCCCTCTCTGGGGGCTTCCTCAAGGATTCCCAGGGCATCCTGCTCTCCCTGCACTTGCTCCTGAGGCTTTCTGCCTTTGTGCACAATGGGAGTCTGGGAGGAGTGTTACCACGTGGTTCCCTGGTAGGCCTGACCGGTGGTATTTTCTGTGAGTTTCTACAGGTTTCCCTCCTTCTGTTGGACCTGCAGGTAACAAAAGAGGACCCTGAAGTTACAGTGGGGTGGCATGTGTGTGTGTGTGTGTGTGTGTGTGTGTGTGTAAAGAGATAGATAGATGATAGATAGATAGATAGATAGAGAAATCAATATCTGAGATTCTCTTTATAAACAACCCAGAACTCACCATTTCTCTTCAATCTACCCAATGTTAGTATCTCCCTTGTCTCCTGCAACCCTCTGTGTCCACAGCACTCTGGCACAATCTTCTCCTGTGCTTTGAATGTGAAATGTCCCTTACAGCTTGATTTCCAGTTGGTGACACTCTTTGGGGAGGTTTGAGAACTTGGGGAACCTGAGGCTTAAATGGAAGGCATAGGCCACTGGGGACAGGCTTGAAGGACAGGGCTCTGCTTCTGGTCCTGGTTTTGTTTCCTGTTCAGCCAAGGTGAGACTCGATCACAAACTGCTTTCTCAGTGAACTTCACCAGGAGGAGCTACTTTGTCACAGAGACGGGAAATGTAAAAACACCGCCTCAGAATCACCACTGTTTCCCTCCTTGTTCTCACCGTCCTCAGGCCATGAATCCCACTGCGATGCTTTTCCCACCATGCTGTGCCTTGCCCTACCAGAGCACAGTCTATGGCCTTGAGCACCCAGATCTGCAGATGTTCACAGAGGAAGAGAACAGTAGGCATGTGTCGTGTGTTGACTTGTCACCTCAGACCAGGCCCTTTTGAATTGCTGTGGGATAATCCTTCTGTAGACCGTGAATATATGCTGCTCTCATTGGCTGATAATAAAATCTGTTTTGGCCTATAGCAAGGCAGAATATAGCTAGGCAGGAAAGGCACACTGAATACAGGTACAGGGAAAGAGAAGGGCAGAGTCAGGGGAGATGCCAGCCAGCCGCTGGAGCAGCAAGGTGTATTAGAGCACAGGTAAAGCCAGGAGGCATGTGGCAAAACATAGATGAGTAGAAATGGGTTAATTTAGAAGTAAGGGCTAGCTAGTAATAAGCCTGAGCTGTTTGGCCAAGCATTTTGTAACAGAGCCCTGTTCTGAAGCCTGCAGATCTAGAAAGGGGGAACTACAGGCAGCGCTGCCATCAGTCAAAGCTCTGTACGCAGGCAGTATTACAGGTCAGATTCACCCACTGTGTGCTGGTGTCCAGACTTAGCACTGGGGTTTGTAAGACAGCAGTTCTCATCCTATGGGTCATGACCCCTTTGGGGGTCGCACATCAGATGTCCTTCATCCCACATATTTACATTGTGATTCATAACAGTAGCAAAATTATAGTTATGAAGTAGCAAGGAAATAATTTTATGGTTGGGAGTCACTACAGCATGAGGAACTGTATTAAAGGGTCACAGCGTTAGGAAAGGTGAGGACCAATGCCATAAGGCAGGGCTGATGCTGTGAAAGACACAGGTGAGCTTCACTTAAGATCCACCAAAGCGGGCGGTCATAGAGGCAATGTCTGTAGGGGATCTGGTCACCCTGGTGGCGTTGGGGAGTAGAACAAAGGATGCCATTTCTCCTTGAACCTGTTCTTAGTAGCTCAGGTGAGCCCTGGATTCCATGAACCATCCTTTCTTCTTGCTAACTCCAGTTTTCTGGATCACTAATAGGAGATAGGACACGTGGAATTTATTCTTCGCCCCCTCCTTTGCTCATTATCTGTATGGCTCCAGTCTGCTTCCACCATACAGAACTCACTAATGAGTTATCTGCTGGTGACTGAAGATGCCCTGGTAACCAGACACACACACACACACACACACACGCACGCACGCACGCACGCACGCACGCACGCACGCACGCACGCACACACACAGTTTACAGATCTATCTAAATATCCCCAATACCGCATTTGTCCACAGCCCAGGGCTCAACGGCATGGGTGCCTTTACTTTAGAAAGCATGTTTACATATGTGGTAGTGTCTTCTACCACCTCTGAAAAACCACTCAAGAGAAAAATGAAGAGTTCAAATGCAATTTACCCAGAAGGGGAAAGGGTCCTGAGGAGCCTGGTCAGCAGGTCCATTTTGATGCCACAGCAAACCAGCAGAAGCCTATTCAGCACTTAATGAGCAGACACCTTTTTCTTTTAAGATTCAAAATACCGGGCTGGAGAGATGGCTCAGAGGTTAAGAGCACTGGCTGCTCATCCAGACAGAGGTCCTGAGTTCAATTCCCAGCTACCACATGGTGGCTCACAACCATCTATACTGAGATCTGATGCCTTCTTCTGGCATGTGGGCAAACATGCAAGCAAACACCATGGACATCATAAATAAATAAAATCTTTAAAAAAAAAGATTCAAAATACCATAGTACTTAGATATACACACTGCTTGGGCGTATGTATAGGGTGGAAAGTGGTCCCTGCTGCTAAATGGCTTGAGTTGACCTTTCAAGTTTGTGGAAGAGAGTTCTATGTCTAGAGACAGACATAGATAGGTCACTGCACTTGCGGGAGAGTGCTGCAAGGTACCCCATCAAGTCTCTCAAGTGGCCCAGGAGCCTCAGCCGCTGCCTCCTGCTCCAAACAGACAGCCCCCTCCAGCAAGCAGCACCTGCCAATCACAGTGAAATTAGGTGAGCTCATAGCTCTGTTTCTCCTCAGCCTCACCTGATGGAGCACCAATCACAGCTGGCTTCCAGGGCAGGGAGCGGCCAACGAGACTCTGTCTATAGCTATCTAGCTAAAGAACTCTTCAGTTTAGACAGGGCTGCACGAGTGTCTGGAGACGCCATGTTCAGATGCCATTTATCATGAGGCTCCCGATGCCTTACAGAATGAATAAGGAGATTTATGAGAAGAAAAGCCAAAGCCAGGGTGATAAAGAGGTAAGAGTGTAGGGGTTGGTGAAATACTGAATCCACAAGCAAGGTCCCCACAGAGCCACCAGAAAGGATATCTTGCTGGACTGTCCTTAAGGGCATTGAGGAATCCCGTTTGCTGTGAACCTGTGGGAATGAAGCCAACATTTAGTATCCAGACATTCATGCCTGCCCGTGCTCAATGTTCTCATCTATATAAGAATAATAGGTGTCTAGACATCAATTAAACGATCATCTTTGGTGTTAGGACACTCAGCTTATTGATCGGGAGATCGTGATTTCACTGAAGCCATTCAAGAAGATGGCAGATTCATAATTAGAACCAACATCTGCAGGACATTTTTTCCCAATGAAAGCAGATGTATGTCTGTATATTTTTCCATAAATTATAGCTTTGATTGCTCTTTTGTTTTCCTCATTTTAACAGGAAAACAGAATCCTACATAATCCCTTCTGTTTTGCCCACAGCTGTTAACATTTGGCAGCAGAGGTCTTAGGGACTTGGCTACCCAGTCTTCCTTCTTGAACACAGAGTAAACGAAGCTAAGGTTCATTCCCTGACCCTTTTGGGTGAAGGTGTTTCCTTGTCCTGTGATCGTGTCCTGCAAGAAAACACTGAGGGGTTTGAGTTCAGCTTCATCTGATGAGGACAGGAATTCTGTTTTATATATTACCATCACATTTTAAACCAATGTTAAAGATTTATTTTTATTCGTGTGTGTGTGTGTGTGTGTGTGTGTGTGTGTGTGTGTGTGTGTATGATACATGTGTGGATGCCTGTGGAGGTTAGAAGAGGGAGTTGGATCCTTTGGAACTAGAGTTATACACTGTTGCTCAGTGTGGGTGCTAGGAACCAACCGGAGTCCTTTGGAAGCACAGCAAGCGCCCTTTATCACTTAAAAATCTCTTCAGCCCAACGTCTGAGGTGGAAGTCTTGTCAATGCTATCTTGGGGATGATTCTGGGCCCTTCTGACTGAAGCCACTGTGCTTCAAGTGACACAAGCCTGGGCCACAGAATGCGAATTGTTAAGCTAGTGTGGCGACCGTTGCTTCTTGATGCCGATTAACCAGCTGTGGGCTGGGATGAGTGAGGGGCACTGTCCTAGGTCTTTCTGTGTGACTGTCAACCTGTGTCCCACTATGTGAAGGTAAAGAGGGAGCTTTGTTCCACTTCGTATTTCTCCTCCAGGAACTCCCTCCCTGTGGGCCTACTGCTCACCGTGGAGGCACGAGGATGGCTAGGTGGTGGGGAGGGCGGCTCAAGAGGGGCTGCATTGATTACTGATATGGGAAGACAGGTGTTTAAAGCTTCTTGCCTCTCCTCACATCCAGCAGGGTGCAGTCGGTGAATGACAAGTTGCAGGCCACTAGCAAACAACCTAGCAACCTCAGAACAAAAGGAGACTAAAATAGACCCCACCGTGTAGGAACCAGGGTAAATGAAA
>NC_022034.1:11764275-11771672 GCF_000317375.1 Microtus ochrogaster
ATATATATATATATGGCTAAACCACTACTTCTGAGCGTCACGTGTGTGCTCTCCCTGTCCGTGTGAATGACTGCTTCCTTCAGAACAGCGCCTAACACTCTCAGCTTTCTCTTCGCTGCTCTTGTGCGTGAATCCACAGACTGGCTCCTGGCTCCACTTCTGCCATTTTGGGATTCAGAAAACCCCAAGCAAAAGGGTCTCTGCAAAGCCACGTTGGCACCAGCGCCAAGGTGGAAGAGGACTCTGGTGGGGACTAGTCATTTTTCATGAACTCACTAACTCAAGACTCTCAGGCGTGTATTCCTGATTTGTGCGTACTGGGACAAAAAAGAATCGTAACCCAAGACGATGCAGTATAGAGCACTGTGAGCCTTAGGGTAGCTGATGGAGCGGCCACCCTTGACTGACGCTTATGGAAACCAATGGGAGCAGGGAGCAGTGGAGCCCAAAGGGAGCAGGGACCAATGGAAGCCCTTCTCTATTCTTCTTCCCCAGACCCACAGGGACGAAGCCCCTGGAACAGAACAAGTGGGAAAGGGGCCTAATCCTGCTCCACTCATGAGATCCATGCTGGCAGGAGAGGAAAGTGAAGCTTTTCTGCTTAGAAACTTCCAGAGGCACACCAGAGCAAGGCTTGTGCTTGCTAATGGGCGTGTATGCTCCAGGACCGGGTGAAAGGCAGAGCTGCTCACTTATGTGGGCAGTGACACGCCAATAAAGTTTAAAGGCTTAGGTTTGTGGTTCAAAGCCAATGAGCTCCTTTCTCATCATTTCCCATTGTGGGAAAGTGAGTGACTAAGAGACAAAAGAAACGCAGTATGAAGGTTCAGAATGGTGCTGGAAAAAAAAATGCTGATTTCTTATGCAAATATATTAAAATCATTTACACTCAAACCTCACTTTCTATGTCAGAGGTTGTTTGTTCATATTCTTGAAGAGAATTGAGTATCTCATTGAGTGCATATGAAAAACCCAGTATATGTCCCCAGCCATATTCTTCGTCTGGGGATGTATATATTCAAACCATGGGTCAGTAGATAAGGGAATAGACTCAGTATTCAATGGTTGTCATCATGCTTGTAGTTCCTTGTGCAAAATGTAGGGGTGAACCTTACGGGGGATCCCCAGCAGACATCACTGAGGTTGGATAGGGCATGCATGTCAAGGGGAAAGTCCTGTTAGTCTAGGTGGTCCAGGGGTCACCTGGAGACTGCCATTTGAGGGATGGGGTTGAGGAAAGAGGGAGGGCTGAGGAGAGACGGGCAAAGTGAAAATCAGAGTGGGCAGGCTGGAAATGAGGGGGGGAGGGGGAAAGAGATTGAAGAGAAAGCCAGAAATGATCAAAAATTATAAATCAAAATCAACTCAGAAAAGCCCGAGTCGGGCAAATGGTTACATACGGAATCTGATTTGGGCAGCATACTTACGAAGAATGACGTGGGCGATAACGAAGGCAAATATAAAGACTGTCAGAAAAGACAGGGATAAAATAAACATATAAAAAAATCTGTAGTTTCTTTTCCCCACACAGTTGCCTACCCAGGGACAGTGGTGGTCAAACCGTTCTGAAATGAGAGGCAGAGAAAAGAAAAGTGGAATTTAATTAATAAAATATCTGCTTACATGAGGGAGCCCCTCCCTCCCACAATGCTCCAATAATATAGCAAAAAACAATATCATATTATGTTATTTCCAAATAGACTGCTCAGAGAGGTACTTATTAACATCGATACATTTCAGGAACATAATCATGCTTCCAACAGACCGCAGGTGTTTGGAAACACCAGCTGTGAATTCCCCTCAAATGGTTACTTAAAGAAACAGTAGCACACATTCTCAGACTCAGAAGTAAAAACTCAACTCTTTGTGTTCACAGAACAGTTTTCCCTTAAATGGTGCCAACATCATCCGGTGACAAGGACTTGGCTGGGTGGGGGCTGGGTACGTCAGTGGGTGGCCTCCTGATACAGCGAGTGGTTCCAGAAAGAGCCATAATGGGTCTAGGGCAGGACAGAGGGACAGTCCTTTGTTCTCCCATCTCGGTTAGAAACACTTGACATAAATTTATCACAGACACCAATTTATTCCTATCAGGAAAGTGATGTCACTATTCTTTCTCAAAGACATACAAAACAAGGCACGAAGAGATGGGAGACTGTGTGCAGGGGCAGCCAGGCCAGCATCAGAGTGATTAGCCCTGAGGCTGGGCCTTCGGACATCCTTCATCTCCTAGCATGGTATGCTGCCTGTGGTCCTTCATGATGGCAGCAAGCTAGGTTTGGGCGCTGGATGCCATTACTCCCCTGTGCCTAAGCACAAGCCTATGGCTTCTCCTTCTGGGAACTTCACACAAAGTCTGCAATGCATTTCGATCTGTTCTTCCTCTGGCAGAGACAGCAAAGTGTGATCTCCTACTCGTTAGCTGATCTTCTATGCAGACCGACTATTCCGTGTCATCCTAAGAACCCATTCACGTCAGACCGCCTGCTGCGAGCTGGGGGATGTTCATCTCTCAACTGAGCCCCTTATTTGGGCTCTTTCCTCAGCCTCCTGCCTACTTAATTTCCATATTTTATCCTCTGTATGGGCTTCACAAAACAGGAAGGGAAGGTGTCGAGTGTGACTTTATAAATAAAACGTAACAGAGGTGGCCAAGGTGGTAAGTTCCATGGGCCACTAGTTGTGGATCCAGCCCCCTCTGTGCCACTGGCTGAAAAGGCACAAGGACACCGGGATGAGGGTGGCAGCCTAGGAAATGCAGGGGACGCTGGTCTGCTAGCAGCATGAGCAAAAGCAGTCACTTTGAAGAGGGAGTAGCAGGACAAATTTCAGAGCTCAGTGGCCTGGTGACAGAGCCAATGGCCCATAAGATAGAGATACTTAAGGAAAGTGATTACATTGGTGTGGCCCTGGGAGTTCCTCACTATCACACGCTGTCAGCTAACACCTTCATAAAATCTACCTCACTCTAGCTAAGGAAAGGTGAGCAAGACAGGCAGAGTGTGGGAAATCTTCAGGGCCATGAAAACCTGCTGGGTGATAATAGATATCTATTATTATATCTTTGGCTATTTGTCCAAGACTACAGGGCCTCTAATCTCGAATGAGCCATGAACACTGACAGTGTGTCAACACAGGGGCGTCAGTCCTAACACACATGCTTACTCTGGTAGGCATGGGGATGACCGAAGGCTGTGCCTAGGGATGGCGGGTACATGGGAACCCCTGGGTTTTCCTTTCAATTTTTCTGTGATCCTAAAAACAAGGTACTCAGAAATTAAACAAGCAAACACCATCTCTCCAAGTCATCATTCTGCGATCTATACAATGGCAGGTCTGCAAGATGAAGACCGCAAAAGGAGGAAAAAACATATCTGAACCGGCCAGACGTTCCCCAAGACTATAAAGCTATTATTTCCAGTAACACCTTTTCTGCTTGACAGCTGAGCTTAGAAAACGGGAGTGAGAGCAGAAGCCAGGAGCAGATGAACACACGTGGGGCCAGTATCTGCCTTCAGTAGTGCACCCGGCTCTGCAGGGCCTGTGTAGAGAGGAAACCTCTAAGCTGCAGGGAAATGGCTCTCGGTAAAAGCCACACGTGAAGTGAAAGGAGCCATTCGCATCTAGAAAGAAGCCTCCAGAGGACAAGGTTTTATGCCATGGGCCCATGTCCACAGGGTTGGCCTTTTAATTCTAGCTCAGAAATCTTTAAATCTGTCAAGCCAAGATGTGGGCTCTCTTAACAGTAGAAAGACAGCCGGCCAAGGATGACCCAATGAGTCTTGTGGGTTCCAGGAGGCCTCTGGGAAGCCAGCGCTTTCAGGGTGGGACTTGGCACCTGGCTCCCCCAAAGCCTGGCCTGGAAGCCATTTCCCTTAGAGATGTGTCTTGCCGGAAACTGCCTTGACTGACAAGCGTGACCGGAACTTTAGGCGCACCGAGCTGTTTGCCATGGACTGTTTCTCACGTCTTCTGCAGACGCCGAGTTCACGATGGCTGCTGGATCTGAAGCTCCCAGGCCCCTCTGTGGACCTGGAAAGCATGGTATCAAGAGCCCATGAAGGGGCCTGGAGCTTCTGGGGTAACACTCTGTTACCCCATTGTGTGCTCACGGCACCCCTTCTTCCCTTTCCCTGCCCATGAGCTAGAGGGGGTTGGTGCGCTCCTTTATCTTCACTATGGACCCCGTGCATGGGCAAATCTTCCATCTGAAGGCTCAACAGTGACCGGAAAGCTGCTTCCCACCTTCAGCAATAGATAGCTGCTAGACCTGGCTGGTGTTTCAGCTATGCCTTCTCCCAGGATGCTTCCTGTGACTCTTTACCAAATATGAGCCTCTCTAGACTACTATCCAGCCCGCTACCCAACTCTGAAACCCATACACTACCGCTGACCTCATCCTTCTGTCTCCAACCAAGTCCAAACCTTGAGCAGGTTTGCCCTACTTTTATTTGAAACCATGTTGGTTTTTATTTGTTCTCAATAGTCAAAATATTGACTAGGCTCCAATTTAATAGGTATTTCCTGGAGCACTGAATATACCTGGATACCACCGGGACTTCCACAGGTGGTGTGGTTAGAAACCCGAGAATATTCGGTAAAACGGTGAGTAAGCTGGCCGGGGCATCCTGACCACACCTCTGGTGGCTTTCTGCTGTGCTGCAGTGGTCTGAGGGCTTGCTTCTCACCCCGCCCTCCTAATTCTCCATGATTCCCGAGGGCAGGGTAGGGGATTTTATAATCATCTCTATAGCTCCGGAGACTTGTAATAGATATGCATTAAATGACTTTCAGTGCCTGTAGCAGGCTTAGGAATGTCCTGCTGGGCAAATAATGGCCTTGAGTAAGGTGGAAGGGGAGCTGGTGGGTGTGTCAACCATAGGGAAATACAAGGGGCCTCAGCATATGGCCATGCCCGGAGAAGTCGGGGGTGGATAATCCACTGAGCAAGCAAGGTGGCCAGCTGGTGTCAAGAATCAACTGGTAGAGACGGATGAATGAGGAAAGGTGGCTCTGTTTAAAAGCTCTTCCCTAGGGAGACCCAGAGGATGCTGGGTACCAAGCCGCCAGCCTCAGCTCCCAAGCAAGCTCCCGATTTTGTCACAGGGAGACATCACTCGGGAAAAGGACATAGGCTCCTATACTGGAGCCTTAACTTATTAATGATTACAGGAAGCTTCCGGCCACATACATAGTTCCAGTTAGAAACATTGCTTCCTATCATTGGACAACAGACCTCTGCCGTCTCTCCTGTTCTCCATATCACAGCCCAGGGAGCCCTGAGAAAGGCAAGCAGCCTGGATACCTGCCCACCTTCTTCTTTTTAGAGACAAGGTCTCATTGATCAGCCTAGGCTAGCCTGAAATGTGCTTATGTAGATCAGGCTGGCTTCGAACTCACAGAGATCCCTCTGCCTCTGCCTCCCTGAATGCTGGGATTAAATGCTTTCATGCCACCACCCAGGTTGACTTCTCCTCCCCTAGTCACAGGAACGAGCAGCCTTAGTCCCCTAAAGCAACTTGAGAATTCTGTGACACCAGAGAGCTTGGGAACCTCAACGGAGATTAGAAACTTCTAATCCAAATGTTTAATTGCATCCAAATTAAGTTAAATGTTTTTAAAGATTCGAAGTGGAAAACTGCTTTTCTGTAAGCCTCAGGCCCTTTCACCTCCACGGTCAGAAGGATTTCCCCTGGTAAGGTATTTTTTGTTTGTGCTTTAGGTCAGATGCTGAGAGACAGGGACACGCATTGTTACCTGGCCATATGGATTACATAGCCCCCCCAAAGCAACCCTACAGGAACGGCTGGAAATGGAGCTTAGTGACTCAGAGTCTCCATCACTGAGAGTTTCTGCCTTGGCCAGATCTATCAGTGGCTTCCCATTGCACTCAAGGCCAGGAAGGCTTGGGAAGAGCACACTTGCCCCTGTCCCTTTGAGACTCTTCTTACTTTTATACGGCCTTTGCTCCCACCGTGCCAGGACCCAGGCACTGTACAAAGCACTCAGTATGAATTGTGTTATTTATTTATTTATTTTATTTTAGTGTGTGTGTGAATGATTGTGTGTATATGTGCATGTGTGTGTGTGTGCATGCTTGCATGCATGTGGGAGTTGGAGAACACCCTTGTGTCCTTGGGTGTCATCCAGGAATGCTGTCTGCTGCCGTCTGCTGTTCACCTTTTGTTTGTTTGTTTGTTTGTTTGTTTGTTTGTTTTTTCCAGACAGTGTTTCTCTGTAGCTTTGGAGCCTGCCCTGTGTCCTGGAACTAGCTCTTGTAGACCAGGCTGACCTCGAACTCACAGAGATTCACCTGCCTCTGCCTCCCGAGTGCTGGGATTAAAGGCGTGCGCCACCACAGCCCAGCTCCGTCCACCTTCTTTGAAGGCAGGGTCTCTCAGTGGTCTGGATCTCACTAATTAGGTGAGACTGGCTGGCCAGCAAGTCCTGGGAATTCTCCTGTCCCTACAAGTCCAGCTCTGTGATTACAAACATGCACCATCTAACTTCCACCATCTTTACACATCTGCCAGGGACCCAATTTACAAGGCAAGGATTTTACCAACTGAACCGTCTCTCCTGCCCCATTCTTGCCATTTAATCACCACATGGTGCAATGGACCAATGCTACTGTTCCATTCTACATGGCTCTGGGAGCAGGTGTTGAACCAAAGTCTGATCTTCTTTCTGGGGCTGCCGCCTCTAATGCCAGCTCTCTGCTGGTCCATGTGCCGAGTGGCTGGCCTGCCTCTTCTGGAGCACCTGGTTGGCTGTGACTTTTCAAGGGTTATGTGGGCTCCAGGCCCAGAAACCCACAGGAATGCGGTTGTGTGGCATAGTGCTGAACTGGGGCAGTGTGCTTCTTTCAGTGGTAAACACCAGTCCATGTCTAGAAGTTTCCACCCTTGATTGAGAAGCCTTTCAGCCCCAGAAGGGGGAGCCTTAATCTCAGTCAGGGGAACAGTGAGGAAATGAAGCTCTTAATACACACAGAGCTGTTCAGTGGAGATTATAGCTGGGTGTGTGGGGCCAAGCAAGCACCAGCTAGGAAATTTCTTCCCATATCTTTTCTTCTCAGCCTCCTTTCCCCAAATGAGTTTTATCTAATTTTCTGGAAAACCAAAATCACATGTGTTAACCATGTAGGTTTACAGTGCTCCTGATGGGGATTTACTTAGAAAGGTGGATAAATTCAGAGGTATGTTTGGGGTGGAAAATTTAAACCCAAAGATACCATGTCTTATGCCTGAACGGGTTTTTAACATCTTGGTATCTCTCCAATGTCTTACAAATTAAGATTTTTTGGCTTTCAAATCCACTTCTTAAAGCAAACAAAAAAACCAAGTAAAACTTTTCAACATAAAAGCGACTAGGAAATGCAGAATTGGTGCCTTTAC
>NC_022034.1:11772188-11776623 GCF_000317375.1 Microtus ochrogaster
ACTGGCTTTTGCTGTGTTTTAAAGGAGTTTCAGTGATGGACAAGGACGGTCCCTCCAGTCATCTATCAGGTCAAATCATGTCTATTTGTCTCCGCAAATTGTCTAGGTTTGTCATCTGTTTCTAACTCCAGATTTCCATTGGTAATAAATTTATGCCTCAAGGAGAAGAGGCAGGCAGATACTGGAGGGGGCAGCATTTGGATTCAAGTCATGCTGTCCCAGCTACTTAGAAGTCATTTTTGCTACCTCCCGACTCCTTAGTTGATAGCTACAAAGCTACAAACACAACAAAAGCCTACTATCTCTGTTTTGATTTTGTATTTGTCTTCCCTGTCTTAAAATCGAGGGTCAGACTCTACCTACGAGCATGCAGATCACTCCACTCAAGGATCACCTGTCTAAACTCCGTGAGAGCTTGCCTAATTCATCCCGTTCAAGGCTGAGGAGCGGAGCCTCAGTAAGAAGCTATCTTACCGTCTGCTTTCAAAATGCCCTGTTCCTCACAACCCCTGCCAAAGGCACCCGAAAGTCCCTAGTCATTGTCCTTGACCTAAATCACCTTAGATCTCAGGGACAGCAGAACCTCACAGATCACCTCGCTTCAAACAGGGACAATCATTGCATGTCCCCTTGAGAGATAATGACTTCTATAGAGCCACATGGCAGAACCAGACCTAAGATACAGATCAACCAGTTCCCAGTTTGCCAAGTCTTTTAAACTCTGCAGACATCTAGCCCTGGCTCTAGTCCTCCCTATTGAAATCCAGGTCAATACCCCAAGAATGGACCTAACTATGAGCCACCTTCCCAGCTGGTTGATGATTACCTCACTGCCCAGATCTGTCCCGTCTGGCAGGGGCTAAGTGCTATTCCCTACCCTCACCCCTGCTTTGCTCTTTCTGTCCTTGTGAACCTGTCTCGTAGCCTGCAGTGCAATGCACACCCAGGTGCCCACTGGAGGGCACTTACTCATTTCTGTTCTCTATGCCCGATTAGTCCTCATACCCAGGCAGTCAACAGGAACAGTAGTGTGCATTTCCAGTCTTTTCTAGCTTTTCATTCCTGTTTCTAAAGGTCACCACAGCCCATGCGTCTTTATCCCTTCTTTTATGAACCACCGTCCCCTCTTCCCTTCAGCCCCCTTCAGTGTGTCCACAACACCGTTGCCAGGAGGGCTTTCCAATACAAATGAGATTTCAGCTTCTAGGCCTGTGTTCCCTGGGTGTTTAGTAAAGGTGCCCAGCTCTGTTCCCCTTGGGTGCACCCCGTGTGTCTGTGTTGCTGAGAGTTCTGCAGGCCGGGATTCCAAAGGAAGACACCCCCCCCCAACTCTCCCTTTCTCTTCCTCTCAGAACTGCAGCAGCTGCTCCTGCATCTGTGGTACACAAACTTTCTGCCTTGTGTCTCTGTTTTCTAAACTGGCTTATAACAACAGCGACGACTCCCAGCATCCGACCGATCTGCAGCTAGGCAGGACATGTTTGTCGTAACGACCCTGGATGTGTGTGGTCTGGGCTGTTATCAAATAGTGGTGTTCTGTTGAAAGGACACGGGTCCCTAAGTCAGTGTCCTGAATTTCGGTCCTGGCTCTTTGCCTGTTGAGTAATGTCACCCAAAGCTCTTTCCAGCTCGCATACCACGATTCCATTTTAAGAACTGAAGTCAACTGTGACTGCTCTAAGAAAATGGGGAAGTGCTGGCGGGCCTCGACAGAGAAACTATAAATAAAGAATTGACAAAAACTCAGGCTCTGGGGGACCTAGGTTAGGCCAGAACTAATTGGTTGCTCTGAAAGCAGCCAGGAACTCCAAAGTGCATGTAAGGTAGTCATGGCAGCAGACTTGGGTCTGTGTAGGCTTCTTAGACTCTCAACACAGGGTGTTGTTTTTGTTTTCTGTTGATCATGTCAAGCTGGCAAACACTCCCCTGAGTCACTGTGGTCTAGGCGGGAGAGCTTTAACAATTCTCTAAACCAAGGCTCCCAGCAGAACAGACAGAAGGCTCTCTCTCGTGGTCTGCACGTTCTATGGGGCCCACTGTGGAACGGACTCATGGGGCAGTTTATATAAAAGCAGTTCAGAACTTTGAGATGTTTCCAGCAGGGCATGCCTTCCACCTTGGACTGTGTGAGTGGACAAATGATACACTTCTGAAACCAGTCATGGTTTAATGGCCTGGAAATGAGACTTTCTGAGCTGGGGCTGATGAACACAGAGAGGTCCAGCTGGCGTTTCTGAAGCGTTCCTGGAGGACTTGTAAGACCAAAGCCTAGGGAGGACTCTGAGAGCTGGAGTTAAACCTAAGGGCAGGCTGCAACAGATCCACAGGGCAACCCGAGGCAGGAAAAGCCCTCCCTGCTCAGCCTGAATTTACTGCAGTCTTCCCAATGCTGCCAATCACAGAGTCCCTGGTCCTGGGGGTGGGGCGACTTCAGGCTGCTGACATTGTTATAGCCCCGGTGAGGCCAACCGGACAAAGGCGTGATGGGAACAAGAGATGGAAGAAGGATAGGATGTCGGAGGGGTCAGGAAAACCACAGAGGAAGGATCAGCAAGGATCAGCCTTGCCTCTCCTCTGCTCTGCTTTTACAGGGCTGGAAACTGTGTTAAACTCTAGGACGGTGGCTCTTAACCGGCTTTTCATTTCCCAATGCTTTGAGAATCTGATGGAAACTACCAGCCTGCATCAACCTGCTCCCCTACAGAGCGACCCACCATTTCCTGAAACCCTGCTCCTGGATAGCAGGGAAAGAAATGACAGACCTAGGAGTGTAGATCATAGAAGCTAAAGCAACTTATTTCAACAACTAATTTAAAAGTTGTATTACTGTAGGCACACAGGCCAGCAGGCACCTTTCACAGAGTGGTTTTCCTATATGGCAGGCTAATGTGACATCCTTAGGGTCTCAGCGGCACAACCTTAACAGTCCAGCCGTGGGTGGGTAAGTGTTGTGACTCTCCTGGCATAACTCAGCCGGTTACTTAGAAGGGAAGTGGTTTTGCTTGCCCTTTAACCTTGGGTTCTTTTAACCAAAGGTCAGAGTCAACTAGTCGAAGAGGTCAGTAGGTTAGTGGGTCTAGACCATCTCCAAAAAAGAACATGAAAGGCCGCCCCAGGCATCCCACAGAGTAAGGACTACTTCTCAAGACTTTGCCTTTGAACTGGGGCTCACTGGATGCTCACTGAAAAACATGTTTCTTACTGTGAGTTAGAGGAAAACACAGGGATTAAGGCTACGGCTCTAGGGTGCAGGAAAGGCCCGAAACTCTTTGCCGAGGAAACACAAGGATGCTAAGTTGCTCTGCGACAGGCGCAAGTCTGTGAGAAGTTTACATGATAGCAGATTCAACATTTAAAAACATATATACCTTGAGGGTCAGCAGAGGAGTGTGTGTGTGTGCATGTATGTGCATGTATGTGTGTGCATGTATATGTGTGTACATGTGTGCATGTGCATACATGTTGTGTGTCTGTGTTCACGTATTTGGAGGTCAGAAGTTAATTGTGGGTCTTTTTCAGTTGCTCCCCATCTTTTTCCCCCCAAGAGAGGGTTTCTCTCTGGTCAATTTGCCACACGAAGCTGGTAGGCTGGTGAGCCCCAGGGTTCTCGTTCCCTAAGCTACTGGAAGATTACAGGTATGTGGCAAGCACCTTGCCCAGTCAGCTCCTTTCCTAGTCCTGAAACACAATGCCCTTCTGAGAGGTATGAGGGGAGAGCCACGGATTTCATCTACTTTAGATCAGGTGAAGAAAACCTTGTCTTTTTATGATGAGCACTGAACTCATCATAGAGCCAGAAGAACAAGAGAGATTAAAAATGATTCCTCATTCTCCAAAGAGAAGACAAGAACAGAGGTGATGATGGATACCTAAGAGGAATCTTGAGTTTGTTTCCCTCCCGGACCAGTGTTGTCATAAGTGTTACAGCTGGGGAAGCCCCATGAGAGAGAAAGAACTGCCCCCTTGGAGCTTATCTGCAGACAGGGCAGAGACATCTCCAAACAAGCCCACACATACATCTGCCCTGACAGCACAGGTCTTTAATGCCGAGGAAGAGTATGGAAAGAGGCTAGAGGAGTGGGGGATGGGAGGCTTCTCTGAGGCATGCTTACCAGAATGCGAAGTAGAGAAAGGAGCCAGAGGCTGAGAGCTGAAGCCAGAAGGCATTGAGAAACGTGATGATTACCCAGCTGGGGCATTGTGGGATGTGGGCTTGTGGGATGGTCATAGGGCTCATGGGCCTTCGGATAGGTGGAGTGTTCTGGTTCCTTTACACTAGTGTTCAGATTCTGTTGAGGATGGTTGCCCTAGTGTCAGGCAGAGGCTGAGTGTGTGGGGAGCAGGAATTGGGGTTAGGGGTTCTCTAGGAGACTCTTGTGTAGATAACCTGTGGCTGCTGGGACAGGACAGTGTGTGTGTGTGTGTGTGTGTGTGT
>NC_022034.1:11776723-11787790 GCF_000317375.1 Microtus ochrogaster
AGAGATGCAGTTGCAGTTAGGGTCTAACTGGTGAGCGAATGCCTAAGACCTGGGGGGGCCAGGGTGGTACCCACTGGGGCCTTCTTAGGCATGAACAACACTGACACTCAGTGCTGTTACCCAGGAAGACTGATGTGGGGTGCCTGTGTCTGCCCAAGCAGAATGGTCTGGTATCAGTTACATCTACCAAGTCTGGAGCTTGGAAGACAGATTTGAGCATACAGCTGAATACACATACCAAAGAGACATACAGCCACAGACTACATAAATAAAAAGGACAGAGCAGCAGCAGGGGAAGGAGGGGAGGAGGGAGGGGAGGAGGGAGGAGAGGAGGAAGGAGGAGAGTCTGGCCAGCAGAAACAGACCTCAGCGGAGTAATTACTGTGGCTTTTTTTGGGTGTTGAAGAAAAGTATTTTTAAAGCTGACTGCATTTGGACAATTCCAGAGAAAGCGGGCGAGCACTTGGCCAGAGGTCACCCCTCTATTGGCTTAGACCCAGCTGTACTCACAAGCCTTGCATGACAAACAACATCTCTGGACCACTCATGGACATTAACCCCAGGTAGGATAAACCAAAGCTCCATTGTGTGGTTTAGGCAGTTCCGTTGGTGCCATGCATACTTTCAAAACATTTTCCCCTAATAGATGGGCAGTCTTGTTCTCCGGTCTAAAATCACTTCAATGAACAAACAAACAAATGAATGCACTGACCACAGAAGACACCATACAAGATAAAATTTAATGTAATCGTGTCACGTTAAATCATTAGTGTCCTCTAAGGAAGCCATTTTGGAGCATCCACAAGAGATGCTGCTCCTGCAGAGGACTAATTGGGCATCTCACAACATCCTGAAGGTCCAGTTTCAGGCGCTCTAACGCCCTCTTGTGGCCTCCAGGGGGCGTCTGCATGCATGTGATGCGCTAACAGACATGCAGGCACACACATACTCCTAAACAGAAATGTAAAAGACAGCACGTTTTAACAGTGCATGTGCACGTGGGTCCAAGTCTTACACGAGAACTATGACAGACACATCTAGAATGCCCTATAGTCAGCAATTTTGGTTCCATGGACGACTGAATTTCCCAGTAGACACTTTAACTGGTGTTCTGATTATGCAATGGCTGTCCAGATAGCTAGGCCTTGGACAGAGGGAGCACTGGCTCTGCATGAGGGAGAACGCTGGTCTCTCTCTCTCTCTTTTTAAATCATAGTCTCTTGTTGTAAAGGAACAAACTGACATTCTGAGAATAGACATCCCCAAAGGGACAGCTCTGCTCTTGGTATCCCAACAAAATTTGAGCTCTTTCGTCTAAGATTAGAGCTGCCTGTGTGTGTGTGTCTCTACCTTTCTAGTGTGGGCAAGCTCAGCTCTGCCTCTTCTCATTTGCTGTTCAGCTCCTTCCTACATTGCTGACTCCACAAGCTGCCCAGAGACTCAGGGTGACAGCCACTTAAAACAAGACCTTCAGAGACACAGCTCATTAAAATTTCATGGGGGGGGGCGGTTTGTTCCCACTCAAGGCCCAGAATCCTCACTCTGGTCCCACGTGAGGTTCATTCAGCGTGTCTCTCTATGGGGCAAGGGTGGGTGGGGTCACCACAGTGATGCCAGGTAAGGAAGGATCTGTGGGAGTGTCCGCAGCTGTCTCTGTAAAGCCCCATGAGGATCCAGTCTCGGGCATGGGGAAGGTGAGGTCTTCTGCTGTCACACCTAGGACACTTTTTATTTAAGAGAATTAAGACGCCTGCCTCAGGCACTGGATACCTAGTGATACCTTCTTTATGATGCTAGGCTTGTGCAAACCGCACGGCCGAGCAAAGGACAAGGCTACCATGTTGGTGATGGGGAGACACTAGCTCTGGGTGTCCCCTCAGGCACAGCACATCCTCACCAGCTCCGGGAGAGCCTCCACCTCACATGGAGAGGGCCATAGCCCAGCTACCCACAACGGTTCCTCTTCCTGGTGCTATTGTTCCGGGTTTTCCTCGGGTCTCTGCTCTCTAGGTGTCTGAACTCACATTATCCTCACCTCTCACCTCCAACCGCCCTGTCTGCTTTCGCTCCCCTCCTTCTCTCCCACTACTTCCCATCCAGTTTTCTCCCTTTGTGCGGCTGACGTCACAGGCACTAGCAGGGATCACACTCCACTCTAGCATGGCAAGGTTCATCTCCCTGCTTCCGGGTCCTCACATCCGTGGTAAGCTGCTCCAGACTAAGTTCTGGATGGAAAGCTATATTCAACAGACCCAGGACATCAGCTGTGATACGGTGAAAATAGGCAAGCTTTGCCTTTCTTTAAAGCCATGGTGTCCAGCCCTCTGACACTGCGATGTGACCTATAAATGTTCTGAACACATGTGAATTAAAGTATTAAGATCTAACATGCAGGCACTCACCGCCCCCACTTAGTACTGTGATCCAGCACCACGCACACTAGTGGTTTTTTTAATCCTGCTGCAAGGTGCTAGCATGACTACAGATGGGGAAAATGCACCAGGTTTCAATTCCTTAGCGAAAAGTAAACCCATAAACCAGGTAGGGTAGGAAGTAGTTTTTCAAACATAAGGAAAAGTGGCTCCTTCTGTCATATGACAAATGGCACACCACTCTGCTATATGCTGTTGTGAGTTTAACTGCTAAGAGTCAAGAATACGTTCTAATACTATAGTTACTCTGCCAACTTACAGTGGGATAGCCCGTACTACAACAGTGTGTGGGGCTTGGGAACAAGTATGGCTCTCAGTTGTGATGATACTACCTGCAGCAAGGCTTTAGTTTCCCAACAGTGTGAATCTCCTTTTTTTTTTTTACGAAGTCTCTTTTGCGCTCTCTCTCTCTCTCTCTCTCTCTCTCTCTCTCTCTCTCTCCCCCCCCCCATCTTTCTTTTGAGACAGGGTTTCTCTATTTAGCATTGACTGTCCTGGAACTTACTCTGTAGACCAGGCTGTCCTTTAACTCACAGAGATCTTTCTGCCTCTGCCTCTCGAGTGCTGGGATTAAAGGTGTGAGCCATCCCAGCCAGTATTTTCCAGTATTTCTGAGTAGCATAAAGGGAAGGGCACAAAAGCATCTGGGACCAGGGGATACCTCCACAGCGCTGCCACTGGCTAGGATGACTCCATTTATTTGGAAAGGGCAGAGGGCAGCTACGTCCTGTACTGGTCTTCATTTCCCCTCTCTTGGAATAAAGGTTTAATCCAAGTCACTGACACCCAGTTCTGCCCACTCTGGAGACACTGAGGGAGGCACCGGGACCAGCACCCACCCTCAAGAAGCTGTATGCTGCTCATTTGTGTTGGGGTGGAAAGGGAAAAGGAAGGAAGGGGAAAAAGAATTACGGTAAGGCATGTTAAAATTTTTTTCTTTTACATTTGTTTATTTATTTATGGTGGAAGGTGTGTTCATGCCTCAGTGTGTGTTTTGAAGGTAGTCTGTCCCTTGTCCCATCAGGAAACAGGGCGGGACTCTGAAAGAGGCTATCCTGGCAAGACCCAAGCATAAGCATCAAGGGCTCTTGTGGGTCCCTCTGACAATTAGTGAGTGAGAACGCGTGTGAGCGTGGGGCTGAAGGTGGAGACAGCAGGACAGGGAATCACACTTGCGCACCAGCCTTTAAGAGGGCCGAAAGACTCCAGGAGAAGCCAGCATCTGCTGCTTCCCTGACAGTCCCATGCAAGGCCATAACTAAATGCAACTTGCTAGCTCATCCCGCAAGATGGTAGTGAAATCAACAACAGGGCTAATTGTCTTAAATCCCATTGCATGTGTGTGATGGACAAAGAGTTCACAGAGAACTACCTCTGAGGTAAATGGCCACACATCAACATGGCTTGGCAGTCCGAGAGCAGAGGCTTCATTTTACTACAAACCGTTTCTATGGAGTTGTTCCACATCTCCATCAAGAAAAGACAATAATCACATCCCACAGGTCTGGAATAGGGTTTTAAAATAAACATTCATCCTCTCCTCAAAACAGAGTCTTTCCATTTCATTTAGTCCTTCATTTCAAACACTTTCAACCTTTTAGAAAACAACACAGCTTATTCCAACAGTCAAGCTCTTTTCATGGCTTTTCTTTCTTTTTCTTTCTTAAAAATATTGATACGTATTAAGCTTTCCAAATTAAAGCATGTAAGCAAACGCTCATTTTGGAAGTACACACCACTTCATAGCCTAGTATTGCCTGAGTCTACCAACAGTGTGTGGGGGTTGTGAAATATTGATGGCTGTAACCCAACAGGGCACAGCTGGGTCCACAAATACCTCAGAAGAGATTTCAGGGCTGGCAAGGTATACACCTTTTAAAAATATTATGTGTGCGTGTGTGTGTGTGTGTGTGTGTATGTGCGCGCGCGCATACACATGAACTCTATTGTTTCGCTAAATGGACACAGTATCAAACTGCCCCGAAATTCACCTCTCTCTCCCCCATGGACCAGGGCAGCTCTCAGGTGCACGAGAGGGGCATCTCTGTGCAGCTGAAGTGGGTTGATGCAGAGTTACAACTGGCCACAGTGTACAGAATAAGAGGCTGTGGAGTGCTCAGGCATAACCGGGACTTCTGTGTCACAACCACTATCCCCAAGGTTCAGGGGATAGTGAATGTCAGGTTCAGGAAGGGTGTTTGTGGGAGAGATTGTGAGAGCCAGGGGCTGGGGAAACTGCTGTGAAACAGTGTCTTTGGGACGCGACAGGACCGTTGTGTCCACGAATCCCCAATAGCTTTGGTTCCTGCACAGTGTCAGGTCAGTCAGCCTTCATGCGTGATGCAGGAGCACCACACGAGCCCCCAGCCTGGGATGAGTAGGTAATGAGCTGGGGGAGGAGTCTTCTCCAGGGGTGAGGCCCCTTGTAGTCTGAAAATGCTATAGTGGATGAGCCCACAGCCGTGTGTCTATGTGCAATACTGATAGAATCAATGGGGTATAAAAGAAGAAAATGTGAAGCTGGGGAGAAAGGGAAGTCAATAAAATCTAAATACATTGTATACATGCTTGAAATTCTTGAGGAATAAGTATTGTATTACTAAAAATTACAGTTCTGAGTGGTACAGCTTCCTTTTGTGTTTTTCCATTGTCACTTTCTACATATGTTACAATTGTAGCAAGAGTGGATGAAAAGCTTTCTTCAAAACATTATGTTTGGCTGCTTGTACCTGCATCTCTGTGGTTGATTTGGTGGGGGCTGGGTCATCAAATGATGTGGTTGGCACATTTTCTGCTTTTAAAAATTTAGAGATTTCTTTGAAGCCTAGTGTGATTCATTTCTATTCATGCTTTATGAACAGTTGAGGATGACAAGTACATCCCACAGAAATAAATTCCACATATTTATCATCTTTTATTAATACCCTTGACTTTCTTATAAAAATAGAAGGGGTATGTTATTTTTCACTACTGTCACGTTTATACCAGACTATACTTAAAATGTCAAATAATGTTTACTTCCTATATTTTATGCAGTGTTACTTGGTGACGACTTTCAGTGATACTTTTTGACCTGTGAGTACGAGAAGACACAAAGTTTTCTGCCTTCAGTTCTGGATGCTCTGCTTTAACTACTGTCTCTGGGGACGGATTTTTACTCTCTGACTCTAGAGAGCCACAGTGCCTGAGACATACATGTTCAGGAAACGCTGGTGAAATGCAGAGATATTCTGGAAACATGGAGGCACAAAGTAAAGCCCCGTGTGCATGGGTTCCAAGGAGGAAACAAATGTCATCTCCCTCCATCCCCTTTGCACGATTTCTGTCAGGATTTTTAGCTCCCTTACTAGACCCAAACAGATATCTAAGGAGTACCTGCAGAACACTCGCCTGTATTTAAAGGCAGCTGCCAAGCCAAGTCTCTGCCAGGCTAAACCTTGGGGACAACGGTGAAGCGACACCTGGGGATCTAATGGCGGTGGCAGTTAGCACACAGCAAGAGTATACGCCACACATGAGGACATCCACAGTCTGACTTAATGCCACAGAGCAAGCAACAAGAGCAATAAGAGGGGACATTGTGGGACAGGAGAGCGGCATGAAAGAAAGGGGAGGGAACTTGGTGGGTTTCAAAAGGACTTTAATGAGGGTGGGAAAGCCCTACCTAAACCAGCACCAACAGGAGACAAAGTCCCCACAGAGGGCTTCTGGGCACTGTTGTCAGGCTGGCCAGAAATGACAAGGGGAACAGAAAACAATGGACCAGGGCTTGCCTTGCATGAAGGAGGCTCACACTGCCTGGTGTTCTCATGGCCTGGCACAGCCCGAGGGCTTTGTGCTCTACCTCCTTTGTCCTCTCAGCCCCTGCAGTTGTGGCACTGTGGGTACAGAGAAGGTCCTTTAGCCCAGAACACAGTGGGTCAAGAACCCAGGCATCTTCAAAAAGTCATTCTTAGCTTGTAGCTAAGATTCCTTCATCTAGGCAAAGCTAGGCTTCCTCACAAACCTTCATCTTCATGGTTAGAAAATGTCCTTATTAATTTGTCCATGGCATGTGATTGATTTCAAGGGAACACTCATTATTGAAAATTAAGGTTGTATTAAAAATACCAAATTCTGGGGCTGGAGAGGTGGCTCATGGCCAAGTGCACTGGTTGTTCATCCAGAGGACAAGGATTGACTCCCAGTACCCACACAATGGTTCAAAACTCTAACTCCGCTTTTGGGGGATACAATGCTCTCTTCTGGCCTTTGCTGGTACCAGGGACACAAGGGGACACAGGTGAGCATTCAGGCAAAACATCCATACACATAAAATACATAAAAATTAAAAAACCAATTCTGAGAACAAGGCAGCAATAACAATGGTGAAAGCTGCTGCTCTTCTAACACGGATACAGCCCAGGCAAGAACAGACTTGGGTTGCCAGTCAGGGCAAGGTAGAGAGAGCTTGGGGATGTAGGCTGTCCACCTCTAATTTGAGAGGACCTCATGAGCCTTTGCTTTGTTTCTTAGCCCCTCCTATCATCCCCACCCTAAGGATCCGAGGGAACACAGCTCCGAAGGGAACAAGGGTGGATCCAGGCCCTGGATACTGGTTTAAAAAGGTTTTGTGGGGCCGCCAGATGGTTCAGTAGGTAAAGGTGTTTGACGCAAAGCCTGATGATCTGATTTCAATCCCTGTGACACAGACAGAGGCAGAGAACCAACTCCTGCAGGGTGCCCTATGACTTCCCCACATATACCACGGCACACATGCACCCCATGATGGCCCCGACACAAACACATGTTAAAAAAAACAACCCAAGATTGCCTGGATGAACAGACAGTCTCAAGTACTCTCTCCCAGTTTACAGGAGTGACTGATGCTGACACCCAGGGAGCTAGTAAGCGAAGGAGGAAGGTTCAGAGAAAGAGACAGACAGAAAGACAGGCCCTCAGCTAAACAGCAACCAGGTGAGAGAAACAGAGAAGATATTAATATGTCATCTATTCCTGAAGACCTATTAGGACCTATCAGGGTCCTATTAGGATAGAAAGGCACTGCCAATGCCTACCAGGATGAACCGTGTGTGTGTGTGTGTGTGTGTGTGTGTGTGTGTGTGTGTGGTGTATAGAAATTTGTGGGTGGATGGATGCATTGATGTGTTCAAAGGTCAACATCAGTTCCTCAACCACTCACTACCTCACGCTTTGAGACAAGCTCACTCACTGAACCTGGGGTTCACCAGTTCAGTTAGATCAGCTGGCCAGTGAGCCCCACTGGGGCTAGAGACATGAACCTGTCTCTGTACATGGGTGCTGGGGATCTGAACACAGGTCCTCACACTTGTGGGCCAAACACATCACTGACTGAGGGCCCCCACCCTCGGCACCAAATCTTGTTTAAATAAGGTACCCGGGAGCAACACTACTAACTTGGGGTGGGAGCGTTGGTGGTGATACTTACTGACCCCTTTGTCGTCTATGCGACATCTGAGCAGGGTACTCCAGTGGGCACGACCCCGCTCAATTCTTAGACGAAATTTATAAGCTCTATTAGGCACGCCTTGTTTTTTAGGGTTGAAAACAGTTGGGAATATTGAGAAAACTTCTTGAGTGACTAGAGCACGACACAGCCCTGGGTCTGAGTCAGTAGGTTCTGCCTGCTCTTTCTATGGTTTCATCAGCGTCCAGTCTTTAAAAAACACCTCCTTCAGTCCTCAGGAAGAATGCAATTGGCTCTCATTTAAAATGTATTTAACAAAGAAGAAGAATTTTCCGAGCTAACCTGGAAATCTGCATTTTCAACCTACTCTCCTAATGCAAGACGGCAATTATCCACTGTGTCTAGGAAGGAATGACCCAAAGGCACTCCTTACCAGGGAAGGGGAGCCTGCATTTTAACCGGGGCTTCCAACACACACTGTCTTTTTTTATTTGTTTTAAAAAGTAGAACTGTTTTGGGAGAAAAAAAAAAAACCTTCTAGCTAAAAATCCACTAGCAGCAACCTTGCAATTACACTCCTCTGTGGGAGACTTCTGTCTTCCATTCTGTTTCCCAGATGAAGAGGTCTGCTCTGTGGTCTGCTCGTCAGTCACGTCAAAGGCCAATGTTGCACAACTAACTGGAAAAATCCAAAGCTATGTAGGCTTGGATAAGACTCTGTGTGTGTCGAGCATGTGTGTGTGTGTGTGTGTGTGTGTGTGCGCGCACACATGCGCACACGTATGTACATTACAATTAACAGCTTTATTTTAAACCAACTTCTTGTTAGTCACCTCACCTCTCCTCCACAGAGGGACTTTGTTAAGGTTAGCCCCAGGACTGTGGAGCAAACCTTACGCCCCATCAGCTTGTACCCTTAGGCTGGGCTTCTTTTTCCATTCCAGATCTTGCCACTTCCTCTCTTTTCCCTTTCCCTTTGGTGTTTCCGTCATGGAAGACTGACAAGCTTGCAGGTGGGTTGCTAGGCTGCTGTGGTGACCAAGTCCTCAGAAGGACCACACTTGCCTCCTGTATGCTGTATGTTGGTGACTCTAGCTTTCACAAAGGGTAGAGTCCACCAGCGGGGACTCTACCTCCAACGGTTTTACTATGGCGAAGACAGGCCTCAAGCTGGAAAAGCTCACACATAATTTTGGCAAGGGGACTTGCATCCAATTTATTAGTCTTTTCAAAGAGATACATACACCTAAGGGCGATGTGGGACCGTCCTGGGAATGACTATATGAATTTGCTGAAAATGGCAAGACCCCAACAGGAATTTTCAAACCATAATTCACTATGAGATGGGAAAGGATTTTTTCTTAAGCACGATTGTGGATCTAGCTCAGAGACAGAAGACAGGATTGAGACAAACTGGTGAAAGTGAGGAAGTGTAGAAATGAATAAAAACTTTTCACAAATGATAAGGAAGTAGATCCTTTGGGTTTGTAGATAGCAATTTCTTATTTGTCATAATACACCTTAGGAAAACACCCCCCCCACAAGCACACAGGAGAGAACAAGAAAACTAATAGGAGTGCTAAAGTGACAGACTATTCCATCCTGTAACAGACCCGAGGGTCAAAATGACAACCCAAGAAATGGCTCTCAAGGCTGCTCATCAGCCCTACAGGCTGTTCCCTGAATGACACCGAAGTCACCATGCTGTCTGGCTCCAAATGTCCTCAAGTTAGGCATTGTTACAAAGGGTACCAAATCATACCAAGTCAGTCACATGACCTTATAGAGACCCCATGAACCCTGCATGGAGGACAGGGTAAAGTTCTGATGTCCTAATAGCAGAGGACAGCGTTATATCAAGCAAGGACTTGCCTAGAGAAAGTCACTCAAAAACATGCAGCTATAACAGTAGCAGTAACAGTAACAATAACTGTAATAGCAGCAGTAACAACAACAGTAACAACAACAACAGTAACAGTGGCAGTAACAACAGTAACAGCAGCAGTAACAACAACAGTAACAGCAGCAGTAACAACAACAGTAACAATAACTGTAACAGCAGCAGTAACAAAAACAGTAACAACAACAGTAACAGTGGCAGTAACAACAGTAACAGCAGCAGTAACAACAGTAACAGTGGTGGTAACAACAGTAACATCAAGAGTAACAGCAGCAGTAACAACAACAGTAACAGCAGCAGTAACAACAGCAACAGCAGTAGCTAACACTTGCTCATAGCCTGGCACTATTCCAACTGCTCTGTGTGTTTCTGTTTGTGTCATCTTTCAACCATCACACTACAAACATGAGGAAAGCATGGCACAATTTAAGTAGCTTGTCTAAGTCACACTGGTGGCATCTGGTGCCTGGCCACACTATGCCATAGCCCTGGCTCCCAAGTACAGCCTCAACTACATAAGAAGGGTAGAGGAAAATTCCAAGCTTCTCCATAGGGGACCAAAAACCAACAGAAATTTAAGTTAATAAGAACCAAGACAAATGCAGACAGGGAAAACATAGCTCTTGTATCAAACTGCAGATTATTAAAGTTAGGATAAAGTGAATTGAAGATTAATAAGGTATCTTGGTGCAGTGGGAGTTACCTTGTAAAGTTTAATTTTTCTCAGGAAGAATCGAGACTACAAATTCTGAGACTGAAGGACAGAGTTGGAAATCAATAATATGTTACTGATGGAGACATTGTCCCAAGGGTACCCATCTCCTTCCAGGTACAAGGGCGCCAACTTTCCACTTTCACCTCTGTGGAAGCAGGCTACAGGACTGGGGAACTGCAGTCTTCCGCAATGTGGCCAATCTTTACCTTGTCTTTGCTGTCACCCTCTCTCTTAGGAGCTATGCCTAAGATGAAGATGGCCTATAGCCACACTGACCAGCTCTCAGCCTAAAGGGACAAGAAGCCTGGCCACAAACGTTAGGGTCTGGGACCCAAGTCAGTTGCAGAAGCTGGTATAGGGTCAGTAGCAGGATTATTCACAACCAGGGACCTCTGAGATAACATCTTCCCTCTGCCCACCCCATCCCCATCTGAGCTCTAGCCCCATGTGGAAGTTGGCTGTTTCTACCTCCTTCAGATCCAAGGCCTCCCTCATCCCCAGAAGAAGCTCTGAGCAGTGGGGGAGGGAGATGCCCAAAGCATATGCTTCATGTGTGCAGCCAGCTCTCAGGCAATGGAGGGACCCAGGGCTG
>NC_022034.1:11787890-11802755 GCF_000317375.1 Microtus ochrogaster
GAGGGACCCAGGGCTGCAACAAAGGGACCCAGGACTGACATAACTTTATTTCAAGCATCTGCTTATCTGGACTACAGGAAGAACAAAGGCCCATGTGCTGGGAAAGAAGGTCCAGATCTTGGTAAGATTAAAAGGAAAAAAAAAAAAAGGAAATCAACCTAAAAACCAACCTACCATGAAAGAGAGTGGTGAGTGCAGGCATGGTGAATGTGTTCAGTGGAGACAGACACATGCTTTGGCACAGCAGCCACTGCCAAGCCTTTAGTAGACACATGAAAAGCGGCTCCTCTCCGTTTAGCACCCTACACTGCTGCTGGAGCAGCATCCGGGCCCTACTCACCTACGCAGTTATCACACAGGCTGCAGTGGGAGGCTCGAGGGGGGCGGAAAATCTTGCAGGTAAAACAGTACTTTAGTTTCACAGTCTGGCCATTGATGATGACTTCTTTGGTTCTGGGAGGTGGGCGGTACCCCCCTGAACTGGTGCCGTTGGCAATATCTACAGAAAGAAGGAAAAACAGCACACACCTTCAGAACACCATTTCAGCCCTGTGGTCCCTGTCACCTGATTCAGGGACCAGGTCTAGTTGTGGTCAGCATTCCTAGGGCAGCAGCCACACTTGACTGTCCTATGTTGTCATAGGCAACCGTGGCTTAATGGACACTCTGAACCTATTCATGCAGGCCAGAGACCAGATGAGGGGGCTCTGGTCAGAGGCCTGAGAAGGTTTGTGATCCACTACAGAAGTATGCTCTCCATGGGGTCACGCGCACCCTTCCTCTTCAAGGCATGTGTAGGAGACAGTGTGGGGGAGGTACCCAAATGACTGCAGAGCAGGGCCTCCTGATCTGGCTCCCAGTTCACTAAACATGGGCCAGGACCCTAGAATGGTGTGGTTTTGTTACAGCAGCCAGCCTTGTCAATGGACTCAGTGACCTTCCTTTTCCCTCTTGAGCTGAGTTCTTCAAGCCCAGCTGAGGCATCTCCCTGCTTTGCCCATTAGCCTAAAAGTACCAGTGTGGGGTGACAGGGGAGAAATATCCATTTTACAAACATCTCTTTCCATGAAAAATTATTAAATGCATATTTTTAAAAAATCACTTGTATATTTTTGACACTATTATTTTTAGAGCCAGTTTTTAAATGTTAAAATAAAATACAAATTTATCTCTTCTCCCCCAGAATTTACAATTATTTATTTGTATGTGAGGGAGGGTGGGCATATCATGTGTGTGTGTGTGTATATATGTGTATGTTTGTGTGTGTATGTGTATATGTTTGTGTGTGAGCATGTATGTGCATGTGTGAGTGTGTGTATGTATGGTATGTGTGTGTGTGTGAGTATATATGTGCATGTGTGAGTGTGTATGTATAATATGTGTGTGTGTGAGTATATATGTGCACGTGTGAGTGTGTGTGTGTGTGTATATATGTGCATGTGTGAGTATATATGTGCACGTGTGAGTGTGTGTGTGTGTGTGAGTGTGTGTGTGTGTGTGTGTGTGTGTACAAGTCAAGGAAGTCAGTTCTTCCCTTTCCAGGGTTAGAACTCAGGCTGTCAGGCTTGGTAGCAAGCACCTTTGTCCACAGAACTGGCCCCTGAGTCTTATTTTTTTTAAAGTTTCCTTTGATCTCACAGCCGGGTTCTTCTCTCTGGTTGTGTAGCAGGAGGCTGCTTGTTTGTCCCGGCCACCCAGAACCAAAATAACCACACAGAAACTGTATTATTTAAATCACTGCTTGGTCCATTAGCTCTAGCTTCTTATTGGCTAACCCTTACATATTAATTTAACCCACCTCCATTAATCTGTATATCACCACGAGGTCGTGGCCTACCAGCAAATTTCAGCAGTCTATCTCTGGTGGCTCCATGGCATCTCTCTCTGACTCCACCTTCCTCTTCCCATGCTAAGGGCCAAGACAGTTCTTTATTCATTAACCAATAAAAGCAACACATAGACAGAAGGACGTCCCATACCATGGTCGCACATGAGAATCACTGGGCAGCCGGTTACACTCCCACCCCTGCACACATCACATACTGACTCTTGAGACCCCAGCTCTGGAGGGAGGTCTGTTCCAGCTTTATTCACAGGTTGACTCCCCACAGCCCTGCTAGGCCAGCCAAGAAGAATCTAGGGAGCCAAAGAGAACAGCAAGAACCCTTTGAGGGCGTTTGCTAAGACTCTGGAATGGTCCCAGGAATCTCTGGAGCTGGCGAATTGAGGGTAGATACTCATTTTCATTCACACCCACTATCATACACAGCATACTTAGCCGATTCCCAACGTGGTAGGCAGCAGTGACATCATCAACACAAGCCCTCCACACAGTCTAGACAGTTGTCTGAAAAGTTCTGAAACTACTGGTATCCTGGAGTTGGCCTTAGAATTCCGATTTCATTGGGGTGAGCAGAATCAGGCATGGAGATTTAAAAGGCTCCTCCCAGATACGCTAAACAGTAGTCAAGGCTGACAACCAATAGCGTGGGGTCCACACAGCATTTATTTTATGCAACAGTTCATCAGAGAAGAGGGCTCTCAGCTCATGCAAAACATGGCATAGGAAGCTACATTTTGCCCAATTCTCCAGTGACCCCTGTACTTCGAGCCTTAGAACCTAGGTCTATGGTGAACATGGCTTCACTCAGAGACACACCACTAAACAGACCCAGCCACCTTAGCCACTCATGCAAGCTTAGCTACACTGATGGTACCTGGTGAGCTGAACTCTTCTCACAGAGAGAATGCGTTAGAGGCTGTGTGATAGCCTTCGAGTTTTGTGTTAGTGAGATGCCCACCCCAGGTAAGGAGTGCTTTAGAGCTGTTGCTTCCATTGGCTACACGTGGAAAATGAAAGTTCCACCAGCAGGGTGCAAACAAACCGAGATGAAGGAGAGCTCAAGGAAGGGCATGATGGGAACAACAGGACAGTTCACCCCTTTACCGCTTCTCAGAACTGGGCCTCTTGCTTAGAACCATTAGATAGCCGTGAAGCCAACTTTGGGGCCATAGGTTGGTTGCCTTGCCAACCTGGATACTCTCTTGGTACCCTCCCCCAACATGCTACCCTGGTGACCTCCCTATCAAGTGATGCTAAAGCCAGCAGCATCCAATGTGCATCGTGGGAAGAGGAGTCAGGATGGAGGATGGAGAAGGCAGGGACCGTGCCACTGTGGCTGCCCTAAGCACCAGGAGGAAAGGACAGACTCAAAGCACATTGATGAGGAGGGAAGATCTCTGTGAATGCCAACTGTGTGGCTTGGAGGCCTAAAATAATCTGGCAGTTTATGTCAGCTGTGACATGGACTGGATGTATTTAGCTCTAGCAAACATGAGTTTAAAAAAGCTAGAAGATCAGTTACAAAGAAACTCAATCAAATATCTGGGTTAATTTCCCCCGCAAAGCTTTGAAGCTGCATCCCCAAGGTGAATACTGTAAAAAGCAGAGATGGCAAAGCACCCAGCACCAGCCAGCACATTGTAGCAAGCTTAGCCCTGCACAGCACCATGTAGCAAGATTTGCCCTGCACAGCACCATGTAGCAAGCTTAGCCCTGCACAGCAGCTTGACAAAGTGAATCTTTGTGAGCGCTCCTCACAATAGATCCAATTGATCTTATATCTCCACAGCACTCCTTTCAGAAAGATGAAACTTGTTACAAAGTGAGCCGAAAACTAGGATTCAACAGATGGTAAAATATAGCTTAAGCAGTTAGCCAAACCCTAAAACCCATTGAATAGGTAATTAGAAACTGATACACTAAGTAGTAATAATAATAACGAAATAAAAATATTAAAAATTGAAATATCGGAAGACCCAATTCAGAACCCAACTATGCCATGGACTGATGGGAGAATCAGAGGACCTATAAAGAAGAAAGCAAATAATAATAACAAAAATTATCAATGAGACAGTATTTACAAAGGGCTGACCCTGTGTCACAGGCGCTGGGTGGGACTCGGGCGGCTTAGAAGATCTCCCGTGGCTGCCTGCAGAGTCATGAGCCTCCTGTCTCATCTTCCTGGGCCTTTGGAATCGGATTCATCATCCCCAATGACCCTGGAGTAGCTTTCTAAATGTCCACAGGATCCTCAGAGCCCCCAGGCTGCTCTGCCCACTGCTGTCTTACATGGAGTTCATGCTGCAAACCTTGCAGCCGCTCTGTGTGCTCCGGAGGAGCCAGCTGCTGCAGGGCTGGGCCAAACGCACAGTGGTCCCTGCGCTGGGGTGGAGATCATCTCAACTTTCAGGCCCAGTTCAGGCTTCTCTTGTGAAAATGGCTGGTACCCATGGGATCTCACTGTGTTTATCTATTTACTGAACTCTGCTGGACTTCTATGTGGTGCCCTTGACACATGGGGCTTCAAGCACTAACCTAAAGACACAGTTTTCCTTCAGTGTTTGGACTGAAGTGGTGGCTGGTCACAAAGCTTGTCCCCCTTTGAGCTTTTCAGCAACATCTGCAGCCCCAGGTACACAGCATACAGGCTGAAAGGGGGAGTTCAGTGTTCTGGTTTAATCCCCAATTATTCTCTGTGGGACTTTGTGTGTGTGTGCGTGTGCAACAATCGTGCTTCTGTTTCTGAGAGATGTTCTTTGTGCCTTAAACACAGCTCCTGGGAAAGAACAATCAAGTCTACAATAGCTCATCATTGGAGAGCGCTAGAATTTGGGGGTAAAAAATGGTTAGCGGCTTTGTAAGCTTAAGGAACTACTCCTTCCCAAGGGCATTTTACACACGCATTCTGAAGGAAAGCACAAAAGCCTGAAATGACGTACAAGCACAAAGGCCCCTTTGCCTAATGGCTGAGTTGTTGGCAGAGGGGTGGAAATGATAATGTGCATTTCTGCGTCCGTGTCTGGCACCAGCCTTGCAGTCAGAACAGTGGGCAAAGACTTAGGGGTCCTGGGGGTAGGAAGGAGAGGGTGGCCACGTGTACTCAGGAATGGGAAACTAACACCGAATGAGGTCTCAGTGAAAGAGAAATCCTGGGCTAGCCAGGTGTTTCTGGAAACTGTTCCTTAACATCTGCCTGCTTGTTCAAGGCCTGTCTTCGAAAGGAAAGCCATTTTTTTTCTCCTGAGGGAACAGGGTGCTTACATGAAGGACCCATTTGATCCCATAGTGCTGATTTCTAGCCCAAACTGCTATAGGTAACTGGACTCTGCTGTCTTACACTACAGGAAAAAAATGTCACCTTTGAAGATGTGGAGAAAGATTCTCTCCCCAGCTGAAGGGCTCATCTGGAGGAGTGGCATTCCCTGGTGCGCTGAAGTTTCACAGACCATTAACTTACTGACAGGGCAACCGCCAGAGCGGTGGTAGTCTTTGCTAACAGGAGTTTAGTCAGCGTGAAGACAGGGCACGGGGCAAATGGGACTTCATACTCCAGTCCACAAGATGCTACCTCAGTGTCGAGTATAGCCATTCACTGCCATTCACTGCCATAACACAGCCATGGATTTAATAAATCTCAATATCCAATAGAGGTCCATGAGCCACCCAACAGTCTCCTGGGTGCTGTGGCTAGGGGCGTGCATGGGAAATGTCCCCTGTCCTTTGTGGCCTATGCTCTAGGAAAGGGCAGATCAATTCAGACAATAGGGTTTCGATCATTTAAATACACAAACAAGTCACGCTACAGATCAGCTCACACCTGGCCAATGGTCAGGATCACTCAGGGTAGGTAGCTATCATCCAGGGGCGATTCTGCCCACAGGGAAATGTAAGAATACCTGGAGACATTTTTAATTGTCCCAAGTAGGAGGGAGTGCTCCCGGCAACTGGCACAGAGACCAGGCATACTGTGAAATACCCCCAATGCACAGGCCAGTCCTTCACAAACAAGAATCCCAAAACCCATACATTAATAATAGGGAGGCAGAAAAGCAACTCTAAGTGTGGTGCGTGAACCAGCCGTCTTGGTAATTAAAAGGAGCTTGTTCGCAATGAATCAGTTTGGTGCCTACCCCATCCCGAGTCACCTTATCTGGAACTTACATTTTCAAAGATCCCCATGGGATTTGGGCACTCGTGAAAGTTTGGAAATCATGACTGTTGGTAACACATTCCTCCGTAGGTGGGATAAACCTGCGGGCAGGCCAGACAATATGCTACTTAAGCCTGGTGAAGTCCTCGCTCGCTTGTTTTTAGGTACTGACGAACACTGTGCAGAAAAAGTTTATTTACCTGGAAACTATACGGAGGGGGAGGGGTGGCAGGGGAAGGGAGAGGAAGGGAGGGAGGGAGGGAGGGAGGGAGGGAGCAAGAAGACGAGGGAGAGAGACTGACTTTACTCCTAAACATACTCCTCTTGGGTGGTCAGAACCAAGGATGGACTTTTCTAAATGCTCTCGACTCATAGCTGGTGACGTGGTTGACTAAGAATGGTGGTGATAGAGAGAAAGGAAGCAATGCCATTGGCTGAGATGTCAATGCTGCACAAAGAACTGATACAAAAGTTATGGAAAGTCGGCACTGCCAAAACAGTCCAAGTCTGGCTTTCAACTTTTTGTCTGGGATATTGTGAAAGAAAACTTTTACAGAGAACCTCCACGTATGCAATACAGTCAGGCGTGATGCACTTGGTTGACTGAGATCGGCCCAGAGTCTTAGTCCTCTGCACCGTCCTCGTAAGGACACAGTGTGAAAACCGTCATGGAAGACTACAGCTGTGGTCTAGATTATCAATATTAGGTGAGAATGTATTTATTACATCAACCTATTCATGAAAGATTCTGTACATGTATATGCTGTGAAATTGATGGAATGCCCGCACGTGGTATTTTTGGCAAGCTGGTGGAGTGGGAAATGCCAATGTTCGCAATTAATTCGGCGACTGTAAACTGAAATATTTCTAAAGATAATATTGGAATCTTAAGTTCCAGAAAACAGAAACACAGAATACTATCAGTGTGATTTTTATTTTTTATCTAGTGAGACTAGGCCTCAGTGTGGCGATTTAAATGAGAATGGCTCCCATAGGCTCATAATGTTTAAATACATGGTCCCCACTTGGAAATGTTTAGAAATGATTAGTATGTGTGTCCCCTTAAGGGGTGTGTCATTGGGAGCAGGCTTTGAGGTTCAAAAGTCTGTGCCATTCCCAGTTAGCTCTCTCTGTTTCCTGGCTGTGTCTCAAGATAGAAGTTCTTAGCTACTGCCCCAACGCTATGACTGCCTGCCTGCTGCCATGCTCCCCGCCTTGATGGTCACAGACACACCTTCTGACACTGTAAGCCCAATATACCCCTTTTGTGTAAATTGCTTTGGTTGTGGTGTCTGTCACAGCAACAGAAGAGGAGCTAAGACACTCAGGCAAGTGTGGATTCCCGTTGTTCAGAGATGCTATGATTCATACCGCCTGATGCTACAATGTCCACAGCTATCAAAGGCATGTCTCTCTGAGGCTCCTCAGATCCCAGAGGACAATATGTATTGTATATATGTTTATGGATAAAAATCATTAATTTTTGCAGCTAAAGATGAAAGAAAGAAAGTGCTTAGTTGTGACAACCCTTTTAGTTTAACTAGCCAAGCTAATCTAATATATGCTCATAACAAATGAAAATTAATGACGATCTTATTTTGGGGGGCACTCTTTTCCAGTTGGATACAAAGCCTTGTCCTTGAATATAAAAGAAAGAAAAGTGCCTTTGTCCTTGTAGAATTTAATTTTCCTCAAATGTCAGATTCCCCTGCACACATGCACACAAAACTGCTGTGCTGTGTAAATGGAAAGTCAGTTCTGAAGGCCAAAGCTCCAAATATTTGCCTGTGTTGTACTCTGTGGGGGTAGAATCTGCACCGTCAGAGAGAATGGCTCCTGTACACAGATAGAGATCAGCCCAGCTTGCCAGTGTTCTGTTACTGTACGACAAGCAGAAGAGAACAAAGAAAAGCGGTGGGCACTGAACACCATGCTGTGGCAGGTCACGGTTTGGTGTCGCCACCAGGAAATCTGACATGCTTCTGTTCAAGCTCAAGAGGTGGTATGAGGGCATCTGTGAGGTCCTGGACATGAGGGCTGGCTTCTATCTCATTTGGCGCATGCGATTGTAAGAATTCTATCTGCAGCCCCGAGGGAAAGTGATCTAAGGATGTCACAGAAGCAAGGGTTGCTACTTACACATGTGCTATGCTTTAAAGAACAGAAATGTCCACTTGGGAGGGCCCACTCTTTCCTTTTTTGTCTCTCATCAATACATATTGTTTAAAATGAATAAAAAATCCTCAGTGGGGTAATTAGTATAAATCTCTCTCTCCATATATATATATATCTATATCTATATCTATCTATCTATCTATCTATCTATATTCTCTATACATATATATACACAGAGAGAGAGACATTTATATATACTATATGTACATAGTTCTATACTCTTTTTACACATACTTCAAAAGCATTTTTTTCTTTTTGGAACAAGGTTTCTCTGTGTAACAGTCCTGGATGTCCTGGAACTCACTCTGTAGAGCAGACTGATCTCGAACTCACAGAGATCCACCTGCCTCTGCCTCCCCAGTGTTGGGATTAAAGGTGTGCACCACCACCGCCTAAAGCATTCTTATATCACCAATATAACCAGTTGGAAACTGTAAGGCAAGTACTGCTCCATGTACAGTAGAATCCCTCTAAACCTCCAGGATAAATACACAATAAATAATGACAGGAAGTCCCATATGAAGCAAACTATAGAACAATATGGAGTCTTTGTGGAAAATTTGAAAATCCCTGGGGGAAGCAGGGCGTTGGTGGCGCACACCTGTAATACCAGCATTTGGGAGGCAGAGGCAAATAGATCGCTGCCAATTTGAGGCCAGCTTGGAATACAAAGTAAGTTCTAGGTCATCCAAGGTACACAGAGAAACCTTGTTTGGAAAAATAAAACATAATAAAACTAAAATTTAACAATACCAAACTTCAAAAAACAAAATAAAAAAAGCTCGAGGAGCTATCCAATAACCTGGAGAGAGCCAGTGCTCGAGGTGTGTCTACTGTCCCAGATTACCTTCTACATCCATTTCAAAGCCAGTTAACACTCCAGTATGACTTGAGGAAAGTTGACAGACTTAATAAAATAATGTCACACTTCAACTGAAAAAAAAATGGCTGAAAATATTTGTAAAGAGAAATAATGAGGAGTAGTAAGAGCCCTAGGGATAAATGAACCGTGAGACCAAAGTAAGCACTCACTAAATAGACACACAGTCTCTGAAGATTTATCACCTGGTAAAACATAGCCAAGTTAGCAAGGAAAATACAGATAATCAATACATGGATTTGCGATAAATAGCTAATCCTTAGAGAGAGAGAGAGAGAAAGAGAGAGAGAGAGAGAGAGAGAGAATTCTAAAGTTAGAGTCATGCCTCTCAGATATATAGCAAAGATCCAGATATAAAAAATAAAAGCATATGAACTAAAAGTACAGGTTTGAGGAGGTGATTTATTGATCTACATGTGCATGTGTGTGCATGGATGATGCACATGGATGCCCTTCTGCATTTGTGTTGCTTTTATTGGTTGATGAATAAAGCTGTTTCAGCTAACGGGTTAGCAGAGTAAAGCCAGGTGGGAAATCTGAACAGAGGTAGAGAGAAAGAGTAGGCGGAGTCAGGGACTGCCAAAGGAGAAAGAGGTTCAAACATTACTAGCAAGCCACGAGCCTCATGGTAAAACATAAACTATTAGAAATGGGTGAATTTATAGCTAAAGCTGGTCAGTAAGAGGCCTAAGCCATTGGCCAAACAATTGTAACTGATAATAAACCTCAGAGTGGTTATTTCATAAGTGGATTTGAGAACAGGTGGGCATTGAAAAACAGGTACAGGGGGACCAGAGGGACAGAGAATACTTCTAGCTATACATGGACATGTACCACAGTGAGTGCATGTAGACCCAAGGACAGCCGATTAGCCCTCTTCCTCCACACTGTGGGCCCTGGGGACTGGCCACAGACCACCAACCTTGGCAGCAAGTGTTCCACCCACTGAGCCATCTTGCTGGCCCCAGTGTTAAACATATATAGCAAGATAGCCTGCATAAAGAAAACAGATGGTTTTTCCATAAAAGCTTAAAAACTTATGCGTCAAAAACTTCCCTAAAATGCAAATGATAAAGTAGAAAAATATATTTTGCATGAACCACAGAGCCCAGTGCTCTGAAGGAATTCTGGCAAACGAGTAAGAAAGACAAATATTCTGAGAGGAAGATGGGGGGAAAGATGAACAGGCAGCTCACACAAAGAGAGTGAGAATAACCAGTGCGTTTTGACCAACTCGTTCAAACAAATGAGTTCAAAGTTCTCAGTGACTGGGTTCACTGGAAACAAGAGCAGAAATAGAGGTTCACACGCTTTTGCTGAGACTATAAACTAACACAGCCTTAGAGGAACACGGAAGCTGCCTATCAAAACTCTAAAGACCAAATCTGGGGCTGGAGACATGGCCGGCGATTAAGAACACTTGCTACTCTTGCAGGGGGTCTTGGGTTAGGTTCTCAGCACCCACACTGTAGCTAACAACCATCTGTAACTCCAGGTACAAGGGATTCAATGCCCTCTTCTGGCCTCTGTGGGAACTGCACTCTGTGGCCTACAACCATCCATAACTACAGTTACAAGGGATCCAATGCTTGTCTGACCTCTGGGGACTGCACACATGCAGTGCATATATATACATACATGCAGGCAAAATACAAACACACATAACAAAAATAAATCTTTAAATACATAAATCTCTTGGCCCAGAAAATAGCATAATAGGAGGTTATGTCCTTGATGTAAGGAAAATGTCATGAATGATGATGACAACACTGCCACTTATTAAAACCTGGGAATTACTGCAGTGTTAATGGAGGGCAGATAAACTGTGGTTTAGTCATACAGTGAACTATTATATACCCATTAAAGATGAGGTAGGAGAGTAAATAGCATATTAGGGGAAATTCATTTTCAAAATAGAAATATACAATGCAAATATTTGTATAAAATATGTCATTCAAAGAAAAACCAGCATGTGTCAGAATGTTAACTACAGACATCTATGACTCAGGACTTAAAGTATCACTAAATTAAAATCTATTTTCATTTTCTTTATGCTTTTCAAACTTTCCATAAACAAAATATATTGCTTTATAGAGAGCAAGAAAGTATTTTTGAAACTGAGTTTAGTTGGAGCACAAAACATTCACAAGAGACTGAGGTTGTTTTAGTGCCCTGAAAGTCACAAATGTAGATGGTGTGGCAGTGACTCTGCTGCTCTGAGAAATTTAATTACGAGTTCAGAGATTTCATTGATCATTTCTGGAGGATGTTCTCTGCGTTTTCCAAGAAGTCTGAGTGTAAGTTATTGTCCAGAGTCTCCCATCATTCCTGAAGCCCAGAGGAGGAAGTCACCTCACTCATGGCTGGCCTTCCCCAAGGTCTTGGATTCTCAAACTGTCTCCTAGGCATGCCGAGATATACAATGTACGGGCCCCAAACCCAAGTCCTTAAACATATATACATCCCCAACCGAACGTTTATCTCTGAGAGAACCACCTTATAATACTGAAATTGCATTCTTTGATTTGCCAAGAGATCATGTATATTTTGCACCAGGAGATTTTGCACCATCACCAAGGAACACTTTCCTGAGAGTCAGGTATAGCCAGATGTTTCTTTCCTGCCCACCAGCTCCCACTTAACTGATTCAGAGGCTGAGTATAAATTATAAATGCTTGGCTAATTGCTCAGGCTTACTACTAATTAGCTCTTCCATTTAAATCAATGCATTTCTATTAATCTATGTGTTGCCGTGTGGCTTGCGGCTTTACCTGTCCCCAGCAGCTGTCTCCACCCTTCTTTCCCCCAGCATTTTCAATTTGGCTTTCCCACCTGCCTTGCTATTGGCCAGTTAGTTTTTCTATTAACCAATGAGAGTAATATATATTCATGGCATACAGAAGGATTATCCCCCAGCAGTCAGGACACAGAGTCGCACTGTACAAGTTCTATGCCCACTAGAGCCTGTACAAGGTGGAAGACAGAGAGAAGTCTCTCGTCAATACCAGACTTCCTGGTACCCAGTCTTCTGATGCCACTGACCGTGTCTTTTCTTTGAACTCTTTCACACATGTGTGGCTCAATCTGGACAACAGTCAGTAATCTGCCTGTGTTCTCTGTTGTGGTTTATGTGACTCTATGTGTCAAGGCTGGTCCCCAGGGTTCACTCTTGGAAGGTGCTGTGGCTCCTTAGGAAGAGGAACTGTAATCAGTCTTTAGGCTGTTGAGGGCATCCACCTACTGTGGTTCAAATGTGAAATATCCTTCATAGGCTCATGGGTCAGAGCCCATGGTACCCAGCTGGTGACACAGCACTGGAGAAAATGGGGAATGGGGGTGGGACCTTGAAATTTTATAGCTCAGATCTACTTCCTGGTCACTCTCTGCTTCCTGACACAGAGGTGTGGTAGCTTGTTTACTGTTCCTGTTGCCATGTCTTCCCCACCCTATCCCATGTCTTTCCCTATTGTGGTGGAACATGACCCCTCAAACTCTAACTTAAACCACAAGCCAGAACAAATTCTTCTTTGAGTTGCTTTTGATCTTAACAACAAGAACATAACTAGCATATCCCGAGGGGCTGTGGGATCCTCGTCATAACAACAAGAACACAATTAGTATGTCCCGAGGGGCTGTGGGATCCTGGCTGTTCTAGCTCTCTCTGAACTTTGACTTTCGATAGGAATGTTTTGTTCTGACACAGGCTCCCACAGTTGCCATCAGGGGCTTTACCGGAAGCTCAAAACGATGGTCCCACCTCATCTTAAAATGGAACTTCCAGAGTGGTGAACCAAAATGAAATGTTTCTCTTACTAATTATTTCATGCCTTTAACTCTAGTGATGGAAAACTAGCCAAAATACACTCATAGCTCATGTGTTTGCTTATCCTCACAAACAGATGTGAATGCATTGAAGGGCTGCGAAGATAAACATCCAGCTCATGCCTGCTCAGCCTATATCCAAACCCACATTGGACCAATCATCTCAACTTAACACCTCTCTACTGAAGTGATGACAACGAAGACAGCCAACAGTCTTGCCTTGACAGCATTCTTAATTTCCAAAGACAGCCCAGGAAAATCGATCAGTAGATCACTGCTATTTCACCCCAGATCTCATAAACACATTGCTGGTCCCATGACAGCCTTCAACAGGACTGCTGGGTCCTCAAAAGGAAATCAGACCAAAACCAGATGCATTTAAAAGTGGTTATAAGATTGGCAGCATTGAATTTACCTTTATTTATTTGTTTACCTTTATTGTTGCTCATGGGTTCTCTATCCACATTGTTAAATCACAGTGTAAGTACTGAGAATGAGAATGAGGGGCTCATTACCAAGTTCCTGTGATTCATAGGGGTGCAGGGTATGCTGACACATAGTTAGAACCAGAAACATCAAAGTAATGAAGAAAAAACTGGTTTAACAATGACGTTCAGAAATGACCAGTCACTCAGTAAATATCTGTCATATTGGACAGAAAAGGGAGAGAAAACGGGTTTGCAGTTCTAGTAAATAGTTTGAAATGGCTACCAGTTTCTACAAACCAAAAAGTACATGTAATAGGTTAGCTGGAGGCTATGACGTCTGAACTAGACTGAAAGCATTTTTGCATGGTGATCTGGCTACAAGCCTATAGTGGTCGGAAAGTGGAATGCCGAGCCTGTGGGAGTCGCCCCTCCTGTGAGAGACCCTAACCCACATTTGCCCAGAGGGGACACATGGTGATCCCAGCAGCAGTTCTGGCTACCTTGGCCTCGAACTCCGCCCCAGGGGCAGAACAATGGGCTAACACAGAGCTTCAGTTCAGCAACATGGAGTCCATTAGAAGCTTCTTTGTGTGTTTTCTATCTGAAGTTTTGTCCTGCTCCTTCATGGCAAAGGCCCTAGGTCTCATGTCACAGATGGGCTGTGGGGCTCCAAGTCTCATCCTCCCACCTTCCCAGTCCTCAGCTGCCAGATCTGACTGGGCCTCCTACCCCATCCCACCCCACCCCACCATTGGGCACCCACCAACTGCCCCTCCGGGCTCTTTCCTGCAGGCAGCTCTTTGAGTTGAAGGACCGAGATTATTTTGTTAAATATGCCTGTGTTTCTCACTGTCTCTACAGACCTTTAGATAGCCAGTTCCTGGGATGCTGGGGAGGCAGTATATAGTTCAACTGTGAGTGAAACACAGGCTCTCTGACTGAGTCAGCTGTTTGTATCTGCCTTGACACCCCTCAGGCAGCTGCATTGTCAGGTCTGTTGCTGCTAGGACAGCAGGTCTCACATTTAGATGTTAAGGCACACCTGCACTTGGTGGCACACCCATCTGTCAGTTCGGGGTCTTTAGGGGAAGGATGTGTATAGTTTATAAGAAATGAAGTGTGTAGGGTGAGTCACTTTTTGTCATGGTGACTAGTGTACCTGACAGACAACATGAGGGAAATAATGGATTTTTGAGTTCATGGCCTTGGAGGGTTTATTCATGGCTGCCCAGCCCCATGTATCTGGGCAGAACATCACAGTGGCAGAGGCATATGACCATCACTTCTTGATGGACAGGAGACTCAGAGGCCTGGGTTCAGAGTGCCTTCAGGGGCATTCTTATAGTATTTGAGGGTGTGTGAGTTAGTGAGAATCACTGATGGGGTTTTTGGTTTTGTTTTTAATCTTTCCAACAAGATGGGCAGAGTGAAGGAGAACACAAGAAGAGACCAGGGCAGACACAGCTCCCAGGGACACATTCTCAGAGCTATGTCCTGCAACCTGGTTCCACCTTCTACTTTAATGACCTTTTAATAATGCTACCCTATTAAGTATCTCCCAAAGGAC
>NC_022034.1:11802927-11803589 GCF_000317375.1 Microtus ochrogaster
TAATTCCATAGATGTTTTTTAATCTACTCAACATATTAATCAAAACTAACCATCAAACATGGTAAGAAGCAAATAGTATGAAAATGAGAGGCCTCCTGGGGGTTCCAACAGGGATTGAGGATGGGATCCTTACCCCAGCCCAGTCCCTAGTACTACACTGAAGTTCACGGGTAATTGATGAAACTCAGCACAGTCTCTGGATTCTCCTGCTGTGGCACCTCCCTCAGCGGCTCTGCAATGAATGAGGTAAAGTGGGCATCAGCTCCAGAGGCAGCTACGGGACCCACGCCAGTAACATGCTCTGAGGCATCTTCCCTAAAGGAAAGCCTGTGATTGGTGGCTGCTCACATGCCATGGTCCACACCTGGGCTCCCCTGATGCCATCCTGTAGTGTGTAGCTAAGCGCTGGCCATACCGCATTCTCCATTTCCTGTGGGCTCTGATTCTTAGCAACACAGACATGCGTGCTCAGTTTCTCGTTCCTTATGCTCTAGTGGTTTGCAAACAGACACTGTGGCCGTCACGATGCCTCGTGGTGCCCATATGTCCTGCTTGCCTGAGCCCTTCGCTGTTTTCACAGTCTCCTCACTCCCAGAATGCTGTGAGAATCAAGTAGGACCACGGCTGCCTCACTCCCAGAATGCTGTGAGAATCAAGTAGGA
>NC_022034.1:11803689-11806145 GCF_000317375.1 Microtus ochrogaster
CAAGTAGGATCACGGGTCTCATTATCCCGGGAGGAAAGAAAGTCTTCTGTGCAAAACTGGAATTTGCCATGGCTAGGAAAGAAGTGAACGGTGAGCATTAAATGACCAGTCAAGTCGTAACCACACTGACCGGTTTTCCTCTGATTATCCATACCAGTATTCCATGCTCCTCACAGAGATTTTAAAGTATCAGAGATAGAGAAAGAAACACAAAAACAATTGAAATCACTCGCCAGTCTACCCCCCCACACACACACACAAAGGCCTCCTTATCATTTCAGTCATTTCTCCAGGCTTCTGGATATCTTACGATTACAGTGCAGATACAATTTCATATTTTGTATTTGCATGTGCTATGAAGATTAAACCTAGATAACTCTTTTAAAAGCCCCTGATCTTTTCCTTTTCCAATACCGGAGAACCCAGGGCATCTAGCATGCTGGGTGAGCAGTCTGCCACTGGGCTATTTTGTTAGTAGCCATGAACACGCTAGTGAAATCCTTAAGCAGCTGTCATACAGCAATGCCACAATTTAATGGTCCATTTCCCTATTCCCATGCGCTGAAGCTGATGCTAATTTTTATTTATTTGAGGGAGGCTTTCAGTTTGGCTTCCTTGAAGCCCTGGAAATTTCCTGTGTGACTTTCCCATCACTTTGTCATTTCTGTTTCTCCTGTTCCCTTCTAACACCTGACCAACACGGAAAGGCAACTCCCGACTCACCTCTGTGAGTCCCAGGCCTTCGAGGACTTTTCCTCTTGAGTCTTTCCTGGACAGCACATTTATAACTGTTACAATTCCAAAATAACATCCGTGGCACCACAACTTTGGAAAGGGGGGAATGGAACAATGAAGTGAAGACTTGAACACAGCACTCATCTGGGAATTGAGGAAGCAACCATGAAACACACTCAGCAACGTTCTTCTGAGAGGGTGCCCTCCGAGATGCCACGGGGCTTAGCTTTCTCCTGTGAACATGGGGAAGGCTCTTTGAATTAACACAGACATTAAATGGTGCGCCACACAGCTCTGATCAAAATTTCTGCACTGAAAAACACAGTGGCTAATCATAGTGAAGTAAGAGGCCAGACTGTGGGCTGAGGTTCATAGTGTACTTGCTGCAGAACAAAGCTGTTTCAGAGAAGACAGCATCGGGGGCAAGGGAAGTTGTCTGTTGCTCTGCCTGGACAGTCTCGGTACACGTGCTTCAGAAGACTTCCAGGTTGTCCACGCCAAGGCTGACACCACTGTCACAGAGAGACCATCTCGCCACTCATGGCCAGCCGCATTCTCATGAGTTGCCTCTTCAATCTTCTGCCGTTGCTATCGGACTCTGTCTCTAGCATGGCCCCAACGTGCAAACAGTCATTAGAATACTGAAGAGAGAAAAACTGACAACCATTTGTCACCAGAAAGAGCACTTTTAGCTGATTTACTGAGGGAGGGGCGTCTCTGGAAGCCTGGAGAAGCCCCTACCATCACGCTGGGGCTCTGAGCTGGAATGGTTATGAAGCGGGATCCAATTTAGAAAGGCTCACCACCATCTGCACAGGGAGGGAGGGTGGAAGGAAGCCCAGGTGCCAGAGACCAGCAGTGCATAGCCAGGTCTGCAGGTTTCCAGATGCTTTCTGCTCCCTATGCCTCAGATCTCCGTCTAGGCAGGGTCAGGTTTCTGCACTGAACAATCTCACAGCGTCTCTCTCTGTATGTCTCTTTCTCTCTCTCTTCTTCTTCTTCTCTCCCTCCAACCCCCTTCTGCGCATACACGTATGCAGGTCCATGTAGGGGCCAGATGTCAATCTTGGATATCTTTTCTTCAGGTGGTACCCATCTTGTTTTGAGAGACAGGGTCTCTCATGGGGACCTGTGGCTGAGCAGCCAACAACACCAGGGATCTGCCAGTTTGCATTTCCCCAGTGAGAGAGTTATAGGCACATGCCACCATGTTCAATTTTTACTGGATTTTGTGGCTTGAACTCAGGTTCTCATGTTTATGAGGCAAACAATTTACCTATTGAACTATTTACCCAGATCCAGAATTTTGCTATATTCCTTTTGCCCTCAGAATTCACTCACTGGTTTTTGCAAAATATCATGTCAATATTTTTTCATTTTTATTTTTTGGGATGACCCCCTACAGCCAGCCTGTGTGCTGTGAGCAGAAAGACGGAACTGCGGGTTCCGAGCTGAGAATCCTACACGTAAGAAATAAACCCCAAACCTCATTTCTGAGTTCTTCACTGCTGTGGCTGAACCCAATACTCCCTTATTGATGGGCTGTTGTCTTTCTTATATTAGAAATTTGTCCTCCCCACAAACTCGGATTCCAATTCTGTTTTGTTTTTCTCTAGAGTCAGGAGCGGCTGGATGTCAGCCTTCTGGATTGGTTGCTCTTGTCAATCAATGGATCATCCGTGGCTTCCCTAAGTGCTAAATGCCTGTTAGCTTCTCTCTTG
>NC_022034.1:11806847-11812599 GCF_000317375.1 Microtus ochrogaster
TCATTGGAAATTCACGAAGATCAGTATTTGCACATTATTGATTGGGCTGGTAGGGGAAAGTGGCACCAACACTGTGGGTTTGCACAGCATGAATCCCACACTGGTACTTCTTAGCCTGTTTGCCTTGAGCCCAGAGCCCAGATCTTTTGCATTCAGCTCCACGGCATGGGATGACATTAGGAAGACCTCAGGCAAGGACCACACACCCATAGGAAGAATGCTACAACCCGTCAAATACAAAGTCGAGGCTATTTCTAGAACTAAATTTGCATATGGGAACAAATGATGCTCTGCCCCTAAAATGGCATTTAGTTTCCTCTCGTTCTTAGCTCTTAACACCAACCACTCTGGACACATCAGATTCCTTAGCCGTGTCAAGTGTGAAAATCCACTCTAGCCCTGCCTGCTCACCGTCTGTCCATACACGGGCAACTGGACTAGAGGAACCTTTAGAAATGAACAGCCTCACATGGCAGAGATCACATGACCTTTGCCAGACATCAGAGCAGATGACCCTTCCAGTCTCGCCATCATACGCGGCTATAGAGTCATTGACTGACCCCTCCTGCCTTTCCAGGACTCTTCCGGGGCCTCCCTTCTGCTTGGTTTGGCTCCATTTTGTCCTTCTGCGACTTCATCAACACTCAGAAAGCTCCTTCTAATGATACAGATTGGGTACCAGAAGCAGGGTCAGGCTGGCCCCTGGTGTCTCATTTGACTCTTCCAGTTCCCTGGTATGACAGTGTCTTTCAAGAAGAGGACTCTAGGGTGGAGGCCAAGCCACCTACCAGACCCTGGCCTGAGTAGTAGAGTCACCTGGCTGGTTCCTCAGTAGGAAGCAGCTTTTCTTACCCAGTGCTTAGCCCAAACCTGCCCTGGCTGCCTCCTAAGTCTCACTTATGACGTCTTCTGCCTCCGTTCCCATATCAGCCTCAGGGACACCTGAGCTGAGCCCTCATCTCTAGCTTTCCCACGACGTCCTCTCAGCCTGTATCTAAACTGAGCAAGATATCCCTCCATGGGGAATGGGCATGCAATATGGATAAATGCTGATCCCACTGCCAGTGTCCCCACAGACTGCCCAAGTTACACAACTGTCACCCACATTCGGAGGGCCTAATTCAGTCCTCTACAGGTTCCCCAGCTGTCAGTCCGGAGTCAGTGAATTCCCACTAGCCTGGGTCAGCTCTCTGCGTTGGCTTTCCAATCATGATCTTGACCCCTTTGCTCATATAATCCCTCCTCCCTCTCTTCAACTGGACTCTGGGAGCTCAGCCCAGTGCTTAGCTGTGGATCTCTGCATCTGCTTCCAGCAGTTACTGGAGGAAGGTTCTATGATGACAATTAAGGTGGTCATCAACCTGATTCCAGGGGAAGGCCAGTTCAACACCCTTTCCACTATTGCTTAGAGATTTTTTTTAATGTCACATAAATGAGAAGCATTTACATCCTGCAGTCTCATTATGGGTCTTAACCAAAGAGCGTCCAGTCACAGGACAGATAGTGCCACTGTAAGAGTGACTGGGAGGCAGAGGGCCTCCTGCTGACATCCGACCATCATTACTTGTGCAGGTCGTTTGCCACCAATTGAGTCTCTATTTCCTTTTCTGAGAACACCACCTTTCTGTTTGCATTCATGGGGTCAAAATCTTGTCATGGGCCTGCAAAGGAAAATGAGTCCTTTTTCCCTAGAAGTTGAAAGGTGTGCCTAAACTGTCTGAACTTGCTTTTGGGTTGCTTAAGTGCATAGGTGCAATGGAGCCAGGGCCCTGAGAGTCAGCCCTGTGACTGTCGCCTGTTCTGTCAGAGGTCTCGCCTAAGACAATGACATCCCAGCAGATGGGAGGAAGCCAACACGCTCAGGCACATGGCTGCTGGCTGTGTTGCAGTGCAGGGTCCTGCTGTAGCTCAGATGAGGGTGTAGAGCACAGAGGACCAAGCCCTTGATGGGCAGTGAGCCCAGAGGGCTTGTGGGTCCATAATCTGCAAGGCTGGTCCTCTCCAGGGAGACATGTGGCTATGTGGTCATTCCTTCCCTCTTGTCCTCTGTAAGGTTCACAGGGGATTGCCTGTTTGTAAGAAACATTTGTATCTTATAAAACAAACCATAGGAAGGTGACCCTTGAGGTGTGAATCTAGCAGTTGTTAATTCTTCAGGGATGCATGACTGCCTGCGGATCTGTAGACTTGCTACAAGGAAGACAACTCTAAGGGAGAACACACCAGTCTAGAGGTTCTGGAGGTGTGGCCTCCAGACGTGAGACTTACTAGAGAGGCAGACACCTCCCCCATACATATGTGGAGCCAGAAAACAACTTCAGCTGTCGGTTTCCAGGTTCCATTCTCTTTAATATGTTAGATAGAGTCTTAAATTTACAGAGTAGGCTGGGCAGGTGGGCCAGTGAGCCCTAAGGAGTCACCTGTCTCTGTCTTCTCAGTACTGGGATTACAAGCACTACCATAATGCTTATCTTGGGGGGGGGTAGTGTGAGTACCTGGGTGTACATATGGGGTGTGTGTGTGTGTGTGTGTGTGTGTGTGTGTGTGTGTGTACCGAATAATGCAGTACCTATGACGGCCAGAAGAGGGCATCATCAAGAACTGGAGTTACATACATTGTGACTCCACCACCTTATTTTTGAGCAGTGAACCTGGGTCTCCTGCAAAGTAGGAAGTATTCCTAACTGCTGAGCCATCTCTTTTTAGCCCCAGATGCCCAGCCTTTCATACAAAGGTTATGGGTGGTTAAAATCAGATGCTCATGCCTGAGATATCACCCCAACCTGTGATCTGTTTACCAAGCTCTCTAGGTGATTCTGACTTGCACACAGGTTCTGGAACCCACTCACTGGCCTAATCAAATGGCATGAAATTTAACCATATTGATGAACAATAATATTGAGTTTGCTTAGATACATCAAACAGTCCCATTGTTTATAACTTTATAATATCAGAAGAAATATAGAAACAAAAAAAGAAACATGTCAAGAGTACAATCGGCTATTATTATGGTGTCTACCATCCAGCAAGCACTCAACAAAGGTTGGCTGAGTGAGTGAATCACAAAATGGTGAAGATTAAACCAGTCTTCCTCCCTCAGCAGGCAGAGCCTAAAGCTAACAAGCCAAGTGGCCCCATTGGCTAACACTCCTTGCAACTGAAGAACCACATTAGCTGCATTAGGGATGTGGCAGATATCTTGAAATTGGAGGAACAAACACAACAAGTGACTTGGGCTCTGCGGAAACATCTGCTCTCTTGTCTCCTGGGAATGAGTCAAGGGCACTTGACAACTCTGCCCTTCAAGCCAGACTTTAGTCTTGATAGAAAACCCAGCTTCAGAGGGAAAGGGAAGGGCACATTTATGGGAGGGTTCTTCAAGTCCAGTGCCGTGTCTGTGTATCATACGTAAGCACCACCTGGTGAGGTGCGCAAGACCTCTCCCCTGCCTGATCCCAGAGCTAAGTGTGAAAGTCTGGATTGGTATGCCAACACACACACAAAATGTATGCATATACCAACAATGAAAATACATGCTCCAAATTATGATGGCTTGTAACTTGGCATGCATCTGCTTGGATTTCCTCCTAGAGAGTGGTCACCTATAGCTTCCATATGAGCAGCCTTCACTTCTGGTGTTCTATATAAGCTCAAAGTCTTTCATTGGTGGAATCACTTTCCTTAGCTTTTACAGGATGGTCCATCGTGTTCACAGGTCTTATAGCCTTGAGGCTCAGTGTTCCTTCTCTCTAGGTAGCCTCTTACCTCTGAGTGCTGGACGCAGTGATTCTTGGGGTACTCACATCCAGCCGGGAATCATACATTGGACTTGAGCCCTCATGTGCTCAGGCGGCGATGTTTAACCTCAGAACTCATCTATCCAAAGCACAGAGGGTCATTTCTAAGTTGGCAGGACCTAAGTGGCAGCGGCCCTCCTCTCCAGTATATGGCTCCAGAGAAGGAAGGACAGAGGCCACTGGGGAAGCAGGTGGAGCACTGGTTTAGAGTTCAATGAGTGTGGCAGAGATTTGGTGCGGGTAGAGCTGATGTAGATCCCAACAGGTGATGCCTCACAGACTCAGGTTGCTGGTGAGGAGTGACTCCGGAGCACGAGAGCTTAGGCAGCACAAGGGCATCTGTGCTGACGAGAATGCCTGTCCAAATTTTAGCTAGCTTCTCTCAATACTCTTCTCAGCTAGGTCCTGACAGCTGGGCTTCTGTGTTCATTTCTGCATTGTTTCCTATTTAGCAGGAATCCTGCTAGGCCAGGTTATCAAGAAACTCCTCTTTCTAGTGTCTGGTTATCCAGAAAACCTCTTCCCAGTCAGTGTCTGGTTATCCAGGAAACCCCTTCTCAGTGCCTGGTTATCCAGAAACCCCCACCCCAGTGCCTGGTTATAAAGGAAAAACCCCCTTCCCATTGCCTGGTTATCCAAAAAAAAACAAAAAATAACAACAAAAAAAAACCCAAACAACAACAACAACAACAACAACAACAACAACAACAACAACAACAAAAAACCCTTCCCGGTGCCTGGTTATCCAGAAAAAACCCCTTTGCAGTGTCTGGTTATCCAGAAAAAAAACCCTTCCCAGTGCCTGGTCATCCAGAAAACCCCTTCTCAGTGCCTGGTTATCCAGAAAACCCCCTTCCCAGTGTCTGGTTGTTCAGAAAACCCCCTTCCCAGTGTCTGGTTGTCCAGAAAACCCCCTTCCCAGTGTCCAGTCAGTCACTATCTGACTGAGTCTCTGACCCCCTCAGGGAACACTGGCTGCCCTGGTCTGACTGGCACTAGAATCCTGACAGGCTGGTGTAGTCAAGATGTCCCTTCACCCTGATCTGTTTTCTACCTGATGTCTCCAGCACAGCTCCTCAGACGGGAATTCCTACTGTTCCTCAGCGTGAGTGGAATGGAGCCTCAAAGTCTACCCCCACCACTGCAAACGGCACCAAGTCTCCTTCTCTCCTCACTCTGAATGAAGTTGGCCTCAGAGTGTCAACAAATGCCCTGAAGTGCTTGCTTGGACAATAACAGAGAAAATCAAGGAGAGATGAGTCTTTTGTTTAGTTAGATGTGGAGATGGCCCACATCTCCATCCACAAAGTCATGGGTGTTCATTAGGAGACACTGTATGGGGGCAACTCCCTGTCTGTTAGGACTCCACGCTTCTCTTATTCTTGCCTCTATTTCTCTGTGTAGAGTATCTCTCTAATGGGTCATGCTGGACCCACTTTTTCCAGACAGACATCAGGCAGATGCACACACACACACACACACACACACACACACACGCACGCACGCACACACACACACACACACACACACGGATGCACCGTGTCATCTTCACACCTACTTGTCTTGGTCCACTCAATTCTGTCCCCACAGATGCCATGATTTCCCTTTTTATTCCTGAGCTGCCAGGCTCAACACTTCTGCACTCGGGACAGAAAAGCCTCGCTTCCCAGCATAAAGGGTCTGCTCGCTCTGTTGACCAGCCTCCTGAAAGGGCACTGTGCCCTGGACAGCCAGCCTCATCTCCCTCCTCCTCGCTCCTGTGCACCAGCCATCACATCATACTGCCCTGATGATTTTTGGAGGAATCTTACATTTGGCTTCCCAAGAAAGCCTCCCTGGCCGACTCAGCCCTCCGTTTAAAAAGGCTATTGTTTTCCCTGCCTTGCTTCTGCCTCTCAAATAGGTCACTTAAAATGCTAATGACAGAAACACCTCGTTGGTCATTTAAATATCTC
>NC_022034.1:11812699-11819491 GCF_000317375.1 Microtus ochrogaster
TCTCAAATAGGTCACTTAAAATGCTAATGACAGAAACACCTCGTTGGTCATTTAAATATCTCACCTCTTTTGCAGCACCTGTGGTTTCTTTGTTGAACTTCCATGAGTGAGCCTGCAGCTCTGCGTGTTAAAATGAGCAGAACACAGAGTTCTCTCTGTGTGAGCGGCTGAAGAGGCCAAGCAACATGAAGTGTTTTGGGTCTAGATTTTCACAGTCAAGCCAAGGAGACAAGGTCGACTTTAGAACGATGGCACTGGGGTGGGTCTACCTAGTAGACAACAAAATCAAGGCTCGGAGAAATCAACACACTTCTCAGTGTTACAGAGTGGCAGGTCTGGGATTCAGGATCAGTCAATTTGTCTACAGATCTCCTGCCCACAGTCAGGCATTTTGCTGATAAAAATAAGCAGACTTTGGGATCCATCAGCACTGTCCAAAGACAAGGCGATGGTTGCTGTGGCTATGTGTGTAAGAGAGATGTAAGTGTTCATATGGCTGTGTGCAGAGGTGTGCAGATGAAGGTCAGAGTTCATGCCGGGCACCTTCCTCAACTGTTCTCCACTTCCATTTTAGTCAGAGTCCCTCACTGATCCTAAACTCCCACCGATTGGATAGACAGACTGTCCAATGAACATCAGAGATCTGCCTGCCTGGCCTCCTTCTCTGCTCAGTGTTGTAGGCTTGCAGTACCAGGTTTTTCTGTGGGCGCTGGGGATCTGAACTCAGGTCCTCACACTCGGATGGTGGGTACTTTTCTAATTGAGTGATCTCGATGATACAGAACATGCTACCCACAGCATAGCAGGCGGGGAGGTTTATCAGGGTCAAATGCTCAATAGAGTTATCTGGACTCCGGGAAAATGCTCATCCCTGAGGTTTTAGAAGGAGGGGAAGACTCCGGCAGCTGGAAAGAAGGTCACTAGGTGGTGGATAGGGGCAATCTGAGGCTATGTTTCTGAGTTCCCATGACTCACCTGCCACTTTGGAAAAGGTTATGTAGATGCTGACTCAGAAGTGGGTGGAGCCTGAGACTCTGCATTTCTCATAGCTCTTGGCTGACTGCGATGATACCCCGCCTCCCATACCCCAGTCCCACTGTGCATAGTAGTGATTGCTGAGTTCTGTTTCTGAGGCAAAGGAGTCATTGGAAAGGAACACAACATTCAGGATTTGTGTCAGACCTTTGGATCAGGGGTCTCGATTCCTCACTGATCAGCTCTCGGGGAGCAAGAGCCTGAGTTTACCCACTCATACACTAAAAGAGCTGTCCAGGACATCCATGACCATGGTTATGTTCTACAGCTCAGAGCACCAAGTTGAATAGAGCCCCTGCTGAAGGGGAACAGGCACAGAAAGTGCCATCACTACAGGGAAGTCTAGAATCTTCATCCTTAGTGCCCTTGGCTGGCAGGTGGGCCTTGGCTTTCACTGGTCTCTTCCAGATCACTTGCTGGCTGTGCTCCGGAGCCATGTGTGGTCCCATCTGTCCCCTCCACACTGTGTAGTCATCCTCTCTCTGCTTGCATCACGTCTCCCTCTATTCCATGAGGATATATTCCCCACCCTGACTATTATATTATTCCCTTTCCCGTTCCTGGTTTTGGGGATGAGAACCGGTTAGGTTTACAGTACACTTGTGTTTTTCAGCAAAGCATGTCAGCATTGCTGTATGACCACACAGGGCTGACTTCATACTACCCGTCAAGACGGTGAATTTAGTCTAGTAAGACAAAGAGAGCCTTCCCCTTATCCAATATGAGCTGATACTGCTTTTATAGAGCAGTTGACCAAGTCACCCTAAAGAATGACATGTATACACAGGTGCCCATGGACAAGTGAAATCTTAACCTCAATTAAGAGAGTCAGATCTAGGATTGGTCATCCCAACTTGTAATCTCAGGAGGCTCAGGCAGGAAGATAGAAAGTACAAGGCCAGCCTAGACTACAGAGTGAGTTTAAAGCCAGCTTAGGTAACTTCGTTGAGACCATGTCTCAAAAAAAAAAAAAAAAGTAAAAGGAGATCTGGGGAATGTCGCTTAGTGTTTAAGCATCTGTCTAGCATGTGTGAGGGCCTGGATTCAATGCCCAGTTCCCAGCAGAGAAGGGAGGGAAGGAGGGGATGGCGGAGGGGAGGGGAAGGATGTATATGGATTCAGGATGGGGGCACCGTGACTATTGGAATAACTACGTACTGAGGGGCTTGGCCTTTTCAGCTGAGCTCCGGGTGAGAACAGGAGCATGATCTCATTTATTTAAACAGAACCCCTTGTCTCACGTTCCTCCGGAGGGAAAGGCAACTTGCCCTCTGACACACAAAGTTATCTGGATGATGGGGAAGATGATTGCATAACAAGGACCCATTAAAGAGATGAGCTGCCAGATGGCTTCCTGTAGCATCCAGTAAAAGTCCCCACTCTGAACACTCATTACACAAAACAGCCTTCAAAATAAGCAAACACGCATGCACCAGGAACGGAGTTCACCTCCAGTCCTTGTTTCTGTCCCACGTGTTTGCGCTGTCTATGGGAAGAAGAAGAAATGACGCAGGCTTTCACACATGCCCTGGATGGAAACCACACATCCATCTCAATCTACGGTAAAGTGAACTCTAGCTCCATCTTTTCTCTAGAACTAGACTCTTCAAACCCCGTGGCATTTGCCCCAAATACCACAATGCTGAGCTGAGACATCTGTTTCCAGTTCTCCTCGGCTGGGATTTACTGAGAGACGATCAAGAATTTTGACACTCCGAGCCTCCGCCCCGCATTCATGTGGGAGACTGGCTGCCTACCCTACCCTGGCATCTGTACACATTAGATCATTCTAGAATTTACCCCAAAACAAGGAGTCCAATGTTCCCCTATTTTCTGCCTAGCGTGCTGTTCTCTTCAAAGGCTTTTGTCTCCCCCAGAAATTATTTCAGATATGATGAATTCCCCAGCTCTGCATTGCTTAAACACCATACAAACATGTACACAGCAGGGGTAGCCCCACCACACAGCACAGCCAGGATCGTCAGACAGCTCCCAGAGGGCAAAGGGATTGTCTGGAGTCTCCCTTCAGCCCCTTCAATCTCCGTCCCCTCAGTACGGGGCTTTAGGAGCTCTAAGATGCCCAGATCCTATGGAGAACGTCACTTCAGGAGACAGGAAAGCTGGGTGATGCTGTCAGTTTGTCGAGGAAGAGAATGCAACCCAGGGGCAGGGAAGTTCTACCTACTTGAGTAAGCCCACCTAGCCTGGCTCCATGGTTTCAAGATGGAGGCAGGAGCTGAAGGCAGCTAAGAGTGTAAGGAGTGACATCTTATGGTCCTGCATTGGTATCATGGCTCAAGTCACTTCCTTTCTTTTCCTCAGCCATAAGGTGGGGATGTTAGTGTCATCTGGAAATGATGGTGCAGCTGCTTCAGGAGCTGAGATGCTGCCTGGGAAACCCCAGCATGATGCCTACACAGGGGAGCAGGCAATGGAAAAGGTACAAGAACATCGTCTTCTTGTCCATCAGGATAGGCAAGCCAGCTGTGCAAAGACACAGGACGAACACAAATCATGTTCTAGTAGCTGGGCTCAGGTAAGGCCCAGGTAAGTGCTCGAGCTGGTGCGTAGAAGAGACGATCTAAAAGTTTTCCAGCTGGCATCTGGAAGAAGGTCCTGGCAAGAGCTGGGCAGAGAGCAGCAGGTTAGAGAGAATGAGGAAGGCCGAACGAACCTTGGAGAGGCATAACTTGATTCAAGGCAGAGCTCTGGGGACCTGCCAAATGTCTGGGGGATGCTGAGATGATTACTGCAGACAGAAACTACAGGAAGGGTGAATTGAGGGGGCTTGGGAGGCTACTAGGAAAGTGAGATCTGAGGGATAAAAAAATTGCCTTCATCAAAACAGTCATCCCTGCCCCCTGCCATGTGATGACCCCTGCCATGCAGAGCCTACCAATTCCTGTCTCTCTAACAGTAAGAATAACTGGTACGCAGGACACAGAATACCAGCACCTGGTGTAGAGGATTTCACCACAGATCAGCCACAGCCCACGGAGTAGTCATTACGCAAATAAATAAATATGTAAACGAAGCAAGCATATTTTAGGCCAATTTCTCGGTAGATATTATCATCAGATCCAAGCAGCCCAACAGGAAACTAGCAGTGCTGAAAGAACTCCAAAGCTCCCCAAGTCACATGCTAAAAAATTAAATCACTAATGAAGTTTGTCTCTGTAGAAACTGCAGTTCTGATACCGCAGCTATGGCTCAATGGGTAAAGTAACTACTATACAAACATGAGGTCTTGGGTTCAGATCCCCAACACCCAAGTAAAAAGCTAAGCATGGTCACAAAGCTGACAGACATGAGCTGAGGAAGGCTGTCTACTCTCAGGAGACACACATAGGTTGGCCGTTATGGAAGTATAGTTATGGAAGCACTATGTTGGTAACTGATTTCCTAAAAGGAAACAAACAAAAAACTGGGGAAGGGGGAAGGCCAGTCTGTAGTAGGAGTGGCAGGCTGCGTCCCACAGCCCAACTGGCTTACACCCAGGCTGGTGGGCTGCTTGTGCTTCCGGCCACCTGGCTAGCTTATGCCCGAAATAATCACACGGAGATCTGTATTAATTAAATTGCTGCCTGGCACATTAGTTCTAGCCTCTTATTGGCTAACTCTCACATCTTGATTTAACCAATTTCTAATAATCTGTATGTCACCACAAGGCCGTGGCTTACCAGGAAAGATTCAGCATGTCTGACCTGGAAGTTTCATGGCAGCTCTCCCTCACTCTGCTTTCTTCCTCCCAGCATCCTGTTCTGTCTACTCTGCACACCTAATTTTCTGCCTATCAAAAGGCCAAGACAATCTCTTTATTTAACCAATAAAAGTAACACAAAGACAAAACACCCTCCTACACCACCAGTCACATGGCGCATGGTGTGCACAGTGGCACATTGTGGTGTGTGCCTGTAATTCTAGTGCCGTGGATGCAGAAACAGGCAGATCCCTGGTGTTTGCTGACCATCCAGCCTTGCCAAATCAGCAAACTTCAGGGTCAGTGAGAGACCTTGATTCAAAAATTAAGGCAAAGGACGATTGAGGGAGATAAGTTCTGGGCTACACACACACACACACACACACACACACACACCACTTAAATAAAAAGAAGTAATAATTCTGAAAGAAAATTTACGATGGGCATTTCATAGTATTAAAGAGCCTTCATAAAAACTTAGTTTCAAATTTTATGCAGAAAAGAAATTACTACAATAAAATAACTTTAGGAAAAGTAATAAAAACGAAAATGGAAAGCATTAGAAACAATTCAATGGCAATAGAGAAAATTGGCAAAATTTTTAATTGGCAAATAGTGCTCCCAGAAACATCCTACCCCAGTGCCAGGGACTGGATCCAGATTCTTATACACGGCAGAGAGCATCTTGTCATTGGCTACATCCCTAGCTCAGAATGTATTTTCTTTAGCAAAATCCATTAGTGTTACTAAATTCCTGAGAAAACAGTTCTGTTCTTAAACACAGACTGACAATGTTCCTGGAGAATAACTCCACCAAGCCAAACTGATGGCTGGCCCTTTCGGTGGTCCTGGGAGGGCCCAGGGGTGTGGAACTGGGCTGCTGGTCCCCTGGGGCTTCCTGCTTCAGTGTGGTGGTGTACTTCCTAACATACTCTCCTATAGAAATAAAACCTGATGGACAGTTTGGCCAAATTATGTGTGTGTGTGGGGGGGGGAGTTGGAAGGAGAAGGAGGAGAAAGAAAACACGGCAGAGGGAGGAAAATGGGGCTGGAGCCTAGACTTGGGTGTGTAGATACAGCAGTAGGCAGTGAAAGATACAGAGTGATCCCCTCAGTGGAACATCCCTCCATCCCTCTTCTCCTCACCCCAGAACATCCGATATACTAAGTAAGCACTCTACCACTGAGCTACATCCCCAGCCCTGTGAATATATTAAAGCCCATAAGCTTCCTTAGATCTGATCCCACCACCATTCAGTGATGGGTGAACCTCAGACTTAATATTTGGGCTATGTGCCCTGGGGAAAATTTCTTCATCTTTCTTTGGGAATCAACAGGACAGGTTCACAAGGCAGTTATCACCTCCTCTCTGCAAAGATGCTCCTGGTCTTGCAGCCCTGGGACTGCAAAGAGGGTGGGCAGAGATAGTTCCAGGGAGTGCAGGGCAGAGCGGGGGTCTGTGTAATCCTCTATCTCCATCACAGGAAGACTGTCCCTAGTTGACATGGATCACTTTAGCCCTGAGGCTTGAAGGACAGTGTGCCAGCCGTATGTTTGTTTTCTGATCCCAAATCATCACTTGGTATCTGAATGTTCTTGGACGAACTGAAGCTGTGGGGTTTCCAAGGAAGTCTGAAATGACCTTTGCATGACCTTCCTGAACTCCTGCTGCTCCTTAATGTCTTGTTTTGCAGCCTAAGTTATTGGGAACATTTTTATGAAGAAGGAACTTTGTGGCATATTTAAGAGTCTCCGAGCAGGCTCTGAAGCCCAAGCAATTCTCCTGGACACCCATGCCTCTGCAGAAGGCTGGGGGTGGGGATGGGGTGAGGCTCTTTAAATCCTTGGCAAACCCTCAATAAACTATTTATGTGGCTGTTAGCAGGCTTTTCTACGCACATACTATAAACAGGTACTTAGAATTAATAACCTTAATAATAAAAAAGTTTTTAAACCTAAATTTTCATTTTCTTTCTCCAGTCAGCACAAAATAAATGTTAAGATTTCATCGATTTACTCGGGAGATCTTGTCTTCTCCACCTTCCTATGGAGATCCA